>NW_026623261.1:2117360-2172736 GCF_030028575.1 Malurus melanocephalus
AAAAAAAAAAAAAAAAAAAAAAAAAAAAAAAAAAAGGAAAAAAATAGAGGTATTCCTTGCAAGCATATATAAGAGACTGAATGAAAAAGAAGAAACTAATTCAAAACACCCTTTCATCAGAAGCTATGGTACTCCAAAAGGAAAAGGAAAAAGAAACCCCTGTGATTGTGAGGAGCCTGTGACAGCAGTTCCTGTATTATTCCTTCCCTTGCAAGCAGAAGAAAGAAGTGATGCAGGTTTTCTGACTCCTGACCTTTCTTAAAAGGTAATTCTCCTACCTTTTGTATTTGAGTATCTGGACTTGGCCATCTTTGAAGCAGTTTGGTTTTTGGGTTTTTTTTTGGTTTTTTGTTTGTTTTTTTTTAGGTTGTCTCTGTTACCTACAACATGAATTATTCACCTGCAAGGCAGTCTGTTATTTTCACCACAAGGATTCCTGTAATAGGTAGGCAACATGACTATGAAACAAAAACTGCAGACACCTCCTATTACCACATTGAGGTTATGGAGTAATATTATGGTAATCTATGGCTACATTGTATGTGGTTGTTTAATAGAATTTAAAAGAAAGATAAAGAACCAAAAGGTGTATAGAGCACTGCTCTGTATCTTAAAAGAAACTCAGAACACACTATTTAACTAAATGACCTCATTAAGTATTAGGATTCTGTTAYTTCTTATCTGATTATTACTCTGAATGTAATACTATGATTTCKGTGACTCATGCATAGTGCCTTAGGATAGATTTCTTTTTGATGTACACTGCATTAGTCATACTTATCTATGAACATGGATTATATATGGTGCAACCTCTACACCTACTGCTGTATTCTAGAAAGGAAATATTAAATATTCCTTAGTTCTGTAATTAACAATAGCGCATAAACCCATGTGAGTCCAAAATAGCTTTTAGTATTCAGGATTGGATGATAAAATAAAACATTCTTCTCCTCCAAGTTGTTTCGTGGATACTGTTAGACATAATTTATTATGGTAATAGCAATTCCTCTAGTTCTTGCAAGAAGTATGATGTAAAGGAAGAAAAATATGGAAGTTAATGGAGAGTCTTTTCTGCAAGACACAAAATTAGGAGTCATAAAGAAAGTTAACAGTCTTTGCATGCTGAGAATCCAAAGACCTTCAGTTTTCAGCTTTCTCTGAAGAAATTAAAATCACACTAAATGAAGTAATTCCTGATTGGCTGAGAGATCTTCACTGGGTCTGTTCCAGTCCAAATTGCCAGGATCCATGCTAAGATTTGAATGGCTGTATGTTAGGATGCCAACTGTGGAAAGAAAATTCCCTTGCTAATAGTGCAGGACCAAACTGAAAATGCARATTGAGGAGAGGATGTCTGTAAGAAGWAGTTATGGGAGGGAAAAAGYATCTATCCTTAAAAAATTGAACATTATTACTCTGACCTCTTCATAGTTAAAGAAGGTATAAAGTCCTGAACGCTGGGAAGAATAACTCCAGGCACCAGTGTATATGCTGGAGGATGATGGGCTGGAAGGCATCCTTTAAAAAAGGGGGATCATGGTGGATATCAAGCTGAATATGAACCAGCACTACACCCTCATGGCAAAGATGGTTCACAGTRTTAAGAATAACAGTATTAGGCTACATTAGGAAGAGCATCATCAGCAGGTGAAGTGACATGATCCTTYCTCTCTGCTCAGCATTGGTGAGACCRCTCCTGGGGTGTGGAGTTYCCCTGTTTTCAGTTTCCCTGTACAAGGCAAATATGGACATRTTGCAGAGATTCCAGAGAAGGGCCACAAAGGTGATCAAGAGTGAGCTTTCAGATTGGGAGAGGCTGAGAAATTGGGACTCTTCAGTGTAGGGAAGGGAAGGGAAGGCTCAGGAAGTCCTTTTCAATGTGTATAAATACTTGAAAGGAGGATGAAAAAAGGCAGGGTCTTTTCAGTGGTGATCAGTGATGGGACCAGAGGCAATGGGCCCACACCGAAACACAGCAGGGTCCTTCTGAGCATCAGGAAACACTTTTTCACAGGGGGTCACTGAACACTGGCACAGGTTGCCCAGGGAGTTGTGCAGTCTCCGTCCCTGGAGATATTCCTAAACTGTCTAGACAATTGAAGTCCCAGACAATTGGATATAGGTGAAGTTGAATGAGCAGGGTGGGTGGATCAGATGCCCCTCAGAGCCCTCTTTCAACATTAGCCACTCTGTTCAACATTGGCAATTCTGTTCCATATCCTTTTACAGAGGCACCATCCCGTACCATTCCCTCATCTCCTGAGGAATGCGTCTTATGAAGGAGATATGAAACAGAAGAAAGTAGCAGTTCTAAGAAACAGAACTACATCTTTTTATCATTACCAATCCAGCAGGATGTTCTAATAGAGAAATAAGGTTATAAAATGTCAGAGTTGGGGAAAYACAATCACCAATCCTTGTCTTTTGAATTCTACATAGTAATAAAAAAAAAATACTGGATCTTCTAAAAAGAGGAGAACAACTTCCCTGGAATTCAAAGTCTGTCTCTCCTGCCTGTCTCAGTATTACTCCTGTCAGATATTTGGTGGTTGRTTTTCTCTCCTTAATCTTAGTGCTGTGGACGTTTCTGAGTCATCCAGCTTTGCTGGTAGACAAATATTTGGGACTTAAAATTAATGGAAGCATTTTTTCATATGATTGGCAGTTATCCGTCATAGTACTTTTTTTCTAAGAGCTGAACTGACAAACTTAAAAAACAAAATTGCAAATCAGAGTGAATAATTTTTTTTTCCAAACCAGAAAATAAAATTCTGATGGGAATGAATGAATGAAATTTTTTATTTCTCTACTCTCCTTTGACACAATCTAAGAAAATCCATGTGATATAACCAGAATGGCTTGTATTAGATGACTTACCAGGTTTTGGAAGTTTCCCTTCATTCTCTGCTCAGGGGAATTTGACACATAAGTCAAGTCCAAGYATAAGTCCACACGAAAATCCAACTTCCAAAGGACTGCCAGGGTTGTTATGCTACAGAATCATTCTCAGTGCTTTTCTGCAGTTCATGCAGAAGAATTTTCTAGGAAGTATGATAGCTTAATTAGCTGAAAACAGGAATCATACAACCTGAAAAACTTCATAGTCATYACCTCTAAATGTGGGTGACAAGGTSGTCCTTTAGAAGATAACAGACAGTATCAAACATTGATAAATAAAGGAGAGGATGGAACCAGGGACTGAAATTTCCTGATCCCTGTAACTCGACTGCCAGGCAAAGCATTTCTTTCTTCTCAATTCTGTGATTCAAACTAGAACATTTAAGATTAAAGTTGTGATTTGTGTCCTAATTTGTAAACATCTGTGTCTACATTGACTTTGCTCCCTAGCACTCATCACCTGACCCAAAAGSTGTCGCAAGGTGTTAAGTACTGGGTGCAGAACACTTTGAGATACACATACATAAGCAACTCTTATAGCCATGACTGATTCAAAGGCTGTTTTGTTAATGCCTCCTGATGGTGCACTTGATGCAGTCAAGTGGCAGCACTGCTTTAAGCGCCCCTGGGAGTTTGTTTYTCATTGGAGGCAATTTTACTATCAGAAAAATATTCTATGCAGGAAAATGTGCCTAAATCCTTCCTTTACTTCCATTCAATTTCTCCTGGTTGCTTCTCTCTGAGCCACCCTACCTAATTCCTGTCTCATTTGCCCCGTTAAAACACAGATATTTAGTATGCTGCTCATGAATCATTATTTAGACAGTCACTCCATATTTAGCTCTTCTCCTTTCCTCATAAATCAGTCCCTTCCAGACCCTCAATCATTTTTATTGCTCTTTCATAAGTGCTGATAGTACTCATAAATGAAATGTCTGTAATGGCACTAAGCAAGAAAAAGGGAACAAGAGACCAAGGCTGGAGCTAATAAAATAAAGCATAAGCTAACTCGGGCATCCTCTTTATTTTGGCAATCAAATAGACATAAATAATAGCACAAYAAGGCAAATTAATTACCAGAGGCCCAGGCACACCTGCTGACATTTCCTTGTATTTTTTCCCTTGAAGAGAGAGAAAACCAGCTAATGTGAACATCTACTTCCATTTCTTCAAATCAATATTCTAATATTCTGTGGGCATGTGTGGTTGCTGGCCAACAAACTTCAAACATCTCAAAGCAAGACCAGTGTTAAGTCCAGCATGTAAAAAAAGCTTCTGTTGTCACAGGAAAGCTTTCTGAGCACTTTTATCACAACTCTGCTGGAAGATGGGATACTATACAGTAGTTTAGATGCTATAACAGAATATAGAGAAATTATAATTTTACAGAAGTTATAATTTTAATTAAGACCAGTTAAAGGCTTATCATGGAAGGGCTCATGATTTTGACAGTCCAATATTTACAACACTGCATTCTAATAGTTTTAGCTTAAAAGGGAACCTCAGTTTTGCCTGTGAGGCCAAAGAATGCTGGGATCCTGGATTTTTAAGTTTAAAAGGTAAGAAGCAAGCGTTAATCACAGTTATAATTTGAATTTCTGAATGATTTGTTGTAAAAGAGGCATAAAATTTTATTGAAGTTCAATTTAACTGCCTTTGGCCAGTCAGCTGATCTCTCTCTATATGCTGTGTGTGACAGTACACAGATGACAAATTTCTAAATGTATGGAAAAGAGGAAGTGTGAAGATGGATCCTATAGCATCTATTTCTYGAAAGTATTACTGTACATTTGAAAAAATAAGAAAATTAGACAAGTAAAATTTATAATTACAATTACTTTCTACAGGAAACTCAGAAAAAATGTTGATAATAATAATAATTCTCAGTGTGTGTTTAGTTATAACATCTTAGTGCTCAAATAGCTTTATAGCCTTTCTTATGGATCCTTTACAAAGCTTGTCTTAAATTCTAATTTTAATTGCCTGTAGCTGGATTGTTTTAGGTTTGTTTTACTGTTAAACAAAGATGAAGATTTCAGCCCTTAAGATTAATTTTAAATTTAAAAATTATTAAAAGTTAAAATACTTTGGCACTGCAGGTATGTGAAAGCATAAAACACTTAGAGTTCTAAATGTGATACTGATAATAAAAAAATCCCCAGATATAAATAAACCAACAAGAAACAACTGGCAATCCTCTCTATACAAGCTAGAGCTTATATTTCAAACCAGGTCGTGGCTTGTCAGCAGATGAAGAGTTAAACATATATATTTTTTTCAAGCAGGAGAACGTCAAATGGAGAAAAGAAAGATTAGAATATTGTAGAAAAATTATTTCAATAATGATAAAATATCTACTTATATTTGGAAGATTTAGGACAACATTAGGGGTCATAGTTATTGAGTACGAATTCATAGAGGAGTTGCTTATTTTACAAAGAACTCAATTCCTCCTTTATGCACACGTTCTCTATTTTCCTCAATGAGTTAAACAAAAGGAAAGAAAATGTGTAAAAGTCTCTCAGACKAAAATATTTTTATTTTATTTAGCTGAAAAATGTGGCTAAAATAAGGCATCATACTGCATAAACCTGCCCTCAGCATTTCCACCAGAAATTTTTCAAACTTTTATCTGTCATCTGACTTAACAGAATACTTTCTTAGTTTGAAGACTCTCAACTTGTCTGATTAAATATTTATGACTTCAGTGTTTTAAGTTAAAATACTAAAAGAAATAATCTAGAGTAAGTATTAAAAGCTGAAGCTTTAATCATTACCTCTGGTGGAGTAGTTCCATTCATCAATCATTCTCTTTCAAAATCCATGAATAAAGAAGGGATATCTATACACTGCAATGAAATATTGGCATCTGATAAGATAGTTAGAATAAATTATATTCTTGACACCCAGAAAATCTCTTTAAAATGGTTTGGATATTTAAAGGAAGCAAACAAAGCATATGCTACTTTTGTTGGAGGTCTCACAGCAATGAGGCCAATAGAAAAGATTTTCCTTACACAGCTGTAGAAGTAGCAAATATACTAAGAAACAAGAAGAGTTTCTGTAAGACATGCAAGGCAATACATTTCTCATCCCAGCACTTGAAATGACACAACTGGCTCAGCTGTTCTGAGCACCAGTTGCCCAAAATGTCGTTGGCTGACAGAGATGCTCATGACAGAGCAGGAATGAAGAGCTGCACTCATGAAAATCTGAGGAGAAAGTTCAAGACTTTCAGCAACAGGAGGGCAAATCTGAGTGGAGGGATGGTAAATATTGCTGCTAAGMATTGGTCTCTGACCTCATTGTAAAACTAAGACAAACCTAGCAGATTTAAGTAGATTTTTCTTTAATAGAATAAATAACTTTTAATTGTAAGGCTAAGGTATGTGGTCATGATATAGAAAATAAACTTCCTTATATTATATCCTACCTTACAGCTGTATTTGACAAGCTGTGTTTGGAGGGCCAAAATGGTGCTTGTCAATTGTCTAGGCAATCATTTGATGGCACAGGACAAAAATATGTCAGGGACCTCACTAAGCAACACAAAGATATGGACTTGAGGCAGTGATTAAGTCCCTGTTTGAGTTCTTTTTGGTCMAGTGCTATAGATGTAGGCTGCATACCAGCACCAGAACCAGTCACATCTTTGAACAAATAATATGGGAAAGATATTCACTACTCACTGCTGCAAAGTAAAGCATATAAAGAAAAAAAAATCTCAACTTATATAAAACCATTGATGACTGAATTAGGTTTTTCYAGTCAGAAAAGGGACTTTCAAATTATTGCACACTTGAAAGAATCAATAACAATAGAAAGACAGACAGAAAAATTGATTTTTTTCTAATATGCAAAATAGGAAACCAACCAGAAGAGGACAAATTAGAAAACATMATTAGACCACTGTACAAGTACATAATGCATGGAAATCTCAGTTACTGTGTTCATACTTCAGGCCACTCTCTCAGCCATGAGGTTATGATGCTATTCACAGTACACATAAAGTGTCAAGGATGGCTGGTAGTATGGAATAGCTTTCTATAGCTCAGGAAGTTTCTAGTACACAAACTCACAAAGGCACAAAGAGCTATTAGGAAAATAACACTGTCCTCTTGCCCTCTTTCTTACATTTTTTTCTGTATTTAACTGAATAATTTGAATTTTTGTAGTAATTTCTTGCAAGCTCTCCAAACCCTCATCATCCCAAAAATTTGTGTTTACAGATTTTATTTTTGAATACTTGATTCTTCAATGCAAACACTGGGACTATGCCCTGTACTTTGTATGAGAATTCAGCCATGCTGTATAAAACAGCTTCAGTGCCTCCCTACTTCGGGTGGAAATACCTTACCTGACATAACCCAGTGCAACATCTGTCTTTTTTATGATCCCATTACATTCTTCTTAATAGTCATTCCATGGTCAAATAATGAAAGCTACTGAATCAAGGAGCATAGAAGGTGCTTTATGAGTTTGAAAATCAATCTATTTTCATTTCGGTACATGTTAAAGAGTCTATCAGTCAGCCATCAATTAAAAACAAACAAAAAAAACTCACTGAAAACAAAGAATTAAAAATATGAATTGTGAATAATTGGGAAAAGATTAAAATAAAAATGGAGAAGAAGCTTAAAGTAGGCTTTCTCTTCCGTTTTCTTTATTCTTTGCATGACTAGTGATTTCATCCATTGTATTTGTGTTTTAGCATAAAATATCACTAACATTCTGATTACTAGAGTCCACATTCTAATTTTAATTAAAATCAAATATATCCGGTGGTGTACATTTTACTTCAGAGGACTAATTGCACATTTATGCTCTTTTAAATGAGAAAAGAATTTAGCTCACTATATTTTTACACACTTCACYGGCTTGGTACAGAGAATGTCTTAGGATTGGTTGGACTTTTTCCTCATAAGAAACAGATGTGATTATTTTTATTTGGCAGTTAAACACCTGGTCACTAAATATTTAAAATTCTGAAATGAAATGCCTCTCAATAAGCTATGGAGGAATAATATGCAAATRCTTACTTATACTCAATTGGCATATAACAAGGTATGAACAATGTGTGTGCATTGTAATGAAGTGATGCAAATGACCTCAGAAGCTGGAAGACACTGCCAAAAGTTTGAATTGTATCCAAAATAAGAATGTCTGTTTTCCCTACAATCTGCTGAATGCAGAATGCATTAGTATCTCAGCCCTGCACAGCTGTGTTTTTCCATCAAAGAAGGATAATGCCTGCTTTCAGACTTGGAGAAAAAAAATCCTTTCTAATTGAGTTGGGTACCTTTATCTGCATTCAAGCTGCTGCTTATTTATTTTTAAATAACTGGATTCTGGCAACATTGTATCCTGAATAAAACACRCAGTTAAAAAAGTGTTAGACATTCCATGTCAGCCCTATCTATGAAGACACATTATCCACTTAAGACAGAGCTTGCCCTCTTTTGTTATGTTTTCTCATTATTAATCAGCCAAAATTTCTTGGTAATCTTACTTATGGTCTCACACCCTTTCCTGACTATTGTTTGTCTGATACAATCTCAGAGGGCAATAATTGCAGCTACAGTTCTGCCTTTGCCTGCCCTGCTATAATCTCCAGCTCCACACTCCTTCAAGGGCTCACGCTTTAAGGGCAGGTTCCCCTTTGAGAAGAGGAGACCCTAACCTTCTGAGAAGCTGCCCATCACTTTATCTTGCACACTTCACTCATGTAAACAACTCCAGAAGGTCTGGATTGCTCRTCAGGACAATAACAAGGAGTGCTCAGTGAAGGCTTCATGAGAAATCTGAGTCATGGATGGTGCCCAAACAACTCCATGGTCCCAYGCATGAAGTGTTTGTGATTTTTTTGTGAAGCATCTTTTCTTCCTTTATCCTTTGCTGGTATGAGTGCATCCACCCTGCTGCATTTGGCACATGTGAGAGTGCTGTTGAGCTGCCTAGAATAAATGTGTTTGCTGTTTGCTTGGGAAGAGGTCAGTGAAGTCAAATATAAAAATAAAAAAAATATCAAAGCCTGATGAAAGTGATCTTCAACACAATCCCTATAAGTATGAGCCATGAATGGTATCTATACAATTAGAAAAGCTTCTTTTGCAGCAGAGCTATACTACTCCAAATGCCTCTTATCCACAATGAAGCTTCAGCTTGCTGTAGTAAAAATATTTCCAAGGTACTCTGATATTCTAAAGTCAAAAGCAATTTATTTTTTCAGTCACACTGCACTGCAACACTGGAGAATCTGTACTCACAGTTAGAGATCATAATGGTGCAGAGTCCCAGCTGRAGGAAGTCCATAAGTATGTGCCTAAGTCTCTCTTTAATCTGGAGTTTAATGGAAGCGAGGCATGTGCTTGAAGAGTATGAACAGTTTATCTTTAATGTTTTTCTTAAAAACTTTGTTAGTMTGTATTCAGATTTGTGCAGGAAAGAAAGCACATTTCAGTAGTATGTTAGAAGGTAGATTGTTAGATAATATAAATGAATCTSTGCAGTTCCACCATCTTCATWATAGAGAYGAATCTATCACCTGAACCAAGATATTTTGCACATTTTATTCTTGCCTCTCCCTAACAATACAAGCWCTTGCTTTTCAGAGAGTTGATTAATTTGTTTATAATTTCTCACAAAATATATTTTTAGTGCTTACACTAATTAGTGCATTCTGGCAAAACCAATTTTTTATTTCCTACCTTTACTTTTTATCTGATACATTTCAGTGAGGAACAGATGTGCTCTGATGTTACCATGTGTCAAATGTTACTTCTTTTATATTTTTCTGCTAAGATGTGCAAACTGGTTTTAGTAAGCTTTTATCAGTTTTGTATAGGAGGAATAAAGTTTAGTTCACATAAGAGACTTGTGGCTTATTAACTTAAGCTTTTCATAAAGTGAATTAGTTAAATTCCATTGTGCATGTATAACTCAGTTTAGAAGCAGTTAGTTTCAGTTTAGCTTGAGCAGATCCCAATTTATGCTACATTGAAAAATGCCTCATTTAAACTGCAATAAAAGTAGCTGCACAACTTCATTTAGTGGTTTAGTTAAATTAGTTGGATTTATTGCATTTGGTTGAACCAAGATAACAGTATCATAGTATCAAGACTGAAATTTTAAGCTAACATGCAACATGCCACCTGACAATTTTTAAAATTTCTTCAGCAGATATCTGCCAGTATTGCTAATTACCTTGCTACTTTGCTAATTATCTTGCTACTTTGGACACTAACTAACAAAGTCTGAGTCTGAAAATGGTTACTGCGAAAAGCAATTGCACTATTCATGTTAGACCTAACAGCTTGTTACAAAGATCTACCAAACTTCATATGTACTTCATATCATGTTGAAATACTGGTTTGGAACAATCCTCAAATGGAACAAGGTGTTTTTAAGAAAAACTTMGTCTTATGCAGATCCTCTTTATGGCAAGGAATTGATCTGGGAGAAACAATTTTRTTTTCTGAATAAATTTTTCATTGGTTTCAGTGAGCTCACACTGAGAAGGGCAAGCATTACTATCAGAGTTCTAAGGATTCTCTAAAGTCATGATTATGTATAACCCTAGCCCAGGTGATAAAATCTYACTATGATGTGACTCGTTGCTTAAACTGCATTTTTAACCAGATTGAAAGCTTGMAGAAAGTGTGGGTCAGGATTCAGCTGCACAAAACTGAAAAGAAAGTCAGCTGATTATAAGAGGAGAAAGGAGGAGCCTCTGACCTTAGCCTCAGCTTTGGTCTCCCTGGAATATGGGCTCCAGTGGAATCTGCCATTGGCTTTCTCTCAGGTTCTTGGTGACAAAAATGAATTCAAGCGCATGCTGAGGAAGCACCTGACTATTGCTCTAATGTATTTGAAGCGGGACGTCAGACGCCAGAATCAAACTGCATCAAATTTTCTCTTTGACAGAAAGAATAAACAAACATTCACAGAAGTTATAATTWTTCAGACTTTATGAGTGGGAACATGGTCAATTGCCACTGTTCTTTATTCTGTTTTTCCCAAGCAGTCTTTTGAAATGATCAGATAAATACCTGTAGCCACCATTTATTCAACTACTGAAGCCTGGTAATWCAGATGTCATTCAAAATAAATTTGTGATGGGACAAAAAGCATTTTTTTTTGTTTTATTTATATAAAATGAAACTTTTCGTAACAAAGAAATGACAGAAAGCACAACTTCTCTATTTAATATCTCACTAATAGATATTTTCATTCMGCTGAATAGGGCTGTTACGTGCATTAACCCTTTCGCAAAAAATTTCTTTGCCCACTTAAGTCATGAACTATAATGAAGCACCGTAGTACTTTGTTTTCCCACTAYATACAGTTAAACCACTACAGAAAGTTTGAACATATGCAGTCATTTGCATGTATCTGCATACATTCATATGCATAAATACACATAACACAGAAGGTGAAACTCAGAGAATGTGATTAAGAAGCTGAAATTCTCTTCAAGGGCTGKGCTGGCTTTGAAGGTAACTCACTGAGCTGTGAGGTAAACCAAGTACCACATAAATGTATATACTTATTTTCTTCTTAAAAAGAAGAAACATCGCCTTGCAAGCAGATTGCAATTAATACACTACCTTGTCAGCTTGCAAGGTTTAAATAGGTACAGGGTTCTTTTTTGTTCTTCATCTAGCTTGCGATCCTTTTTTCAGAAGGAGGGAATCTGCTATATGGAAATTCCATTTACAAGCATTTTCATATCAAAATAGATATCTTCACATGAAAGTCAGAAGAACATTTTTTTTTCTAAAATATGTCCTTTTAAAGTTTTTCAAAGAATTCTTTTCAGAAAAGGTAAGCACCTCATCAGCTCCCACACACACAAATCTTCAAATGCTGTTTTTGAAGAATTGCATTTAAAAGTATGTTCAGTCATATACTAAGCATGAGAAGCTGGGAGAAAAAGTCTTTGAATTTGAACTACAGCTCATCATAATCTGGTTAAAATTATCTTCAACACCACCTGTCATTATTAATGCAAGAAGAGAGGCGGAAAAATACCTTCAGCCCAGCTACATTATTGCAAATAAGGTCCATCTGCTTTTCACTGTTCCATCATATAATAATAGCAGTTATATTTATGATGGATTTAGGATTTTGCCTGTAGTAGATGAATGTGTAACTGCTTTTATTAAAAATGTTTTCTTTGAAGGTGTTCTACCATTTTAGCAGACTTTATACATAATTTTTAATGTGGGATCCTCAGTCTTTGATATATTCCATTGCTCAATAAATGATTTTTCCAATTAATAAAATTCTTTTATATATATATATATATTCATAGATATATATTCATATATATTTATATAAATAAACACTAAATACTCTATTTAGCTTTTTGTGGTAAATGGAACAGCTGTGAAGAAYCTGAGTTAAGGAATAATGGCTATACGAACCATTTCAAAATAGTCATGGTAAAATACTCATTATCTGCATCCTTGAAGGAACACATTAAAAACATAAAACCTACAGGGTATGAATTTCTAAAGRAGAAAGCAAGGATATTTTATAAAAAAAACAAATGAAAAAGAAAACCTTAAGGCTCAAAATGCTTGCTGTTATCATGGGTAGTGTTCAAATCACAGGAAGGAGATTGAAAGTAAACAATGGGTATGTCTACATCAGCCATTAGATAGTGGGGTGGTGCATCAATCCAGGGCTTGTGGGGTGATTTATTCTTGGCTTGCTCTCCGCTTTCCATGAATTTGAGTGATTTTGTGAGTCCCCGAAGAGTATTATGGCAAGAAGAACTCTCATCATTTCATCATTAAGATTTTAAAAAAAAAAAAAAAAAAAAAAAAAAAAAAAAAAAAAAAAAAAAAAAAAAAGTAGAAGAAGCTACCGGTAGTAAAAGGCATCATTGAAATTGTAATTGGACTCCAGAATAAAAGAATGGAAAGAATATAATGTGTGGGAATTTAAATGCAAAAGCATGACAACACAGGCCAAAAAGAGAGTGTGAAGAAGTACTCTGTAAATACATTAAACTCTGAAAAAAACCTTTCTATTTTAGATTCATTAGAAAAGCTCAACCAGAAAAATAGTCTGCACTGCCTATAGATGTCAGTGTGTTGTATGAGCACTGAGACAAGATTAGATCACAGCAGAAATACAAGATTAAATTTTTCTTTCTAATTATGATTACTACAAGGATTTTTTTGTTCCTTTTTGTTCTTTTGGTTTTTTTCATTTTTGTTTTCCTTTTGGGTATGATTAGAAAATGTCAGACTGTAAAGCCAGTAGAATAGGTTTTAGAATGAAGTGACAAAGTAAACCCATCAAATACATGATAAACTAGAAATGACTCACCTGAACTTTATGGTATTCAGTAAAGAACGAGCACAAGCAGTATGTGCAAATGTTTGACACTTCTAAACTTTTTCTAATCTCTATAATTTAAAAAAAAAATCAGGACACTAAAAACTGTAACAGAGACAAGCAACAGAGTTGCAAGACATTGCAATGCYGAATAACTGAGCAATGAAATGACAGATTAAATTCTGTGCTGTTGAAACCTGACAGTAGTTTTTAATCTGTATGTTTTAATCTGGGCATTTCTAGTTCTTCTGGTCTAGAAAGAGGGCTTGGGGGATAGTTTTTCAAATCTCAAATCAACACTCACAGGTACTTAAAAGTCAAAATGAAATGTTAGAAAGTGTTAGAAAGAACTAGAGAACAACCCAAAATGTCACTCTGTCACTTTAAAGCCATGGTGCAGCCTTGGTGTGGATAATAAACAGAGTTCTACTTAGCTGATCTTCAAGTATATGAAGCTGAAAGAAGAACTTGAAAATAGGCAGAAAATGGGATAAGGCTGATCAAACAAGCGKAATGGCTTCCATAAGAGAAGAAGCTATAACTGTGGCAGGAGAAGTTGATAGCCTGCAACTCTRCAGCCTGGAGAAGATGGGGCTAGAAAGTTGCATGCAATGAGAGATATGATGAAAGAGTAAATAGGAAATTATTTTCSTCCCTTATTTCTTCTATTAGGGATACTAAATGAAATTGAGAACTAAAATAAAATGGAAGCACTTTTTTATACTCMATACATTTCATCAGTGGAATTCATTGCTATCAGGTTTCTTTGAATGCCACAATTTTAAACAAACTAGAAAAGAAATTTGTAGAAGAAAGGTTAGATATAGGCTACCAAACAAAATAAAATGGAAGCAAATTCTTGTTCAGACTGTTCTTAAAAGAGTGATTAGCTGAATCTRTGAAGATACATAGGAAGAAATATCTAATTGTTCTTCTGCAAAAGGCATTGCCTAACTACAGACAGACAAAATGTAATTTGCTGAGATTTTTCTTCGTTCTTATATCTTACATGAGGTAAATAAAATAAAGAAGATGAATACCACCTCCAAATTTATCATAGATGGTAAGAAATTTAAAACTGGAAGACACATTCTGCTCTCTCTCAATTGTATCCCACTTCGTCTATTGTAAGGTATCACAAACACTGGTATAAGTGGTTGGGGTAGGCTTGCCAATAAGAATAATTTCTCTCAAGGRCCATCAGCAACTGCTTCAGATCAAATCAAATATTGTCATTTCTGTGAAAAAATCTTCCATTTTTCCCWATAATCTCTATTGTGTCTGACTCATTGCTCTTTGTTCTTATTTAACATGCACTAAGAATTTTCATCCTAAACTTATACAGCACCATAGATCTTAATTAATTTTAATTTTAATTATTAAAATACATATTTATAAAACTTCCATTCAATGATCTTTAAAGGATTTAACTGTCAAGAAAATTACAGCAAGCATTTTTTTCTRTGATAGGGAACACTTTATCTCTTGCAGCAAGTTCTACATCCTGAAAGGATTGAAGAAGCAGGGAAAAAAAATATCAGGAATCTAAATAAGAGGGAATATAAAGTAAATAACTTGACATGTTATGTACTGCTAACTTCATATCTTATGTATTGTTCTAAAAGAACCCACACTTATGCACAGAGCTTCAATTCCAGAAACACAGGCCAAGCAGGATGAGTAGCATGTGAGTTCTACCTCCTGACCCATGGGATGGGTAACTAAACACAGGAACCATGGCTGTGCAGAGACTGAAAGCTGTCTTGCAGGAAATATGAGATTAAGCAGTTGTATATAAACACCTTGAATTTCACCCAGAGTTAACTGGTGTTTGCTGGAACAGTCACAGAACCACTGAAGAATATGTTTGGTGTTCCAAAGTCTGTGCAGGCGAGCAATCTAATTTATCTGTTGCTACCATAGGAATAATTCAATGTGGTAAGAGTTTCTTAAATTGATAAAGCAAGGTCAGCTCATGAAGAAGGAATGAACAGCAGTCAAGCTYCTGATCAGGCATTGTTTCTCATTATTTTTCATCTTTAATGTCTTGCAAAAACTTGCCAAATTTTTGACTAAGAAAATTACTTTGAAGGGATTTTCTCTTATCAGTACTTCTGTTTTAAGTAAAAATTCACATTWAGTTACATTCAGGTGCAGCAGATATAAACTACAATTATGCAACAGCCACTTTGGTTTGGCTTTATGTCTGATTTATGAATTTATATTAGTAGGATGGACATTTTTCTGTTATTTCTGAAAAGCCTTATGTAAAGATATTGTTAACTGCAGTGAGGCAATTTTAAGCTGTGAAAGAAGCTATCAACAACCTACAAAATTCTAGAGAGACATTTCTTATTCATAAATTAATAAATTCTAAATAAYCATATTGAATCAAATAAACTTATATCAGAGAATGCTGAAGCACAATCTTACTCTGTCAAGACTGCTTACTGAAGTCAYGAAACTGTTAATTGATGCCATTTGAAATAAAAACTCCTTCCATCCAAAGCCCTGAGCAATTAATGACCTTTATAACTTCACTTTGCAAACTCAAAACAGAGCTCATATTCTAATAATTTAACAAATATCTCCTGAAAGTTTCAGGTCTGCTCTGCAGTGATGCCAAAGGASTACTGAGGGAAGATAAAGCATGTAAAAAAAGCTGAGTTCTCTGCTACTAAAAGGTGGTTATCTTGTAAAATCAYCAGGGATTTCTCCCCTGATTTTTGAAAGTTTTTCAGTAGAAACAAGACAGGAACATATCAGAATACAATGGTTTTGTTGATTTATTCAGGCTGAGGATACTTTGTCGAATGCTACTACTACTACAACTCACATYTCAAATCAATTTTGCAGAAATTAGAATGTGGTTTTTGTTCACTTTCATATTTTTTTTGAGGTATAAGCAATAAAATCTATATTTTGTTTTATAATATKACTGAGAGACAGAAAGGATTCTGAAGTAATTTAACTTCATGAATTTGAAATAGCATAAACTCAATTTAAGAACTGTTGGAAGAAATCATTATTTTACATTTAAACTTCAGTGAATGATTTCTGCTACTATGCATGCATGAGTGACAGAGCAGAGGGTTGCTCTGGTGTGTTCCTGAGASTGTAGCCAAATCTTTCTTTGTGGAATTCTGTAAACTGTAGGCCTTATTTCATATTAAGGCAGTAGAAAGATTTATTATAGTGTTTTGCTGAATCTAACTTAAACATGTGTCAAATTCCTGACAAGCCTCCAATTTTAAATAGTCTGTTTGAGCATTTTCCACATACCTCAGGTTTACAGGTCCTGGCCTGCCATGAATAACTTATTCAATAATGTTATTACAATAAGATTTTTTTTATGGCAATGTAATGAAGGCAGACCAGGAGAATTCTAACTTTTGAAATAACTTCCCTGAACAACCTAATCAAAATGGAGAAGTTCCTACTCAAGTTGCTGGGAAATCCTACCCACAAGCACCAGTGACTGTGTCTGTAGGAGGTGTGACTGAAATGTRGGAGACCCAGATTAAGTAGTCAGTTCTGAGTCAGGAAAAAAGCTCCATGTAAATGCCTCCTCCCTGGCACTCATCTAYGCCTCAGGAGTATCCTGGGGGTCACGTCTCTGGCTTTGATCAGTTAATCTGTCCACAAGCTGTGAAATGCTAAAAAGATGAAGGTTTAATAAAATTTTCTGTCTTCTCACAAAAAAACCCCACAAACACAAAATCAATTCCAAAAAAAAAACCCAACATCAACAAAACCACAAAATTTAATATCCTGAAGATTTTTTTTTTTTTTATAATGAGAAAGGAATATTTTCTGTCACAACTGGATGAAATATCAATATTGATTTGGATCAGGAGAGATCAAAATGTGTGCTGAAATCTGTGATGGTTACAAGGTTCATCTTCATCTTCAAATGAGTTTAAAGGTGATGCACTGTTATATGCAAACTGGATGAGCTCAAGATACAAGCTATACTAAAAGGTGTAGGTGGGTAGAGCTGCACTTGGAAAGTTTAGCCTTTTTGTCTATGTTGTCTAATCTGATTGCTAACATGTTCTATAAACCAAGTTATTTATTTATTGGAAGAAGCGTACATGATATATACTTTTTCCCATAAGCCATCAAATATAACCCAAATGAAGCAAAARAGGGAAGAAACCAGTTCCTCACTTCAGAGTCCTACTCTGTACAAATGACAAACAACTTTTTATTGYGCTCATCTCCACCATGGCTTCTGTGAAGGTTTCAATTCACCTGAATGGTAAAGAATTTAATCAATGCAGTGAAGATAGCGGATTCAATGCTTCCGTCTGTGGATTCATATTGTCACTCCACTCGCTGTTTTTCTTTTCTGACAGGCTTCAGTCACTTCATTTTCTCACATTTCTGCCTCAACAGCTCAGAATGAAACTGGGCTGATGTTGCAGTAGGAATTGTTCAAGGTTTTCTCTATAAATTTCTTTTACTTATACTCTGCAGGCTTCATATTTATAAGCATCAATAGTTATTTTTCTCCCTGCTTTTCTGAAGCTGYAGGATTAATACACAGGATTTTGCTTTTGAGGCTTCAAGGCAACCGTATTAAAGTGACTGCTGCACAGTAAATATAACACCAATTTACACTGAATTTTCAGATGTTTACAATTTAAACTAGCAGGAAGGTGCCTCTCAGAAAACTGAAAATTCTATGTTGCAATTCAAATTCCTACTGTTACCCTTTAATAGGTCATTTTTCAATATCATATCAAATACCTGAAGGCCACTTTTTATTTACCATAGCAAACACATACATAGATACCTCAATCATTCCTCATTCTTTTAGGACTCCACTGTAGATGCCAATCAAATGGCAAATCCAGAATATTTACTTCTCAGGAATGAGAATTTGGCCTAGCTATGGAAATGAAGCATAATATATGCAATTAGGATGCGATAATGATTGCTACTATTAATAGGTTTTGTGTTCTTGTAATTTTTTTATTACAGGTTAAGTAGGTATTGTACATTTCAACAAAATGAGCTACCCAAAATGAAGCACTGATGTGACAGATCTCTCAATGAGGAGTAAATGAGATACTGGAAAATATACATTTTGTTCTGGCACYGTGCAAGTCATCTCCAGTTTAAACTTCCCAGCATCCTAGGCATATTTTACACTAAACACTTCTAGTTCTGTGTACAGAAATTAATATGCATTTAGCATGTGTTTCTGGAAGGAAAATCAGATTAAGTTATACAGATGCATTCCATACATACTGGTGATTTTCAGGTGACAAACAGCAGAAATRTGTGATGAATTCCATCTGCCTTTGAGTTTATGTATCGATTTTTTTTTATAGCACCCACCACACTAAGTGTGAATTATACATGCAGCTCTGAACACTCCACCTGCACTCTGCCCACTACTGCATTTCTTCCAAGATTGCTTGCAACATATCACACCTCTACACAGTGTGAAATGTTTGCCATTTTTATGTCTAAAACCCATCTTCTAAGGAGTTGTTTCTGCCTTCACTGAAAAGTTACAGTTGTTTAAGAGGCAACATGGGCTACATAGAAAGTGAGAACAGGGAGGAGTTTTATCTTTGAAACCTTTCGACACTGTATGCAGAAACAGAAGCTACACAAATTCCTGTAAGGAGAGTGAATYTGCTTCCAGGGGACAGCCATCATTTTACTTTGTGAAGCATAAAGATACTGTCATWTTTTTTTTCTCCAATAGCTGTCTCTGCAGGGTCATTTGAAGTGCTTAATGGCTACATAGCACTGTCTGGCACCTGCTATCCAATAATTCCTAGTAAATAGCATGCTTTCTTCAAGGACTTCCATGGAAACTGTATCTATATTACAATATAACTTTTCAACTATTATCATCCACATTACTCACATTCAGGTAAAACAGTTTATTATTAATCTGAAAACATACTGCAGCATATAAAGCACAATGTCCTGAAGAACTCAGGTGCTGCTTCACCACCTGTGTATTGCAGGATCTCTCAGCTGTTTGGATCAACCATCATTGTATATTCCATATACTGACACCTGCAGAGCTTTGTTTGGCCACCTGCTTGGTGTGCCAGGCATTACAGTTACAGACACATGTCACACCCAAATTTAGCACTGAGAAAACACAGCTTTCACTTGGTAAATAGTATTTATCATATTGACACATTATGATCTGTTTTACTCAGGGACAAGARGACCTATGATAGAAGTTTGCCTGTAAAGAATAAACATTCATTTTCATGCCTTATTTAAGCCCATTTACTTAGTTTAGTAATAAACTTGGGTTTCATACTATTTAAGCTCATTCTTATGCAGAGATGAGACCTTAAGTTTTGTCATTTTAGGGATCCAGACTAGACTCTCCAGCATTGCCTAAATGTCTCCATTCCAGRGAATGGCATTTGGCAGTGAGTCCCTTACTCATATATGATGCTGATGGGAAAGAATTGATGCCATAAGTATGCAAGGGATCACTGCATCTACCTCCTGTCAACATCTTTCCTAAATGGCAAGGACAGTTGGCTTTTATGGTTCCACGCCGGAAAGAGGAGGCATTTGGCAGAAATGCAGCTGTTATAAAAGAGAAGTAGTTCAGAAAGAGCAGGGAAGCATGAAAGAAGATGCTCTCTCCCTCTTTTACTGGTACAGAGATTTAATTCCCCATTAATACTCTGGCTATTTGCAATGGCAATTTGGGGTCTCACAGTGGCATCTGCGGCCAAATGTCAGTACTTGAGCCATGTGTACTTTAAAGTTCTAACAGTCTGTCATTAAGTACAACCTGACACAATTTAAGTCGTGCCAATATGAGATGGAGACTGTGCTACTGCAAAGCCTTTTACCTTGAAAAAGCCTTTAACAGCATCTGGGAACTAAAWATACATTATAGCTCTGAGCTCTCAGTTTCCAGAGAGCAGAAACAAATTCTTTCCATCCATACAACACTCAGCCATAAGAGCATCCAGTGCCTCTTTTGAGACATAGACCAGTTCCAGAAACTTTAGAGAACATGTGCACACACATATCCAGTCATTCTCCAGTGCATTCTTCCATCTTTAACCTCTTACTGGGTTACAGATTGATCAGCTCGTGTGCATCAAGAGCCTCTGACACGCAGCTAAAAGTTGGAAACTGAAGAACGCAGAGCATTTTTACAGTCCAGGTCAGGGAACWGCTCTCCCATGGGGTGSTKTAAGGAYTTAGASCATGCAGTTGCCTGTCTCAAAGCASTCCAAGGCCACAGAAGGAATTGTAAGATAAGCCACTACAGTGGAAACTTGAGACAAGCACAGATGGCAACATCAGGAAGGTGTTAATTCTTGGCCTAATGGAGGTGAAGATTTGGTGAGCGCATCGGACAAAAATTCCCGCTGTGCAGACTGAGAAAGGAAACAAGTGCTTACACCCATGTGAGCCCAAGTTGTAGGAACATCTGTGGCTGCCCCATGGATACCCAGAACTGTGTACAGGTCGCACCTCCAGAAGAACAACTATGGGACCCTATCACTGAGAAGAGCAGGGTGAAGGAGGATCAGCAGGATGCCACGGGATCCGCAGGAGGTACATATCTTCTGCTTTATCTCTCCATCTCTCTCTCTCTCTCTTTCTCTCCCTCCTTCCCCCAGCCCCTGCCCCCCTTTTTTTCCTATTTCTTTCTGACTCTCTCCCCCACATTTACTGTTAAATAAAATCCAGATTATTGACGTTATCATATGGTCTTGTTTGCACCTTAATCCAGGCAGAGGYATCTTTTAATAATCAGATCATAACAGGTGGGGGCAGCTGTCAGTGAATTGACATTCCATCATCCTTTACAATCCTTAACTCACTGGGCTCTTATTTAGACACTGATCCCACATCCTGCCATCCCCACCCCTTCCCAGGCAAACACAGTCCCATATCACAATACCAGGAGAGAGACCCACTGAAGATGTGTTTTCTTATCACCATGTAAGGGGTTTATGGCACAAAAGCTTRAGATATGATTTTATAAAAATCCTTCAAATACCACAGAAATACACTACTATGAAAATCAGTATGAGGGAAGAAAAAATGTCCATTTTTATATGCATATCTCAAAGCAATCTCATCTAAAAAATTACTAGCAATTTATAGTTGCAAGATTGCTTGGCTTAAATTTTATCTCTTATTCTGACTTTATCTTTTCATTTCTCATTTTAAAGTGCACATACTTTTCAATTAAAAAGATATGAACCAAATAATTTACATTTATTTCCTATGGATAACTGCAGTGCAGTTAACATTGAGATGAAACAGCTGAAAAAACTTTCAAACTATTTTAAGCAATAAAAGGATTCCTGCAAACACTTCTTAATAGGAAAAAGCTACATGGCCAAATTTGRCAACCAAATGGCTGCTCCAGAAAGATATGTCAAGTCTTCTAATGAGAGAAAAAAGATACCTGTTAATTACAGTTATCTAATTATTTGCATCAGAATTGTCAGACATGTAAATATGGCAAGCATTTGTTTCTGAAAAAAAATGAGAGAATAAGAACTGGAAGTAAAAAATGGTCTGTTTTCTATTCAGATTATTTGTTGAAATGTTTATCTCCATTACATTTGAATTTACAAAACAGCATATCTTCCTATATATTCACATACAGTGTTTTAAATTAAAGGTTACTTGGCAAGTCCACCTAACTTTACAAAGGTTTAATTTAATTTTTTTTTGATTCTTGAATTTATATTTTTTAATTTTAAAGGTTGTGGCTCTGACAAATTTTAAAAACAGTGAATGAATTAAGAAACAAACTCATTATGTCTCCTGATAGAGAAAAAGTAGTGATACTAGGCAAATTATGAAATGCTTTTCTTAATCTGGGGGATCTCAAACATTAACTCTCATAGAAACCAATATTTTTTGGAGTTRCTTTGGTATTGTTGAATAGGTAGAGTGAAGCCTCTGAATGAGTTTGGACTGCCAAAATTCAACAATTCATGTAGTTGGTTTATTTCTTTAGGACAAGATATTGTTGAAGAATTGTCTGCATTGTTTGTCATTTAGAATATTTTCATTCATTTTTCCCCCCTCTTTCCTCAAGAATACTCCTGGAAAAAAAGTTAAGCTAAATTTGGCTCAGCTAATTGGATTTTCACCTGAAATCTGATGTGTCTTAAAATCATTTAGTTAGTTACTTTAGTTCATTTAGTTRTCCAATCCATGTGGTTTTACTCAAATCAACCCTGCAAATCAATGCTTATATGTGATAAAATATATGCTAGAAATCACATTGAGGTTGTTTCATAATTGTGGTGTTAAAGATGTAATCATCAGTATATAGGAAAAAAAAAAACCTACTAATTTAATTACTTTGTTTTAAATTCCTCTGAAGAATATTCCCCTTCCCATAGCCAGTTACAAAAATATCAGCCTAATTCATTTTACTCAACATGAGTTGGCAGTTGAAGGTAGCAGATATTTACTGCCAAAGTTCAACTGTTCATAAGGGAAAATGGAGATCTAAAAAAGAAATAATATATTTTGTTAGAAAATAATATTTAAAGAGCCACAAATAAATACTAGTTGTTGGTTTATAGTAGGCTTTTGCCCATTTGGAAAATACAATTTGCATAAAGCAAAACCACTGTTGTGTTATAGGAAAGAMAAACACGTTAAAATTAATGGAATTATTTTTTTTCTGTAAGGAAAATGGAGGAGAAATATTTCTGTCTAGATATCTATAAAAGAAAAAATCATTTGAACTGAATAGCACTGAAGCCTGACTCAGTTTTATTTGTCCATCTGAARCAGCCCAGGAAAACAATGCCAGATGCTTATGTTGTTTCACTTCCAAATTGAATTCCAGATTTGAATCAGATAAATACCTATTGYATAGTTTACTTTTGAAGCATAGTCTGTTGTCTAGGAGACCTAAACAACATCCATTTTTCCTTTCAGCACATAAGAAATTAGTCAGATCCAGTATGCTTGACATGTTGAAAGATCACAGATAGGCCCCTTGCTACTCTTTCAGGGAAGATGCTGTAAAAATGTRTTGCATTGTTACTGCACTGAAGAGACTGTTTAAATTCTCCATTGCTCATAGGTCAAAACCAGAACATTTCGAGACACAGATCTTATAGCTCAGGTGAAAGAGTAAAATCTTGACTCTTCATTATATCAATTTCTTCAGATACTGCACTTATGTTGCATTCAGGTGCTTTGAGGGAGATTATTCCTTTCTCGTTCCATAAATTTACAAAACAATACATTCTGACATAAATAATGCTTATCAAAAAATGTGGCTACAATTGCCACATTTGCATCAATTCTCACTTTTCTTAGGTCCTGAATATACACTTCTGATGCTGAACAAGTGTCCTTACAGAGGTTGAAAGAGGTGATGCTGGCGTAAAGGAAACAGATTGTTGGTGAGAACAGCACCTGCAAGTGAATATTGTGTTTAACCCCAAAAAGAAAGGACAACTTCTCAGTGTGTCCTTTAAGAACAAAATGCCCCACAAACTCTTCAGCTCTGTTCTGGTCATTCATGGTTTTTGAAAAAAAAACCAAAAAAACCAACACTATGAAATTTGAACAAAACACATTCTGAGATTTAATATTACTTTTTCTTAAGAGGGAATTYTATGAGGGAAGGCCAACATATTACCACTATTTATAAGTATCTTAAACACCAAATTCAGTAATAACATGAAGTCAATTCATGCTAATTTTTCCAGAAGACAGTAATTACCATATTTCAAACAATAGAAAGGTAATTGTCTATATTTAGTGTCATATTCTCAGGAATATAATTGACTTTTAGATTAGTCCAACCTGAAAAAAATCACAGGCTAGGCCATGAGTTTACATTTTTAAAAATTATTTCTTGAACAGAGCCAYGCTTTCATGCTTCACCCTAACACTGATCTAGAACTACAACCCTTGGTAGGATTTTGWAAAACAGAAACTACATACATAAAAAGAAGAAAACCAGGATTTGTTAATTTTCCCACATTTCCCCTTATTCCCATGAAGCCATTGCACAACTGTTAGACAGATGTGTGCCAGAGATTTTTTGCCTATGAATATTTTRCATTTGGCRGTGCTGGGTCATAGAGATTGTTATGAAAAGAAAGCTGAKAAGGAAGGATGTCCYCTGAAACAACCAAATATACTGAAGWCAGTTGAGATGTTTATTTATAGGTTGCAGTTTTGCAACAATTTTGGCAGCAGTGGAATGGGATATCAAACTTTCAAGAAGAGAGGAAAAAGACTGAATGGGGTTACATCTTTCCAAGAAATATAGTCTGAGTGGGGCACAGGTGAATTGCAAAGTTCAAGATAGTGTTAGCTTTTTTTATTCTCTCTAAACATAAAAAGATTTGCCATCATAGTATTCAGCAGCACTTGCCAATATAATCTTAGTCATGAGTGCAAGTAATGTAAAGCATATTTTTTCAATTTCTGCGTATCTAATGTAATACATTTTGAGATATCTTCTAAAGTGTCATGTCTCCTAACTGAACTGACTAGAATGCCTCACTTGAGGAAGAATGAAATGTGTGACAGATACTGATTCAGATTTTTTTTTTTTTTTTTAATGAGATCCTCATATTGTTTATCCCTGAGCTTGGAAAAGACCTGAAGAAAATCACCTTTGAGGATGAAAGGAATAAAGTGATTGTCCATGCAGCCTCAGTCCTGATAYTCTGCAGAACACAGACTGAGAACTGCCAATTAAGCCTAATTGTGATAAATTATGTTCTCTTTATTAAGGATAATGGGGGAACCACTGTGTAACAGGTAATAACCCTAAACCACTCTTCTAATTGTGGTTAAAACCTCAGGTTAGATTTAAATGACCATAGATGTGACATGCCAGGGCTCCATCTATTAGACCATTAWTACAGTATTCTCATTTACATACACAATTAATTTTTGCACAGTGATAGACATTATTTGCAGTAAGTATGGCCGACTAGACTTTTTTCTGTGAGTTTTCATTTGAGTATAACCTTATCTGAATCTGGGCCAAGAAAGATGGAGAGGTAAGGAGCTCTTTTGCATGTGTGCATTATATCCTCCTTTTCTTGCCCTAAAGCAGCCCCTGTAGCAAACAGCATTCTGAAATATACCAARAATTTTGAARAYATTYAAGTATAARCTTCCCTTCATATGAGAGAAAAACYTAGCCAAGAAAGTCCAATCATTCTTGGACTGMTCAAAGCACAGACATGGCAAAAAATGCCCCAAACCTTTCTAATTGGAAAAATAATTTCCTTTAAGCAAACATATACATTAAAGGTATCCATAAAATTATTCCTCARATATATTTCCCAACATTTCAACAAAAAATATATTTTTTCAACCAAACCCAATGTTTCTAAAAGCCATATTACAAGTTTTTCAAGGGGAAGATGAAACATTCCTCTAAGAATTTTAGAAAATAAATTGTTTATGTCAAAATTATCCATTGAAATAAAAATGATACTACAATAACCAGGTGTATTCAGTGGCTCCTGAAACATCTCACCAGAAGTGAAATATGCAAAACTTCAGAGAGCCAAACTTCAGAGACCTTTCCTTCCAAAGTTTTATCCAAAGTATTAATTGGTTTTCCAAAGTCAAGCAGCAGCAAAATGGTAAAAAAAATAGAGAGCTTTGTTTCCCAAAATCGTTAGATTGCACATGCATTAATGAAAAGAATTTTTCTACATAAAGAAAGGCATATACTAGAATTTGTGGAAAACTCCAAACTTAAGTGTTCTATTTTTGAACATAACTGGATCTTATTTCAATGAATATACATATGCAGAGGGAACTTGAAAAATCCCACTGAAACTACTGCACAGAAAAATTCAGGTTGCATTGAATTTATCATGATTTTAACTGGCTTTTCCACTGACAGTTTTGCTGACGTATTTTAGAAGCCTTCTGTATTGCTTCRCAGCTGGGCTACATCTATTTTTCATGCACCACTACAAACTCYTATACTGTGCTCCTAAGTGGTAGATTTACAATCCTTAAGCAGTTTGAAACTTACACACCTGAAGTTCACAAACACCATAAGGCCATTTAAGAAGTACAGTGATTTTGCTAAAAAGTGCAAGATTAAATATTAAAAAATCTTTTCCTATAAATACCTTTACATTATGCAAAAGACTAAATGAAATTCTGGAAGTTAGCAAATTACCAAATAAATAGCATAAATTTATTTTCTGTAACCACCTGTTCTATAAAAACAACTTTTAACATCTTTGAACAATTATTTCTTCATCCCGCTATGCATTCCTCATTCCCTTCTTATTTGTTAACAAACCTCAATGTTTTCTCCAAAACATTTTGCATTACAAAACCCATGTTCTATCTCTACTAATATATTCCTCAGCTTATTTTACCATCCAGATGAATATTTTCTGATAAAAKGCTTTGCCCTAAATATCATCAGAATAATCCACATTTGAAGTATTGGACTCAGTGACGTAAAATAAATTGATATTTCTATTACTCCCTTAATATTTCTGTGAAAGTCCTATAAGTCTATGTATGCATTGAGTGTGGAATATGATTGGGATTGAGAGATTAATCCATCAAATATTCATATATTTTTCCTGACAGATTTTTTTTTCTTTGCTCCAAATTTRAAAGGTACTTTCAGTTAACTAAAATTCAGCTTCAGGTCTCAGTGCTTAAAAGTCTGGAACAGTACATAATAAGATTCTGATTTTCCTCTTCTGATATGGATAACATCATTTAAAGATTCAAATCCTTTTTTCTGTGACCTACTTTTAAGAGAACTTCCAGTCTCTTAAGCTCAGGGCATGTTTTTGAGTTTGTGATGTGAAACTAAATTTAAAGACCAGGARCTTAACACTGGTGATTTAGAATGAGTCAAGTACAAGCAGATGCTATCACAGTTTCTTTAAATCTACTTTCTACTAATGTTTATAATTTCTGAGCTGCGGAGCAATGACACACTAAGAATATTTATAACCTGCTTAAATTTCAGATAAAAGGATTCAGGTGCTACCTTTTTCCTTCCATTGTCCTTTCAAAAGGCACTGCCTTTTTTATGAGACTGGTGCTTCGTAATTACCCACAATACATTAATCATTATCTAAAATCTGATTGATGGTGACAGATGAGCTTAGGCACTTGTRGAGACCCATCCTCTCCAGTGCAGTCCTAAGAAATGAGGGAGGAGGAAAAGACTTCTCATCAACCAAGAAAGSAAAGGAAATTACTTGATGGAAAGGAATGAAGGTGAGGAATCCAGATGTTTCTGTAGGACCAAGAGAAAGAAYGAGAGACAATGGATCTGAATTTCAATGATCAACAATGGAAAGTTCTGGATTCTGTGAGACTATGAGTTGAAGTCACACAGTTCTTAAAAACAGGATGATCCAGATTCTAAAAAACAGGGTGATCCACATTCTGATTTCAAGGGCACTGAAATAAATCTTGGAAATTTCATGCCTTTCCCTGAAGTCATATCAAAACAGGAAAATAGGTTTCTCAGAACAGCCCCATACAAGCTTGGGCATTCATGGAGGTCTTAATTTCCAATTGGAAAATCAAAAAAAATTTTCTCCCTTGGAGAAAGGAACAAAATTATTTATTCCATTCTACTGGGAAAAAAGTAACATGAATCAAGAAGATAAAGAAGGACAAGCTTTATTTGAGCTTCTSTTTGATTCTTGTGTGGGAAACATAACTCTTGGGTCTCTGAGCAGGCAAGCCTGTTTTATACCACTTGTAAGATAGTCTGTAACTACTGGGAAGAAAATTCATAACATTTCAGTCAATCACCTTTTATGTGAGTCAAAGAATAGTAAGCTGAACAACTAGACCACCTACTCTGAAAGCTTAAATTACACTAAAAGGAAAAAGCCTAATCCCCCAAAATTTAACACWGTCCAATAACATGAACTTCATTGAGGTTTGTTTCTTCCTTATATAAGGCACAGACCAAGATAAAGATCATAAAAGGATAAGTGACATCTGACATTACACTGAAGATTTAATACTACTTTTTTTTTTTCCACTGCCAATGTAACCAGAGAAATAAAATTCCAACTATTACAAGACAAGCATATTAAACAGTTTATCTTCTCAAAAAGAAGTGCATTAATTGTCTTGTCAAGTATTACTAGTCAAGTTTTATCCTTTAATGAGGAAAGTGTCATGAATTAACAAAAATGAAACGTCTAGAATAATAATCATAGAGTTAAAGACAATGAATGAATGACTTACAGTGAAAATATATATTTTTTAAAGGATGATGATTCAAGAAGAAAAGCAAAGCTAAAGAAAGAGAAGCTAGTGAAGGTAGCAAAACATAACAAAGCCAATATGAAAAAAAATACAAAACCAAAAGACATATAAAAAGGAATAGCCATAGCAAAAGAAACTGCATATGTTTAGCATAATGACACAAATTAACTGCTGCAAAGTCAGCAGATAAGTATCAGTACAAAGTGCACAGAATTAACTGTGTAAATAAGAGTGTAATTCTACCTTACTCATTTCTTCCCAGTGTAGGATAATAAAGTYTAAACAGAATATAAAGGGATCATCAAAAACACAGAGAAAGTTGRAGACCTACACAAAATGCCTTAATGCAGAGACACACAAAGGCAATTAAAATATACCAAGAGTTCGGAAACATTTTATGTTACAACTATACCCATTTGCTATGATAAAAATGTTCCGTGAGAACAYTGGCAGACTTAGGGAAGCTTGCTTTAGACAGAAATAAAAATATTTTTATTTTTAGTTGTTTTGAAATGTAGCTGACATTTTCTACTGTAAATCATTWGCATGAAATTTAAAAGTTGAATCAGGAAACAAACTTTTCAACATGAAAAAAAAAAAAAGTGTTTTACTGTTCTTATTCTATTTCCAGTGAAACAAACTATTAATAACGTAGTATTTATGGAAGCAGTGGAAATCTGTGTCCTTCACAGCCCTGGTAATATACACTATGCATAACAAGCTTTCTAAGAAGTACTAGTCATAACTACTAAAGAACCCATGACCCCATTGATAAAGACCAAAAGGGTTTTTTGGTTTTTTATTTTAATAGTTAAGAGCTACAAGCATGAACAGTTATGAGTGTTTCAGGTAAGACCTTCAATAGACTTTATAGTTTCTATTAACATGGCCAAGCACGTGCAGAGGCACTGTGGTACTGTTGAAATTRAAGTGATTAAGCATCCTGAAAATGATTCTCCAAAGAGTAGTTTGGTTGGGGTGAAACATGTATTTCTAGATGCAAGTGGGATGGAAATCAGTCATGCAAAATATCAACCAGTCAGTGAAGAATTAAAAGATGTGGCTGGCAAATGTCATTWTGTGGAAAAAGGGGGAACCTCAGTCACTCTTTATTTTTAAATGCATATTTTGGACAAATCAAAATAATGGTACTTAGTGTGCATAAATGATTTCTGGATATATCTGTATGTTTAGGCAGATGAAGAAGTCCTGCATGTCAGTGAATTTTCCAGCTTGTTGGAACTGAATTGCTACAAATTCTATGTGACAATCAAATCATTAGTTCTTGTTGCCAACAGAAGTGACAGATTTCCATTTACAAAAGAAGTTTGWCATGAATTTGGTCGCTTGTCAGATTTTTCTCAACATCTTGTAAAGGGAAGCTGGATGCAAATTCACCAAATGAAATGTTTGCCACTGGCAAGCATCAATTTGAAGAAATCAAGATGTTTCATACAAAACTGCCATTTTGTACTAAGGTTTTTGAGGATAAGGAAGGAAACCATGCTTCTCAAATGCCTGTGGGCATCTGACACTCTTGGTCTCTACGTTCTGAAGCATRGGGCAATACCTTCACTTTCTTAAGTCTAAATGATCAAGAATTCTATGGCATATAACAGGTTATGCCTGAAGGATGAAGAATATTACTACTGCAAAAAAGAATRTTGCTGCCAAATCACTTTCTAGTATGGGTGGAGGTTTGGGGTTGACTCTCCAGGGACAGCAGTAAAATCTGAAGTATTCCCCATGGCCAGTGAGATGCCATGTCACCATGCAACCCCAGCGTTACTGTGCTAAATGAAGAGTCAGTTAACTGTGGTCTCATTTATTTTTTCTTATGGATTAATGGAAAGGAACTTTTATAGGCTCCTTTTAAGTTAACAGAATAAACATAATTCTATTAAATTGTTAACATTCAAGGCTTTTGCTGCTACCAGAATGGCAGGCTCTAAGGACTTCCTCAACTTTTTTAATACACACTTCAGTCTTTCCTCACTGTTGATTCTAATTCTTGAGCACTACTGGAAAATCTAGATTATTAAGGTTCAAATAAATAGAGCAACATCATGTATACTGTTGTTCCCATCTAGCTRGACCATATATTGGGTCCAATTTTCCTCTTTATCTATTATCCATCATGATTTTACTTCAAGAAATTGAGAAGTTGACATGTTATACCTTRAATTGTTGTAAAGAATCAACACTCTATTACTGGAAAACAGAAAATGTAATAAAGAAAGCTGAGAAGTGATTCAACTACTAGAAAGCAAATTATTTGATCCCTGAGCAAGACACACACATTCTCATGCTGTAAAGGACTTTCATGTTAATCTGTGTGAGAAAAGTGGAGTGGTGCAATTTGGTGACAGATTCACCTGTCACCAGCTGTACAACTGCATAGAGATTGAAAATGGCTCAGCAGCGTCATTCTTACAAGACCAATTTTACAGCAGAATTTATATAATTAATCCATGAATAACTGTGAAAGCAATTAATACCTTCTAGGAAGTTCTTATATATTTTTTTTCCACAGGCTCACTACCTGCAGCAGCTCTTAAAGTTTTACTAGAAAATAAAATGGAGATAATGTCACAAAATCATGCACATATTCACCTGCAATACTGTAACTGTGGGATTCACAAGATACTTTCTTCTTCCTGAAGATAATTTTAATATGTAATGTTTGTACAGAAGGGCTGATGCAAGTACAGAAGGCAGGGTATTACTGCAGTGACTTCAAATCCTTTCGTTCTCCACAGACTTTGGTTAAAATCCCACATATTTGGGGTTTTTGTCCTTGGAAGTGTAAAATCAGAGGCAAAGAATAAGACTGTCATACAAAAGGATGTCGAAAAACATACTAGAACCAGTGCCAAAGTCATGGGAAGGCACTCAGGCAGGCAACGTGGAAACTGCCCATATGACAGTCTTTAGCTATACATTCATCCTGCCTGATTATCTCAATTCTGGTTTTCCTCTGCTGTTAGTTTTGCCAGCTTTCATAGTGGTTCTGTGGCACAAATATCTTTCAAATGTGAACTATGGATTAAAACTGAAAGCTTATTTCGTCTTGCATTGCAGATCTTGAATCTCATTTGAGATCCAGAATCTCAAAAAGGATACAGCTCGTTTAGGAAACATGACAAAAACTAAAGGTGTACCAGCTGCCATCAGAGTTTTTTAAAGAGTATTTCAGAACATACTTTAAATTCAAATGCAGGCTCAGAACGTTTCAGAACAGTGTATCAGATTTGTCTGACAATTATAATTAGGCAAGATGTGAAAATACTTCACTAGYACTCTCAGTCAAGATGGACACTTCCTTAGGGAAGTGGAAAACAGGATAAAATTAGACAAAGTCTTGGCTCAAATGACAAATTTATGCTGCCTCAAATTTTAGAAGTCTTCATAAATCTATGATTTGTAGTTCATGCTTCATAGCTGAGGCTACAAGAAACAAAAATACATTTAAAATTCGAAAGAAAATCAAAGAGAAATCACTCCTGACAATAACATCAACTCAAGTTAGAATTAAAGATTCTTCCCAGACCATCTGCTAGCTGAGAAACCTGACATGAATGGTTTTCTCTTCACCTTTTCCCTTTCTCTTCTTTCTTCCTGCTTTTTCCATTCTCACCTTCTTTCCTCATCCCYTTCTCTATTTCCTTGCCTTGTCTTTCTGCCATAATATTCACACACAGAGACACAGGATGTTCCAAAATGTCAAAAATGGTCTGATAATCTGAAAAAAATGCATTTCTTCTAGTTCAGGCTCCATGCCTCAGTCACTGTAGAGGACAGGGAACAGTTTCAGTGAGACAATATTATGGAGCCTTGGCATCCTGGTTTGCTGTCCCTTTTTATGGTCAGTTATGTGAACACAAAGAAGACAGAAACTGAAGTGATGCGGGATCCCTATGAGGTCCTGGTCCTTGCACAGAGAATTTTGAGGCTCTGCTATAGGATCACAATCTTCTGTGCTCAGCTAAATGAAGGAACAAAAGGAGTGGAAAAACATGGGGTGATATGTTTGTCAGGATTTCTTAAGATTAGATTAATGTGCATTCTGCAAAGTTCTCCAGAGTTTAAGATGACAGATGACTGATATGAAACGTAAGGACTCTATGACTGTAATMGTCCTGTACTTTCCTTACTCTGTCTATACAGCTTGATCCATTTATGACACACTTTGGTTTTCAGTCCTCTCCAGCTCCAGAAAAATGGATTACAAATCAGAAAATATTTCTTTGTAATTATTATTCCTAGATGAAAAATGGTCTATGAAATGACAAACCTGTTAATCTGATCTGACTTTGAGGTTTTTTTTCTATTTTAGAAAGTGTATTTACTGAGATTCTCRAAGCTTAAGAGGAAAAGATTAAAGATAGAACTGGTACACAGCTTTCAGTCATTAAAGCAAATGAAAGCAGAACAGTATTTGAAAAAAGAAATGGTATCTATTAGCAATGACAGGAAAGGCTCAAGCACATGGGAAAGTAACCTAGCAAAACAAAACAGTTGGCAGTGGTTTAAAAAATCAGGTAAGAAACCATCATTTGAATATTAACACTATTTGTGTTATCAGTACTTTTCCATAGATGTAGGAAGGTTTAATGTTATTCTAAATCCTCATAGAAAGATAAAAAGAARTCAAATAAAGTCTTTCATCATTAATACTTTTGGCACTAGGTAGTCATACATGCAATGCCTGGATAGCCTTGGTCTTAGATTGTAAAATGGAACACCACCTCAGCCAAACCCAACACATAATGAAAGACATATTAGTAATTTGAATTTTTGTGTGCGTGTGTGTCTTATTTTGAGTGGGCATATAATGAAAGGAGTTTCTGTGACTAAACAGGTATTTAAAAAAAAAAAATATCTAAGCTATGGACACAAGCAAAGACTTGGAGACTATTATTTGGTCTCCAAATTATTTTGACTATATTGGAGACATTTCTGTAGATAATTAAGGGATAGAGATGTAGTTCTGTTAACTGATACAGGTGTAGTGGTGTTTGATTCCCAACACAGACTTGCACGTGGAATTAGGTAAACAAGACATATCAGYATGAGTGAGAACATCACAGCCTTCTTTCTGTCATATTAAATTCTCCTTTGGGAGTATATCTCTATCTTAAAAAGCAACCTGGCAATAACACCYGCAAGTTTTAGGCATCACAATTAAAAAARGACATTAAACKATTAGAGAGCATCCAAAGGAGGGCCACAAGGATGGGGAAGGGTCTAGARGGAAGGCCTTATTGGGAGTAGCTGAGGTCACTTGGTCTATTCAGCCTGGGGGAGACTGAGGGGACACTTCACATTCTACAACTTCTTCAAAAGGAAAGAGGAAGGGCAGGCACTGATYTCTTCTCTGTTGTGARCAGTGACRGGATCCAGGGAATGGCCTGAAATTGTGTCAGAGGAGATTTMGGYTGGATATCAGGAAAAGGTTTTTCACCCAGAGGGTRGTTGGGCACTGGAACAGGCTCCCCAGGGAARTGGTCACAGCACCASCCTGACAGAGTTCAAGAAGTGTTTGGRCAATGCTCTCAAGCAGATKGTGTGATTYTTGGGAATGGTGCTCTGCAAAGCTTGGATTTGAGTTGGATTTGAGGATCCTGATGGATCCCTTTCAACACGGGATATTCTGTGACTCTGTAATTCTAATATCTCACCCTTGTAGCWCAACAGTCCAGCCTAAGAGCATGTTTAATGCTGACATCTAGGGAMCAAATCCATTACTGATAATCAAGATTAAAGAAAGGCTAAATATTTTAGCCTGGGAGTATCACTAAAACAAATCTGGATTTGTATCAAGAAATCCAGCTGTGCAAACATCCTCATAAAAAATGCAGGTGGCATACATGTACAGTTGCTTTTTGAGCAGACACCAACAATTGCCACGAAAGTTCTGTGCACAGAAAYCTGGGATAATACAGAAGTCATTTATGCTGATCTGTTTTAATGTGAGCAGATACCGAGCAAGTACTTCAGCTTTGACCTGAATCTTTTTCTGCTTGGAACTGGAACATAGATATTTCTAACAATCTGTGATTGTGGCAGACGAAAGTTCTCTTTCCTCTGGGCATGCACCAGGTGGCTCTGAGGCTGTGTTTGTGTTGCAATTTTGTGAGACGGATAGTGACAAATGCTTTGTATATGAAATCCCAGCAGATTGAAGACTTTTTTTTTTTTTTTTTTTACTCTTCAAGGGCTATAAATAAGGCATGTGGCACAAAACAGACTGCTGAATGAAACAAATGCACACTCACAAAATAAATCACAAAAACCTTAGCGGTTTACAAATGGACATTTTCAACTGGATCCAAACAGAGAGATGGAGAGCTTTTTTTATACAAATGAAAGAACAGCTTTACTGCTTTCTACAGGCACTTATGGGCAGAAGCTACTATCAAATATTCATGGTAGCCTCTTGTCTACACAGGTCTGGTTGATGGAGTAATAGTGTCGACTCACCTGGCACAAAAGCTCAGCCATTTTCCCTTTCCCCATCCAGTAAATCTATGGCTGTCAGTGATAGGAGCTGATGGGAAATGATAGCCTTATTGAGCTGCCTCATGAACTGTAACTCATTTGTTCTGAAGACCCAGACTGACAGCCTCTGCATTCCTCCCTTCCAGCAAAATTGAGTATAAATCACTTTATCATTTTTCCCCATGACAGTTTATCAGAATTCTGGGGTTTTATATGAAGTCATAGAGGCTGGTGGTGGAAATAAGACTWACAATCGATCTTGTTGTTGGAGGGCACTGCATCTTGCAAGGTTTAACATTCCCCAAAAAAATTTCAATTTGACTTCCATTAACCAGACACACGCGTGCATAAACACACTTGATGTGAGACAGAGAGGGAAAGCTGATCAGGCTCACTTCTGATGGGCTGATAATCTAAGCTTTTGACTCATGTGAACTCAAAATTTACAATCACTTTTAGTTCTTGGTAAGTTAATTCCTCATTTTAACTTGTAAGTCTCCTAACATATTCCCTAACCAACAAAATAGGAAAATCCTTCTCTATCCAATACTACTTCACAGGAAAATAAATCTGCTGTTTTTCTTTGCTTTCATTCTTTTTAGGAATTTCTTATTTAGAAAAAATGAGACAATCACAACCTAACAGAATTACATAAAATCAAASATATTAGCACTTTATTACATAAAGTCAAAGCCAGTTAATTTAATGATTATCTTCTTTCAAAATCATCTGTGMGTTGACATGCACTATGTAAATATTATTCACTAATTCTAGCACTAAAGAACTTGCTGTACTTAAGCAAACAGCCATCTCTATTAAAAAAGTAAAAGACATCAAGCTAGGCCCACAAACCCTCTACATGAAGCAACAAAGGACAGAGACACTTAGAAACATAAACAAACATGTAAAATACAATGACTAATGAACTTGGTTATTATAACTTCAAGAAAACTTAGGGATTTGATGACCAAAGGAACAAAAATCSTCATCATAAATCACCCCTGGGAACACAAGTAATAATTTGGAGTCAGATTTTTTGTTTGATTACACTGGACTAAAACTTGTTTCCTTGCACYCCTAGAAGTAGAGCACAGATGATGACCTGAGCTGAAATAGCTGAATTTTGGCTTCTTTTAGGCTCTAGGRTGAGTGAATTCCTCCAACTGATTATTTTTTAGCTTTGGAACTGATATGTAAAATTTTATTTTCTTGATCRCTATAGGTAGGTAGTCAAGAATGTAAACTGTTCTATATAAGTGACAGGACAGGATGTAATAACTTCTACAGACGGGTGACATAATGAAAGTGTGTGATCTAATATGTTCCCTGTTCACTGCATTTATTTTGTCAAAATGTGGCTCTTCCTGCTTACCAGCTACACTTAGTTGCGGTAAATTCACAACAGAAAACATGCTATGTCAAATAATAAACTCAAGTCACCACAGTAAAGGACACGGCTCAAAACTGAAACCCTTTAGTCATTAATGTTTAGGCCCCAGAGTCATGCATTCCTAAGCTTAGCTTAAAATTGGTTCAACAAGAGCAAAAACTTCATGGAAAAAGAACCTATTTCTTTTAGAAGGCATGTTAATATCAGTAAGTTGCAAGGGAAAAGGTATTTGGATTTGATGGACTTGTCAGTGTCAGGTTAATGGYTGGACTCGATCTTAGAGGTCTTTTCTGACCTAAATGATTCTATGMTACTTGCAACACTGCAGGTAATAAGCATGTGTCTTATTTATTTTAAATGGTTGGATATTGACATCAGCTGCCTGTTTTCTACTCCCTTAGCACTGACTAGTGTCAGTTCTAGCCCTCGCTTGTGTAGCAGAAACCTCTCCCCTTTTCTTTATTAAACTCCACTAAGTATTATTTTATCTGCTTTTGTATCAGGTTGCATTTATTATTAGACAATGGACACATGCTTGCCCCATTAACTCTGCTAATGACATGGAATTCTGCAGAGCTGATGGATCAGTAAGGCAGAAAAAATGTGCACACAGAATTCAGCAAAACACCTGAAATGAACCTGAATTAAATGTAAACTAAAAATAAAATATGGAGATCAAGATTAGGGGCATAAATAGAACATCATGAAATGTTTCAAAAGTTTCTTATAAAATCCAATGCCAAAGGCATTGAGAAGGAAATTTATACCCACGACATGGGCCTAAACCAACAGTGGGTGAAATTTGAATCAATTGGATCGTCAGTTGTGGTATTTGTAGGAGAAGAAGAAGAGTATACATAAAAATGTTGAGTTTTGGGTGGATTTTGCTTGTCCATTTTACATAATGAAAATTAAAACACAGGGAATCCTAGTGGTCAAATGATTTAATTTTCTGATCTTACTATTGAAACACAAATTGTCAAAATAATYCTGATAGAATTTCTCCTCTTAGATAAATTAATGTATAAAGTTCACTGCCTCAAGCAGACTTCACGGAAACAATTTCAGAAACACAACAGAACAAGTATTTGCCAGAAATAATATTGTGGGGCATAAAAAAAGGACTTGCAAACTGAAATGGATTTTCTTTTCTGTTCATAAAAATCCAGGCTATCCACAGAAAATACTGTGCAAATGCAAATTTAGTGCATCTACAAAGTTGTATCCCCTTCAAAAATATTGTAAGACTCTTATGAAAAATTATTAGAGTTTTGAATTCTGTTTCTGCCTTTAACTTCTGCAAATATGCTGACACTGTGCATTAGCCTTAGGTTAAAAAAAGTCAAGCAAGTAAATGTTCAGAAAACACACTGCCCTGCAAATGTCATAAGGCTATTGCTGTTTTCATGTGGAGARTTTTAAAGGCTGTTGAGATGAAAAGGAATTATAGCCAAGTCACTTAAGTGTCATGAATTTTCCACAGTGCTTCAGGCATGTTTTTCGGGAGCTTGTGTGTRTCTTGCTAATAGCTTGACCTTCATGGATTGTTAAGATGAAATTTTATGCAATGAAAATGCTGATAAATTTGAGCTAAACAGCATACTTTGAAATGACKAGGTTTAAATATGCTAATTGCAGCAGTTTTGTAAAGCATAATGTTATCATAATTGCAGAGAGGATTGAGATGCTGGCTATCACACAATGGTATGCAAGCAAGTCTGTCTTAGCATTTTATAGGAGTGTTTTCTTCCTTTGGGTAGCTTATATTATTTTCTGTATTTATTTRTGGATTGGAAAACACACAAGAGAAACAAAAAGCATCTTTCTTCAGACACTTGTCTTCTCCCACCCTAAAGTGAGTCAGAAAAAWAACATTTCTAGTCATATTAATGAGACTGATTTTCCTTTCATAAACATTCCAGATAGAAATATATATATATTATAAGCAAAGCTTCACTGCTGCTGCAATGATAGCCCCAAAACACAACAAAGCTACCGAAAAAAAAGAGGCAGGCAAATGGTATCAAGGCAGACTCATTTTTGTTGCTGTAGATAAATTGCAGGTGTTCCATGAGGGTCATGGGTTGTGATCAATAAAAAGATTGTAACATTTCTGAGCCAAAGAACTGTAATTCAACTCTATGAGAAAGGCATTCTGATATGGAGGGAGACGAGAATCACAAAATKACTTCTGTGAAAGAAAAAGTAGATCTTTCAAAAAAAAAAGAAAAATCAAGAGAGATTTTGGAAAGATTAAAAGACTGCAAAGCAACAACTGGCAAAAAAGACAGGAATATTTAGAGTTAAAAAATAGAGGAGGTAGAAGGTGCAAATTCTTGACTTTATGCAATTTGGACTGTATATTTCATTTGTAGCATATTTTATTACTTCGGGTTTTTTAATTCCTTTTTTTTTTTTTGTGGTTGAATTTTATTTTAGTTGTGGAATCCAAGAATCCATATTTGCAGGGCACCAAACGAGAGGCATGTTTAAACAACTGATTCCAGCATTCGCTGATGAAGTGTTCTCTTATGATATATCACATGCAAAATTGAAGAGTTTTTTAGCCTCTTTTTCTGTATTTCATAGTATAATGATTAGAAGATTTAAAATGAATGTGAAATCCCCTTGACCTGTTTCAGACTCAGATAAATATGATCTCTTATCAGCTATAATGTGTTTTGAAATATGAGTGTCTCAGCCCTGATGGCTGAAATTTCAGGTAGATCTAATAGCAATACCTCCTTGTAAGTTCATAGTTGGAAACAATTCCAGTTGGGAGCTATTCCATTTTGTAAAATGATAAGGTATTCACAGAGCCAGAAAGTGGGAATAACTGTTATGACCCTGTGATTATGCTCCCCATATTATCCTAGGGTGCCTCTATTTTTATCTCTCTCTGCCTTTTGAGTGGAACCACTCCCGTGGGCTTCACTGTTAGTTCAGCTGTCTCAGAGGGGAGATTTAAGGGGTTTTTTTTCTGATAATGAGACCTGTATCTCTCCCAGACTCTTTCAGGTCTGCAGCCTTTGATTTAATATATTTTATATTCATAGATGTGTGTATATATATATATATATATATATATATATATACACACACACATATATATATATATATATATATATACACACATATATATATACATGTATATATATACACACACATATATATATACATATATATATATACACACACACACATATATATATATATATATATATATATATATATATATATATATATATATATATATATATATATATGCACTCTTCTTTCTGAAGAGTGCATTCTCTGAAAAGTATGGAAACTCTCCCACACTCCCACAAACAAACTAGTTTTGTTTTGTTTTGTTTTTTTTCATTTGGTAGGACTGTGCATTTGGTTGGGTTGTGGTCTTTTTTTTGGTTTTTTTTTTTTTTTTTTTTTTGTTTATTTGTGTTTTTTTTTGTTTGTTTGTTTGTTTTTAAATTTAGTTGTGTTGATCTTTTATTTTTCCTATAATCAATGTCCAACCAAAAAATGAGTTAGTGTTCTTATACACCCCTCAGCTTTGTACACAAATTTGTACACAAATTTTAGATATTAGAACTGTCACATGTCCATAACAGATACATTTTCTATGTACTGCAAATATAGTTCCGTATCTAGTCCAGGATTCAGGCTCTCTTAACTTAATTATATCAATCAAGTATTAAGTTTTCTCRGAAGCAGATCTAAACAAAAAGCAGTTCATTTGCTTGGGATGCTGGTAATGGTGGGAATGCCTTACCATCTGCGTCTCTTCAGGTTGTGATCTCGTCAGATCTCATAAGGTACACAGATTCTGGCCTGCATAATAATTGGTTGGGAACTTTCCAAAGAAAATCCCAGGTGCTAAGGAAAGTRGCACCGATGATTCGATATTTGGCACTCTTCCCTCTGTTCAGTTGCAGACCACTRTCTCAGCATAATATTGAGAAGCCATTTGGTAACTCAGTGTGCCAGGTTCCAGGGGAGACACAATCAGTGCAGACAAGATTTACAGTTGGAAAATATCTGGGGTATTTCTTGCAACRTGAGCAGACAAAATAGCATTTTTGGATATAAACCAAAGGTTTGCTTGTGCAGTAAACTCTTAAACTGGCTGGGAGGATTTGGTACATGCCATTGCAGAGTCTGTTTTAGAGCACGGAGTGAACAGCATTAACACAAACTTCCATGAAATATTTGGGGACAATTTGTGAAAACTACTCTGGTCTATTGTTGGCATTAATTCCTAGTTACTACTGTTGGCATTCTTCCTAGAAAGATAGGCCAGAGTTTTTAGATGCAGTTTAATTGGATTATCARGCACCCATAAAATAAGTAATTTAGATAAAAGGAACAATTCCCATCAGAACAAGGAGCAGTCAGGGAGCTGAAATGCCTGATTTTTCTTCCTATTCTGTTAATACTGTGCCTGTGGCAAACCATTTGCAAAGAAAACTGGACGCCTTATCAGGATGCAGTTTGCATAACTATTTATAATCTATTCATGTGATGTTTTAGTAGGTACCTTAGCATGCATTAGTTTCTCATATACAATGAACTTTAATTAATAGTTACTATATTGCTTGCAAATAAAAGTTTATCAGGGAATAAAAGGCGTCCTTATCATGGCAAAGCACTATACATACTCATCAAAAGGCTGACTATTCTGTAAGAAAATTTTGTGTTTATAAAGGCACCCTTCAGGAGGACATTGCTGGAACTCCATGCAGAGACTGGAAAAKCMCAGAATCAGTTARGYTGGAAAAAAYCTCYAAGATCATCAAGTCCAGCCTTTGACTGACACAACCTCCATGCCAACTAAACCTCAACATTAGATCCAGTAATTTCTTGGCAAACTTCTGGGAATGGTGACTCCACCACCTGCCTTGGTCAGCCCGTTCCAATGTCACGTGTGTAATATGCAAATGCATATTAAACGCAAATCCAGTGTAAATAACAAATAAGTTATGTCACAAAGACAAATCCTTCTGTTTTAGACTGCACCTCATGAACTTAATGTGACCATGGTCCTTATATAAAGGTTGCATATAACCATTTCATCACATTTTGTGTACTATTACCTTCACAAAAGGACAATAAAATAGGGCTTCCCTTCCCAAATGCCTGAATGCTAGTCTTCATAATTCAATACCACAAATTGCAACATGGTAAGGTTTGCCATRTTWTTTTTTTTTTTCCTGGAGTCATACACAAACCTACATACAACTGAAAATTTTAAATATAATTGTAAATTTAAATAATTGCAAATTGTAAATAAATTGTAAAGTTATAATTTAAATTTAAATTATAATTGTGGATTATAATGTATCCTGCATTTAACATTTAGTAAACCATTTACTTSATAGCACAGTGAGCACAACTCTTAAGGACAAACTGAAAACCAAGAGTATATATTTTTTATTTGAAAAGGTGACCCATACAAACGACAGATGTTTAAGATGTGAATTGTCATTATCCTCATAAATCCACCACCTCTCTAGGTTTCATTTTCTTAAGAGAAAATTTCATGCATGTATTACAGAAATAATTATTTGGGGGAAGCAAATGAAACATAATTTTAGCCTTACCATATTTTTTATTATAACACTGAGTATACTCTAAGCCATGTAACTAYTAGCTACATGTTAGTTACATATGTTTCTCTAATCACCTTGACCTAAGGAAGGCGGAAATGAGAAATAAATTTGTAGTGGAGTATCATTTTTTGGCAATATTATTGCTTTTATATTTGGAAAGTATTGTATGCACACTTTCTCAAAATAGATAAAATAGTTGCTCTGTATTTCTATTAAGAAAGAGAAAAGTGAAAGACACATGATCGTAGAAAGAGTTGCAGAGGTTTGTGGCTGTTCCTCAAGTAGCTTGTTCTAATCCTTCCATTTGAACTTGTTTTTTAAAAATAGCTATATTCCCGTCTCTCAGAAAAAGAAATTACTATTAAGTTTTGTCATCATAGTAAAATCAAAGAAGAAAAGGCAGAGAAAAATTACCCTTTCTTTGGTACCAAAACCATTTTGAGCTGTAACATTTCCAAGACATTAAGCTCCATATGCATCACGGAATTTCATATTTGACCAATTACAACTCAAAAGCTGAAAAATAGGAAGAGTAGGGTCCTGCCCTGACATGACTTCTTTGCTTTCCAGTGAAGATAAAAAATTAAAGGTAGCTAAAGTCCTTCTCTCTGTTCTACACAAGACTCAGTAAAGGTAACAAGCCTCCATCCATCCCTGTAAATTTTCTTCAGAAATTGGATACCAGATGAGCTCAGGAATAAAGACCTGTCTCTGAAAATGAACACTGAGGATGTTTCTCCTCCTTTCCTTGCACTTCCCCTTTCTACCTCCCAAAAATGAAAATAATTCAGTCTATGACACAAAAATATCRCAAAATATGAAAAACTACATTCCAACAGCTAGAAATTGTTCTCAAACAATAAAATGTGGAAAGAAATAAAAGGAAAAAATGCCTTAAATTTGTATCAGTGAAAAAACTTCCTGTTCATCTACCATTTCCCTCAGCCATTTGCAATCTCTTTGTAAAAATTTAATCAGTGTTTTTACTCTTATCTTCCCTCAAAACTGTCTGATATGTTTTCCTGTCCTTAGATATGGAGCCAAGGGACATGATTAGCTTTCACCTTTCCTCTGAAATTGTTAAGCAGATATTACTGAAATCTGAGTAAGAAAAAACATGTTATATTAACTAATTAGGTTCCAATTACTTCACATCTATTATGTCATAGCGCTGTCAAGTCTCAGAGATMCTTTCTAAACACTGGATTTCTAGAGAAAGGAAAATTGGGATGAAAAGCACTCTTAGTTTTTATCAATAAAAAAGGAAACATGGTACAAATTTTTTCTCTTCAAAAAGTATAACTATGAAAACTAGACTAATTATAAAATATATGAGCACAGAAACTTATGGAAATTAGTCCACTTATAGGCCTTCTTTTTAATCTTTTGTGAGCAATTTTTATACCATTAGTTTTGTTAATGAAGCTTTTWATCAGTTTTTCCAGCCATCACTAATGAAAATAAATGAGACTTAAGAAAAACTAGTCTACTTAAAATAAACTATTCCTACAGAAAAGAATGGAGAAAAAAAAAAACCACAACAAAACACCAGGGCCTTTTGTCTTTTTCCTGCACTGAYATATTCTTAATCCATGGTGAATTTCCTGCTGTGCTGGGGGAAGTTGGCTGGGAGGGGCTGATTGCTTTGTGCTGGGTTGGTCATCGCTCAGTGGGTGATGAGAAATTTCATTGTGCATCAATGGTCCTTTGGGGGGTTTATTCTTCTCTCCCTCTCTCATTTTCATTATTATTATTATTATCATTAGTAGAAGTAGTAATGGTAGTAGCACRTTTTTGTTTCAATTATGAAACCGTCTTTACCTCAACCAGAGAATTTTACTTTTTTTTGTGATTCTCCTCATTCTGCTGGGGAGGGTGAGTGAGTGGCTGCATGGTACTTAGCTGCCWGCTGGGGTTAAGCCATGACAGAACTACCTGCCCTCCCCTCATTTTAAATCCTGGACATGGCACTCTGTGATAGAGAAYAACCCTTTGGACAGACTGGGTCAGCTGCCCTGGCTATTCACTGTCAGAGCATGGAAAACTGAAAAGTCCTCAATTTGCAGTAAGGGTTACACAGCAACAACCTCAACACCAGTGTGTTATTAATATCATTCTCATGATGACTAAAAATCTGCATTATGCCAGCCATTAAGTGGAAAATTAACTCTATCCTAGCCAACACCAGGAAAATAACCTCCAAAGTTTGCAGCACAATCAAAAGAAAAAATAGTAAAAGAAAAAGGAAAATAACCTCCAAAGTTTGCAGCACAATCAAAAAAAAAAAAAAAAAAAAAAAAAAAAGTAGAAATCAGGTAAAAAAAAAAAAAAAAAAAAAAAAAAAAAGCCTCCTAAAATGCATCACATCACCATATGAACACATGGTTCTTTGATGCTATTTGCAGGTAAATATCTATCAGCTTCACAAGATCATAATTAGAAGATTATGTTTTGATAGCACTGATATAAAAGCAGATTTTTATGGCAGGCAATCCATGGTGAAGTGAAAGGTACAGTTTCAGGTGATGAAACCGGGATGAGACTGTGTTTGGCTTCCCAGGTCAAACAGTTGTCTTCAAAACATGAAAGTGTCCCTTGAAATGCAAAGCACACTTAGAAYAAGTCAGGCATCACATTGAGGTCTGCTGCTAAGTATTCACAGCAGCCTCTGGCCATGAATAAGCACTGCTAAGTACAGACTAATTCTAGGTGGAAGTAGGCAAACATAACCTATAAACACAGTAACTGCAAGTAGGTCTCAGCTAAAGTTGGGAGTTAATTAGAACTTCTCTAATGACTGGCCMGTACAACATACTTATTTTAAAAAGGTGAAATTCAAGGACTTTTAGGTATTTTATACTTTAGAAACTGAWTTTCTCCACCACGTGTGTTATGATGTTTCATAATGAATAGGTTAAAGGAAATTTCTGTCACAGATTCATGAAACTGAGCAGGACTCCTTAATCACAAATTTTAATACCTTGGAAGGAGAGTCATTATGRTTCAAATTTATCAGTCTTAATTAACCTTCAAGTTACTTTGGCCCAGATCACAGATAATACATATGTTTTTCACAGATACTAATAAAACACACAGATAATCCAGATGTTTTTACAGATCACAAATAAGTCAATACTGTTCAAGATTAGACAATTATATTCATGTCAACAAATATGACAGGTGAGTAGAAAAAAATACTACATTAATATTTAGTGAAATCACTTAGAAAGAGAGCACCTCACACATATTTGAARGAATTTGCAAACCAATTGAAGTACCATTTCTGAAAGTACAATATCTGAGCCTTTCCCAGGTCATGGAATCAAACCCAAATATATTGCTTCCAGAATAAGTGGGAAGTTTTGTTGGCTTTTTGGTTGATTTTATTTTTCCTTCTTGGAACCAACCTTCATAAACATCCAAGGAATGTAACCTATGTAACAACAATAGGCATTAGAAATTTCCTAAGACAAAACTCCTTAGAAGAATTCTGGATCACAGATGTTTCATAGATTCCTTGCAGTACAATGTGAAATATATAAGCTATTCCACGTTATTTCATATAATTCCAAAAACAAAGTTTTCATTGACAATACTTTTGTCTTAAAATATACCTTGATTAAACTTTGTACATGTACACGTCCGTAAATATTTGTTAGCAGTTGCTCAAGGTGACATCTATGAATCCTCAACTGTGGCATAKTATGCAGATCATATTTTACTTTCTCCAAAATTTATTTGTTCTTTTATGCATTTTAATATACTTTTTATWAATATGTATAATCAAATAGATTTAGCTTACACTTTTTTTCTTCCACACAGAAACCAGGGTTATTGTACTGTATTTTCAATCCCTCTAGAATTTTGCTGATATTTGATGGACTGCAGTCAAATCCAAAACAAAAGGACTCCTAACATACTGTTTGCTGGCACATTTCAAAAACACTCAGTCCTCCAACTATTTTCCAAGATCAAGATGGCAACAAAATGTGTATCTGATTAGCTAGTAAAGTAACTGTACAAATCATTGCTACATACTTTGTATATGCCAACCTCATTTATTGCACAAGACTGGGTTTGTAAAGCAGAGAAATTAAGCATTGTTTCCTAAAAGTGTAGCTCTGAAAGGGCAAGACCGGGCATGAAAATATTAGATTCTTTTTTTCCCAAAAAAGACTATGCTACTTTTCTGGGTTTTATTCTTAGGTATAACTTCACAGGGAACCTTTTGATTTTATTAACCTGAAAAAACTGGAAACAGTCCAAATGCATACTAAATACTTAAAGATATCAGAAAGGTTTTTRGTAATGCCACACAACTCTTGCAACTATTCTTCAGGAGTAAAATACCAAACAATGAAATAACAAAAATACCATTAACAAAATGGTGTTAATGCCATTTCAGAATGCAGGTGGCTGCTCAGCTGCTGTAGAAATCAAAGAAATATCAGGGCATTCAAAAGAGCATTGCCTGTTGACACTGCTTTACCCTGCTTGAGCGTCTGATCCTGGGATTATAAGTGCATAAAGATCATGAGACTGAGCTAAAGATGTGCAATTGCTAAATATTCTGTTTTCTAAATGCAATTAAGTCTGTCTGAACCATCAGCACTGAAAGCAACACAGTCTGTGTAGTGATGTTGGTCCATCTCCATGGACTCTCTGGGACACGCATTCTGTGATGTCCTGCCATAACAGACCAGATCATAACTCCGAGCTATGGCAAAGCCTTTAAAACCACACAACTGAAAGAGATGATCTGAGATATGGAACAACTCAATGGAGAAGAGAAGAGTTTAAGGAGGCTGTAACCTTTCCAGTAGCATCATCAGTATGTACTCTGTCATGAGAAAAGTAAGTGATATTCAGCCTTTGGAGGCATAGTGCCCTGTGTAGGACAGGTTGTTCCATGGCCTGCCATATGAGTTCTTTTCAAGGACATACTACACAAAACTGTACTTTTCATTCTGTATGGAGATCTTAGGCTATATTTGTAAAATATAATGGAAAAGAAAAAGAGCTGTAATTGTCTATTGTAGCATATTTTATAAAGGGTCGATGAGATGACCTAAACAATTATAGTCTGCTTAGCTGAACTTCCATTCTCGGCAAAGTCGCAGAAAAGCTGATGCAACACAAAAGTACTAAAAAAATARAGGATGGTGGCATAATTAGTGCCAATCAGCACAGTTTTATGGAAAACAGATCTCATCAGAACTTTTGATGAGKCGACAAGTTCAGTTCACAGAGGAAAGTGTGTTGACATAATATGACTTCTGTAAGGGCAATTGTCTRCACAACATTTAGATTAAAAATTAGCACTACATAAAATTCCCTGTAGCACATAATAATCCTTTGATAAACTTTTTCATTGGCTAATCTTCAGAACAGCTGTTAATTGGGAACCATTATGCAAAAATAAATTTTTAGTGGGCTTGTGTAAAGATCTTGATCTATATAATATTAATTTATCCAGAATTTGCACATTCATGTTAGCAAAAATTTGCAGCTGATAAAAAAGGTGGAATTATGAATACTCATAAGGACCAGACATTGCTACACATATACCTGCATTGCGCAGTAAAGTATTTTCAAAATGCATTTTAATATCAGAACAAGGAAGTAGGAACACAGATCTGAGATTTTCTGATCGGTGCCTGAATTTTGGACTCATAGAATCATAAATCAATGTTGGAGTTMGAAGGGACCTTAAAGGTCACCCAGTGCCAGTGCCTCTCCCATGGACAGCAACACCTTCCACTAGACCAGATTGCTCAGAGCTCCATCCAACCTGACCTTAAACACTTTCAGGGATRAGGCATCCACTACTTCCTGGGAAACCTGTTCCAGTGCCTCACTACCCTCATAGAAAAACAACTCTTTCTAAAATTGAATTTAGCCTACTYTCTTTCAGTTTGAAACCATTCCCTGTTGTCTGCATGCTCTTRTAAATAGTCTATCCCATCTTTCTTGAAGGCTCCCTTCAGGTACTGAATGGCTKCTACAAAGTCACCCTGAAGTTACYTCTTTRCCAGGCTGAACAAACCCAATTCTCTCAGCATTTCCTCATAAGAGAGGTGCTCTATCCCTCTGATCAGCTTGGTAGTCTTCATTTGGATTAATTCCAACAGGTCCCTGTCCTTCCTGTGCTGGCCCCCAGAGCGTGGGGCAGTGTTCCAGGTGGGGTCTCAGCAGAGCAGAGCAGAGCAGAGCAGAGCAGAGCAGAGCAGAGCAGAGGGGCACAATCCCTCCCTCGTCCTGCTGCCCACCCTGCTTTGGATGCAGTCCAGGACACTTTTGGCTCTCTGAGCCACGAGAGCCCATTGTTGGGTCATGTCCAACCTCTCATCCACCAGCACCCCCAAGTCCGTCTGGGCAGGGCTGCTTTCCATCTGCTCATCCCCCAGCCTGTGTTGATATCCCGGGATTCCTCAACCCAGGAGCATCACCTTGCACTTGGTCTTGTTAAAGCATAAGATAAACATGGAGCCACTTCTCCAGAGTGTCCAGGTTCCTCTGGATGGCATCCTGTCTTTCAGGTATGTCAACAACACTGTTCTGCTAGGTGTCATCTGCAAATTTTTTGAGGGTGCATTTAACCAACCCTTTCATCTATGTTATTGATGAAGATACTCATTAGCACTAATGAATTAGGGTTCCAATATAGGCCCTTAAGGACAGCAATTGTCAGTGATGTCCATCAGGACTCTGAGSCATTGTTCACTACCCTCTGGATRTAACCATCTGGCAGTCCACCCACAKAATCCATCTTTTTCTGATACAGAGAGAAGAAAATAATTTTCAGGAAGTATTTTGAGACCTATAGTGATCAGTGAACTAGACTTTCCAGAATCAATGGATTTTCTTCAATCATTAAGAAAATAGAGGAACACCCTGAACATATAAGTAGGATGTCTGTGTTTGARCTGGGCTTTTATTCACCCTGCTCTTTACATTTCTGAGATCATTGCTGGGAAACAGTTCTCATATCTCACTTTCAAATGGAAATTGAAAAAGCAAAAAGAGCTTTGTGAAGAGCTCAAAAGTTATTCTGGATCGGGGAATTCTGAATTACAGTGAGAAATTTAAGAATTTAAATCTGTATAACTTGGTTTAGTTGATTAATAGCAGTAATTTTATAGTTGAAACTTAGTAAAGATGATACAGAACAAGTGTAAGCAGCATAAGAAGGAAAAAAATATAATTATGAACAGAAAAATTCTGACAAGACACTGATTTTAGCAGACAAAGATATAACAAGATGCACAGGATGAAAGTAGAAGCTAAATAAACTCAAATGACATAGGAGCCCTGTATGTTAATCCCAGAGATACCTAGTCAGTAAAACAGAGAACARTAGGTTTTCCATCACTTTAAATCTTTTTAGACTACAATGAGTTTCTTTCTATAAGATAAGAGAAGCTCCATCAGCATCTGAAAAATTACTCAGAGAAATTCAAAGGACTGTGTTCTTCAAAAGATCAAACTAGAGGATCATAACAGGCTCTCACAGTCTYAAAATGGATTACTTACATCTCTGCTTACAAGTATGTAATTTTAAACAGAAGAGTACATGGCAAGTGTAAAAGCAAAATTGCCCTAACATTTCAAGAAATACCTTTGACCCTTTTACTTATTGCCCACAAAATATGGGTCTATTTTCTTCCTCAGTAAGAGTTATCATTTTCATGACTTTTTCTGACAGACAGTGTATCTTATGATGCAAAGCAGGGCCAAATGAAAATATTTTCCCATTAAAAAGCACCACAAATCCATGACTATCATATTTTTGTTAAGACAAATCACATTATTTTTGARCTTGGTTACTTAAATATATTTTATCTTTACAGTAACAATACATATCTATTTTCCTCTCATTTAAAATAATTTTATAGCTCTTATTGTGCAGCATCCAACATCTCTTGTAATACTTCTCAACTCCCTTTTTTCCTTAACTTCCTTTCTTTTCACTTACTAAAATTTTCAAAAGCAGGTGACTGCTCGCAGTATTTTTACACTTATTACATTATAATTACTGAGAATTTTCTCAGTTTAAATTTACACCTGCACCCTTTGAAAAGCATAAGTAAAAAAAGGGGGTTTTTAAATGAATTTTCTTAATGATCACAATTTTTGTCCCCAGAATTAGAAACTTCACCTCATATTCTGACAAAAACTTAATTGTCCTCAAGGTATAAAGAGAATGTTAATGTATTTCAACATAAAGATTTRCTACTACAAATCTGTACATATCTACTACAACTCCCAAGACATGATCCTAGAATTATAAAATACTAAATATATGGCTCAAATTTTAATTTTTCTATTTTTTTCTATATAATAAGGGAACACAAAATTCAGTATAGAATCTGAAGAAAAACAATGCCWTCTTTTATTATGCCACTACCCAGGCAAAGATTTGTTGAGGCAATTTATGYCCTTTACAGCTCACAACTTTCAGTAAATGACTCTCCAGACTGGTGCCTAATAATGTTCACAGAGTTTTAAAGACATAATTCAGTAAATAATGCCARTTATTAGWCAAGGAAAAAAATTAAACCCCCCTYTACCTGTTTGTACATTTGTACCAACAGTGTAATGGGACAACGAGAAAGGAACATACACARATTTTGTCAGTAAAACAGGAATAACCCAAAACAGCAGACCTGTTGAAAAYAAAATTTATTTCTTTTACTGCATAGAATATTTCATGCACCAGTTTTTATCTTAAATCTGCCCCCTACATACTCCTTGGGCTACTATGTGAGCTATACAAGTCACCTCATGCACAACCCTCATCATTCTCACACAAACAACCCTTGCCCAGAATCCTGTATCCATTATTTGAATAAATGGATAATAAATGTGTCTTAAGCAAAGAGACGAAACATGTAAACTTCTCTCGACTACTACATGACTTGTTTAACAAGACTTAGATATTTCCACCAATCATTCCCCCACACTTGAGGCCGATGATTAAGTTCTACTTTTAGCTATGAGATATCATCCTAAATTTAAAAAARAAATTATTTCAATTTTAGAAGCAGAAATCTGAAAGTAAAAACTCACATAATATTTAATGTACAYGAAAATATATTCAATGGACTTCCCAACACAGTGCATTTTTATTGTCACAAGTGTTATTTATAACACTGAGCAAAGTGCTAAAACATTACATTCCATGAAAAAGAAAAAATTTTGGTGTTAACCACCACATTAGTTCTCTGACAATATTTAGATATTTTTAGTGTTGCCCCATTAGCATATGAAAATTTTATTCTTCTATTTTGCAYATGTCAAAGAGATGTTTAACAGTCCAAGAAATTACTAACAATTACCACTAAGATTCAGAGAGTTTTCCAGTTACTGCAGCACTTAAATGTTATAGGCTAAATCAGCAGAGGAGGCATCATTTTATCTTCTGCCATCATAAGTGCATTGCATATTGGAAAGCCTAAACAAAGCCATGAAATGACCTATTCTAAGCCAAGCATTGTAAATGCTGGTTTTGATGGCTTTTTATATATCATGGCTTAAAAAAAATGTCAATATTTTAGCATTAAATTCAACATCTAATTAGTCATCACTGGTAACTTTTTTCAAATAGTAAAAATGACATGTTCTGAAGGAAAATACACTGGTGCGATTTATTAGGATTTTCCTCTCTTAGCTTAATACTTATTCTAAACGCATTGCCTATCATTTAAGCTGTGCAATTAATGTCAAGATACTGAAGACATAAAATACTCTTAATTCAATGTTTTCAGAATTCCACCTTCATTACTTGTTTTTTTCCTAACGTTTCCATGAAATCATAAAAATAAATCGAGACTTCTCCTAAGCCAAACTGCAGTGTAAATAGTCTGAGTGCTTTGTATGCTGTAAGTCATTAGAGACAAAACCTACAAAAGGAACTGGTGAAGGGAAGGTATCTCAATATTGAATAGAAAATGTAACAAGAAATAATTTCATACCCAAACTRATGCTATCAGTCTAGCTTATCTATCATTACTTCATCTTTTCTACTACATCACACATCAGCAATGTGACTCCATTTCATCAGCCTGCAATCTTTTGTTGTGGAAGGCAGAACCGCCTCAACTACATTTTAAAAGGAAGGGAAATAAAATGCAATTATGTAAGTCCCCCCTTTCCCCCAACACTTTCAATACTGAGATCATGAATGGCAATAACCTGTATAAAGACCACAAAGAAAAGCAATCTTCAAGTGGGAGCAAGCATGGCYCAGTCTGTTGGCTCAATCAATTCACTGGACACTATCTTACAGTGGTGCTTCAAAGTCAATGTAACTGTGCTCAAAGCATGGCTGTTTTAAAGGTAATGCATTGAGTGTCTAATAGGGAAATGGACTGAAAGCAGTATTTCCAGCTTGGGGAGCTAATATGTCACAGATAGAGCACTCAGCTCTAGCTTACAATTAAAAATCATCTGTCATATCATGTGGTAGGAGAAATATCTAGAAATAGATGGGTTCATGGGTTGKTTTTTTTTCCTGGTGTTCCACTGCAGCCTTCTGCAGAACTATGAATAGTACATGACAGAATAGGAGCAACAAAGTAAAATATAAAATATCCATAAATTAACATTTTTCACAAGAATTTTGATTACATTCTGCGCTTAAAAATTAAGAAATCAGAAACCTATTTAACTTTACTCTTTCAATATCATACTTTAAATCTCATATATTTGGATTCAATGTCAGTACAGGTTATTTGCCTTGTTATTTTATGTAGACTGAAGAAATTCCAAGCAATAGCATTTTAAGCATAAATCTGACATATCTCAAAGAAGGGAGTTTAAAMATCTTGTAATTATCAAATCAAAGTTTCTCATTTTAAGCATGCAGTACTTATTACATTATTTTCATTAMGGTACAAAAAAATCTGAATGCTCTCAACAGTATTTTTGAATGTGCATAGATTTGGRTAAGAAATGCAGTATGCTCTTACAGTTGCCTTTCTTGAAAACTAAGCATGTTCTTTCAATGACAGGTTTTAATGAACCTGTAATATTTAAAGAAATTATAAGGATCCACTAAAAGTAGATATGTTTCACTTGCAATATTATACCCTTTGCATTTATTAGGATATACATTTATTAACACTTTACGACGGCTTTAATGCTGATCATTAYAAATGCTTCATCTGGCTTAAAACATTAAGTTGCCTAAAACTGCTTTCCTTCCCTGAGAAAATGCAATACTTGTTACTAACTCAGCTAAGATTTAATTGAAAAGAAGTTCACAAATTAGTGCAAACTCATGAAAGAAAAATCCACACAACAATTAAAGAAGTTCACAACACGGTAGCTTCAGGAGAATAATGAAATTTATAAAAAAAAATTGACTTCATGTGGTTGTTGCTTCTGTATTAGCTTTTCTGACAGAAAAGGTATTATTACTGTTGATTCAACAAGGCTCTGAATTGTTTAGTGTGCATGCAGAAATGCTCACTCCTTTAGTGAAGCTTCACTGTGCTAATCCCCTTGGAATGAAGCATTTATCACCTACCAAACAAGTGTAAAATATTTCAGTCCAGAAGGATTATCACCACTGTCTTCCTCTCTGCTTTACTGGAGCAGAAGAGGAGAGGGAGGATAGGCAGGCAGTGATTCATCACCTACAAATAAAAATCCAATTACTAGAAAATTCCTAAATAATTTGGTCCATTTTTTTTCTCCCTCAGTTTTTTATGAAGGATTTTTTTAATTGCTGTTTTTAGGATGGCAATATTTACAAGCAACAAATCAAAACACATTCTACTTCCCGAAAATCAAAACACACAGGAACCATTGCCTAAGCTGAAACCATAGCCATGTTAAGTGTAAAAAAGATACTCCAAGAAGTTGTGACTGTCATTCAYCCATCATGAAACCAATCTAGCAACSCTGTTCCCTCTTAAACAATTTTGCACATTCATGAAATTAATTGCACATTCATGTTACAAATGAACAGAACTGACCACATTAACTAATACTGGAGTTTGCTGTGTTTAAATCAGTAATATGACATTACTTGCCTGGTGATCTTTCCTTTCCTAGAAAGTTTTAAGATTGTTTTTTTTTTCAGTGTTGAATTGGTGATTTCAAACAGCTAGTCACATGACARACCTGCTTGCTAATTACAGGTAATTTAGAGGGTATGATTGTACACTTATCATCAGGGCCAACTTGTCCTATCACCTACTTTGCAAAATACAAAGACTTAGAGATTGTCCTGCAGTTCTATGTAGATTCTTAGCTTTGGCAAGCCCAAAGTTCTTGATATACTCAACTATTTCTTGATATACTCAATCATTTTATTCATCATTTTTGCTTGGCCAGTGCTGAATATTCTGATAGAGAAAAGGTTAGCACAAGTCTTGCCAGGATACATAGGCATTTTTTTCCCTTGTGCAAATTCTCCATTTTCTACTTTTTCTATCCTGTCTGCAGATTGATTATCAAATGATATTTTAATTTAAAAAGGAAGTAAAAAAGGAAATAAGTGGCATTTTACTTGGAGGACATTACATCAAACCCCCCAACTTTCTATCTGATAACATCTGCACTACTGAAATSACATTGCTGTCTATGAGTTCTTTCCCAGAGAAAACCCTCAGGTCTCCTGGAGGGGTAGCTGCAGGTGGAGGCCACACTGGACTGAAAAATAATCAGTTTTCTGATAGACTTCTCTTTGCTGATAGTTCTGATAAATTGTCTAATACTTAAGTGTTTGTGATTGCTGAAGGTCTCATCATATTTTCATAGAGGGCCATTGGCCTCTGTATTACAGTAGATGACCAGAAGAATTTAATCATATTCTGCAAGTCTAAATCCTTTTTCTGATGATATCTCACTTCTTCTCTAAYCTTGATTGTACATTCCTCTGTCTTCAGTTATTGCCAAGACTGAGCTACAGATGATGTGATTACTACACCTGTTGTTTACAAATTTATTTCCAATAATTCAAAATACAGTACTATGCCTAGATGTAAATCAGACTTTCCCCCGCTTTGATCCCTATCAGAAAAAGCCAGTTGTACTTAATTTTATGCCATACGAATGACTGATAAATTTTCTTTACTCAAAGTGATTTTCCATAGCATTTATCAGGGAAAATAATCTTTTYCACAGGAAAATATGACACCCTAGAAAAAAATGACAAACAGAAACTTTCAGTGAATCAGTATCCATTTATATTGATGGCTGTTGATTTCATGATTTAAGACAGAATATTTGTTTCAGGAACTTAGAATATGGTGGAAATGTTTAGCCTGCATAATCCCTAAACTAAATAAGATTTAATATCTTTAAGCAATTGTCACTGAAATGTTAGAAGAATCATGTTTAGTTTATCATCTTCTTTTCCCTAATTTTCTTTGAGC
>NW_026623261.1:2172908-2196708 GCF_030028575.1 Malurus melanocephalus
CAACATTAAATTAATACAAAATAGACCGAAATGTTGGTCTGTTCTCTGAATCTGATTTCCAGATCCAAACCAGGCAAAATTTTCCCAGGCAAAAGATTAAAGACCATCATAAGAATCCTGCCACACATTTATTGCCAATATTGTTTCATTGACTGTCATGCTTGTAAGACAAATGCACTAAATAGATTCATCTAATCCAGTCATAATAATCAAATCAGTAAAATSAAAAATATTTTGGACCAAACTGTCAGTCACTAGGTGAACAGTTTCTAAAAATATATATTTTCCCATGAAGTTCAATGAATACTTTGAATATACAAGTATGATGATCATAAACATCACAAACATCAGCAGAAGAAAAGTTAACTGTATTTTTGACTAGTTCTCTTACTAGAAGTAGGCTGAAGATGCACTGTGAAAGGGAAAATTTCATACATGAGAAAACTTAATGGGACCTATGATGAAGWTTTCGAGTAATTCCACAGTGTGAACAGGACTAGACAGGGTGAATGAGCAGAGCGGGATGTCTCCACTAACACTGTGAGGCCCTTGAAGAATATTAATTCAAACCTCACTATGGTGGTGTCCTTTTCATACAGGCAGCTGCACACATATTTGTTTTACAGTAGCAAGAACTGACAGCAAAAGCTGAGGTAAAAACTGTGATTTGCAAGAAATCTGAGTCAGAGCTGAAAAGTGGACTTAAATCTCCAAAGTTCAGTAAAGTGATTTGAACTACAAAGTCATGTTGCTGTTCCACAGTCAAATAACTGGCTTATTTGGTGAGCAGATGATATTTAACAGATAAATAAATGTTCACTTTTTCATGTACATATTCAGATCCCCTAAGATTTGCACATCTTTTATATTCCAATTGCATTGAAATATGAAAGCAAAAAATAAAACATAACTCACACTATTACTCGTATGTATATCTGTGTTTTGTGATGATAAGTACAAGTACACCTTTTCCACTAAATCTAAATTAAGGGCATTTTGGTGAGGATGGGAATTATCTATGCATGCCTTACATGGTGTCAGTTTAGACATTGAATGCTTTCAGGATGTGTGCTCCATAACATGATTTYCATATCAATGAAACTAAAATCTTCTCTTCTACTATGAAATTGTTTTTGATGTGCACGATTCTCAAGACATCATCACACTTTTAGGGATGAAACTTGACACTTTGAGAAGCCCTTGAAAAGTCTGTGTCAGCTCCTGGCCTCATTGTAGTAAATAGAATTTAAAAAAAAACCCATGTATTGACTTCAATAGGGACATGGTCTCACCTCAAGTTTCTGACTTAAAAAAAAAAGGGGGAAACAAAGCAGAAATAATAATAATAAAAAAAAGAAGCTGATGGAGCAATTGCAGAGTATCAGAAAGACAGCCACTCTTTTAACAATTTCAGAACAGTGAATTGTATTTGATCCTGAGTTTGTGTAACAAAATTATTAATCCCTCAATCCCTGAGTGCCTATGAAATTGTRAAATAAATATGAGTTTTCAAGAACTATTAATACTAAAATCACCATCCTTCTTCTTTGACAGATGCTTTGGCTGTGGTGGTTTTGGGCAGACAGAACAGGAAATAGGACATAATTTATTCCAGCTTCTGACATTGGGCTGCATGATCTTCCTTATATGCAAAGAAAGTGCACAGTGCATGTAGACCACCAAAACAATTTCCGTAGCTGGTTTGAAAACTGTTCAGAAAAAAATTATTCATTAAGTGTTGGGTGTTAAGCTGAGAAAAGCTTTGAAGAGGAATGTAGGTGACCAYTCCATATTAAACTCAATTAGTATTTTCATTAATGATTTGGGTGATAGAATTTAACACTCTTTAGATTGTGCAGAAAAAGGACAGCACATGATGCAGAGGGCAGATCTCCAATCCAAATAATCTCAGCAAACTGAAGAACAAGGTAAATTAAACAAAGAAAAGAAAAAAGTGCTTCCTGTAGGCAGGAGAAACCAGACAATGAGAGTAAGTAACATTTGGCAAGGTAGTAAAAGATGGCAAAAAGAACTGCAGGAGATTATAAGAGTGACTCAGAAATGAAAACCAACGCTGTAGCATTGCGCAAAACACAGAAAATCTCATTCAGTGGCACTTAATGGCAGTTTTATAATAAAGTACTAAAGGTTCTACAGGTCAGACTGATTTTTTTTTTTTTTTAATACTTCATACTAAAAAGACTGCTGAGTATGTGGGAAGAATTCARAGGACTACAATAGGAATAAAAGACAGAAAATATGAGCAACAAGAAAACTTGAAAGAAAAATGTCTACCTTGTCAACAGAGGACAAGAAAAACAAAGAATCAGCATGATAAATACATTTTAACATGTACATGAYATAATAAAGGGAATGCTTGTCCTGCTTATTAGAAAAAGTCCAATATGGTCAGTAAAATAATTTTGGCTGGATATTAGAAAGGACTTCATGCATGCAAAACCAGATTACTTAGTAATGATATCCAGTTAATTTTATTAGTTTATAAGAAACCACTTAGCTAAACAAGTATTAAATCAAAGTTAAATATCATTATAAATTTCCATGTCCAGGAAATATTATAAATATTATAAGCAGATATCTTCCAACTTCATGTTTCTATAATTCTATTTTGGGGAATCAAACATCACCAAAGTAGAGGAGAAAAAGAGACAGGACATTCTGGGCTGATATGTGATTTTTTCCAACTATATCAGCAACACATGAATATGCAGTTTGGTTATCTGTTTTGTTTTGTTTTTTTTTTCTTTTTTATTCTAATGATAAAATAAATCATCCCAAGGGAGTTTATACTCAACATAGCTTCATATGACTTTCCATGCATAAAAATACAGCAGTTCCACATTTCTACAGTTTGATATTTAATTCTAAAAAAGTAAAATAAAATATTTATTTGCTCAAGGCCTTACATATTCAAAGCTTTGCCTCTTTCTCCTTTTTACCTAATCTAACATGTACCATGTAGYTCATCACAAAGGAAATAGTACAGAAAAGAAACAGGAATTAATAAAAATTTAGCCTTAAATTTTTCAGTGGTCTGAATATATATCCCTTCCTCAGTATTGGAAACCTTCAAATCAGATCTTTTGCTTTGAATTTTTCATGCAGTCTTTCCATTTTTCTTGTTATAAGTGTCTTCTATAGTACCAATCAATACAGCCGCAAATTCTTGACATTGCTCTTTGCTTTGAAGCATGCACTTTACTTCATTTGACTTTTTAAGGATTTCGGTTTTTGAAATTCAACTATTCCATGTTCTGAGAGCTTATTATTCATTTGCATGTCAGCATGATGTTTTTTATTAGGTTTTCAAAACTGACTCCCATTGTTTCGTAGACATGGTAGGCAGGTTTTTAATTTATTTCACGTGCGGCATCACTGCCTCACTCTGAAAYAGAATTATAATCAATGAAGGAGGCAAATCAAATAAACTATGCAACTCCAACTGAAAACAAGAAGCAGTTTTTCAGATGTCTATAAATGAAAATCCCACCATTGCCATTCTTTCTCCKTTTCTTGAAGTCAAATCAATAAATGCAGGATTTTYAAGAAAGGATAAGGATTTTTTTGTWAGAACTCAAACCTCATTTTCAGCAATTAGTAACAGATTAAACACTCAAATTCCTATTTAAATGMAATTTAGTTTCCATGCCACCAGATTTTTAAATATATTAGGAGGTCCATGTTAAAGGCAGGTATTCCATTAGTGCCAAAGTACCATGAATTCAGTGGGTTATAAGCACTTARGGCTGGATTCAGCTCATTTAACTTCAGCTGTCTGGAAGGCAGGTATCTACTCTGAGCTATGTTGGCAGTCTAGGCAGAGAAACAGGGATCTCCAAAGAATGTTTCAGCCCAGCACCACCTGCATCAGGCAGGTGGCCAGGAAAGCAGAGGAAGTGCAAAAAGAAGGAGTAAGAGAGACTGAGGACATGTGGGAAAGGGGCATGTCATATGGGCATGGGAAGATGGCACCACATCAGGACATGTTCTGCTGAGAAGGAAGATTGACTATTTGAAAATAGTTCTTAGGCTTAGGATTATCAAAGACCGAAGTTACATGTGAAACCATGCTCTAATTATTACCAATTGCCATGTATTCTTTGAGTATTTTGCACTGCCTCTATGAGATGGTACTTGACACTTATCAACTTTGAAAGCATGATTCTTTATGAAAGGAAACAAAGGAATACTGTCTTATSCAGGATACAGTGATATCACTGTGAAAAAAAAAGATATTATTTTTTATAAGTTCCTTTTAATGGATACATTACTGTGCTTGTGAAGAAATGAAAATATTGCCTAAAGCTAAACAGAATGTGTACAGGAATCAAAGAAATTTCCCATGTAAGCTTTTCCAACAATCTTTAGTCTTCAGTGGCTTTTAATATAGCAGCAACATTTCTCTGCAGAATCTATCATTAATGTTACATGTTGTGACACAGACAAACATCCTTTAATGGCAAGAGAATGAGTGCTACACTCATCTTCACTTTGAGACCACAATGAGAATAAATGCTATTATCTCCTGGAGATATTTTGCCAGAAATTTAACATCAAAATTAAGTCTCTACAATCTGCTACAAGCTCCTGCTTTCACTATGCAGAGACATTTCTTGAAGGAATCCCTATTACTTTAGATTTGTACTTTACACTATTTCCAAGTGTGAAAACCCAAGAGACTGGCAATTATCATTATATTCTCATTCCTGCAGCAGGTTGTATATGCTAATGAAGAGAAAAAAGCATAATTATATAGTATCATAGTCTGTTGTGACTAAGCTCTCCTGYACCCTCTTCTTCTAAACAGCTGTCTGAGCTTGTGACTTTTTCCTTTATTAAAAATTAAAACCAAAGAATTCAGGAAGGCAAACACAACAGTGGGGATCTGAAGTTTTAGGGAACATCTCATGCTTTAAACCTTATCACTGTTTTTCAACCATGAGAAATGCACAATTAGAAGTTCCAAAGATTCCTGATTCTACACCAATTACGCCATGTTGCATATCCTTTTGCTAAGCTGAAACTAGTTTTGTGACTGAAATGCTTTAAAGGAAGTGGAAAACATTGATCTAATATACATGTATGTATGTATGTATAYGTATGTTTTTCARTAAAAGTGAATGGTTATTTCCTTAGGCCTAAGGAAAAGATTTTCCAGTGGAGAAATCTCTTTCAGTATTGCCCTTGGCAGTGTTTTTTACATGGCCATCCATCCCACACCTAGGATTAAGTGAGATTGGGTGGATGATAACATTCACAGATAACCTTTGCACAAGCCTCAGTATCAATTTTTTACATAATTCTTACGTAAATACTTGTGCAAGTAGTTTTTATACTGTATAATACTTAGATTATATCAGCAATATATTTAACAATGTTACCTTACAATTTATATTATGATGTCATACACAGCATATGAAAGAACAAATATGCCTACATAAGCTTCATATTGGCATTCCAATGAAGAAAAAAAAAAAGATGCCTAAAGCCAAAAAACAAGATAAATATATTCCAACTGCTTAACTTATCCACCTAATGAAAATCCATMTCCAACATTGCAGCTGTAGGACAAATGTCTTGTGATTTAAGTGCATTTGTGGGACACAGTGAATCAAGTACATTTGGTAACAATGCATAGTCAAGAATAACAACAATTGCTGTAGTCTGTAAATGATGATTAAAGAAAAATACCTCAATGAACATGCACTCAAATACAGCTTTTCCCCATGCTCCCAAATAAAAAAAAAAAAATCCCTGGCCAGTTTAGCCAAATCAAGTTAGAATAGCTTTGGATGGGCTAAGCACTGAAGGAATGTGCCAGAGGTGAGCAAAACCAAGATTCAAAAAAGTGATCAGGTTTAATAAGCTGAGGGAGGAAAAAAGAGGGGTGACAAATATGAAATTGTCAAGAAAAGAGACAAAGAGAGGAATTGCTKTGTGCATCTGATCGGAAGTCACAGAAGGGCCCCTTCCAGGAGCCTCCCCTATGAAGGGAGAGCCCTTCATTTTCAAGATATGGTCAAAAGGTTGACAAAYCTAACCCCTTTTATTTTTTTCATTTGTGTAGTGAGGTATATCTCACATTATCTGTAGARGAGGTTCTTCAGATAGTTTTGAGCACTCTGATCTTATTCTCCCWCTGCATTGCAAGCAGCAGTTTTTCCATAAAAGGATTCATTGGCAGTTTAAAGATACCAGTGAGATACTTAGACACAGCACATTACTGATCACCTCATTATTGCTGAATTACCCAACTGTCGTAGGATGKAAGAAAAACAGCCTGAGTTACACCGTGGCCTGCTGAAGAACAGGCTTGCAGCATGAAACCTACAATAAACCACACTTTAGTTCAATTTATGAGGTTACTCAATCAATCAAATCCTACCCTCAAAACACAGAATCCAATTTCTACACAAACAGGTATTTGTGGTAGTCTGATAAGTGGGATGTGACACCGTAYTATAGCACTCCTGAATAGATAGCATGCCCCCTAAAATTGCTACCACTGAAGTAGCAGCAGCAAGTTTAGAAAGCATCACTAGAGTAAACTTATCCTCTAGGGGTAAATTCACTAAGGTAATCGAGTTTAATGGGTTATTAGGAAASGAGATCAGATATTTTTCATTGCTAGTGCTTCATTCTGAGCATATGGAATCAACTAAATAAAACCACCTGTGAGTGTGCTGTCAACTGCAGTGTGACAGCACTGAAGTCAATGAGAGAGAATTTTTTCTGTTTATTATGGACAATTAATAAAAAATGATCTTGTAATCCTACATTAATATTGAAGCTGACATTAGTTAATTCTCCTATCCATGTACCACAGATCACTGCCTTTCAGTACCTGTTTTGGAAACATTATTTTCATTGGAATGAGAAAAGAAGAAAATGACATTAAAATAATTACTAATATTTAAAATAATTCTACTGTTTTGAGGTAGGAGTTCTACAGCAGGAAAAATTAATTTCTTTTTTGTCTTGAATAGTTACACTGCAACATGTTTCTTGAAATACCTGGTTAAATGTTTAARGAAATTTATCTATGAGTGCAAATTCTCTCATGGTGCAGAAAGGACAGCACGGCTCTGTTATGAGGGCAGACATTCACTTTGAAATATTGGTGACAGTTTAAACACATCATTGTCTCCTCAGGTTTCTATCAGTGCCTTTTGTGGGAGCTACTCGCCTGCCTCAGTGCAAAGCTGTGTCAATGTAAGAACATATTTCATGTGGCTGCTCAAAGTGCCTTCAGACACACCTGTATTTTAGCCCAGAGACAGATCACGAGTGTTCAAGTGGCAGGACCATGGGAGTGGGAGYCTCCAGCAAATGGGCAACTGCAAATGTGGAGTGCTGAACCACTGTAAGAGTCACCAGAGGCATTTTCAGTGCATGGCCTGTGAGCTCATTGCTACCATTGCAGTGTGAAAAAGGAGTATGGGGTTTCAATATTAAACAGGATCAAAAAAGAAGAGCACTTCACAGCTCACATTGCTTTTCCAGGTTCAATAAATGCTTATTCATACGTAAAAAGATGCTGAAGGCAATGCAGAACTTTTATTTCCTATTGGATAACACTGGCATAATTTTTAGGGGCATAAGGATCAGAATGGTTTCCTTCAGAAATTCCAAGTAATACAAAGCTCCTCAGAAACTGTGAATTTAGTGCTGCCTTGAAATTTCTGGCAGACCCCTGGTTCACAAGATTAAGTTTATCTGATAGATTTTAATTAGAAGGTCAATTATATACTTAGATTTAGAGGAAAAATACATGTGGGGAAAGCTATTGCATCCATATTTAGAACAAAAAATTACTGGGGGCTATGTTAAAGTATTGCATCTGCACGCCAAAAGAATAAATAATGAAACACAAGGCTGACACCATAAGACAGTGAAAATTAGAAAGCAAAGCATATTTCTGTATGTTTTTATACTTTCATAAAAGATGAGTGGTTGGTGTGAGAGACTCTTTTACCTTCAACTGTGCTAAATCCCCTTCAGCCCTTGTCCATAGCTGATTCATGTGGCCATAGTATCAATACTGTATATGAGAGACATTGAAAACCCCCCAGATGAGCTGTCCCAGCAAACATGCATTCAGTAGCTGTGATCATCTGAGAATCTGCTTCACTAGAAATAAATTTACCTTCTGACCTTTTATTTTAAGCAAAATCATCATTATTTCCCCCAGTGCCTTAAACAATTGGTGAAATGTTAGCAGTGGTGCACTACAGCATGCAGAARTGCTTTTCTTACCAAAGTGGACCATGAGATGATCCAAAAGTAGAGCTTTGTGTCGCTCGACTATCAATCCCCACAGAGATGAGAAACATGAGGAAAACAGGGTGAGGAAGTTGTGAAAATCCAGCCTTCATGAAGAATTCCAAAGATATAACACTCTTTTGTTATCCACTGTTTTGGATTTTCACAGCAGTCTACCATTTTTTGGTTTCCACTTCTCGTTCTCACAGAATCACATACTAAGACTATGGCATTGTTTAGGACAGGGTTTACTCATATTACATGTGTTTAGGGCTCACAGCATAATGGCACCCTGATATCAAAATGGAGCCACTAGATGGTACTGCGATATAATTAATAAATATTAAAAAGTAATCTCATAAATACATATTTGGATATTTTTCTGCAATGTCTTGTCTGTGACATTTGAGAGGTTTACAGAAACATCCACRACACTGACTTTAGATATATATGAAAGTCTTTATATAATTAACTCCATGTTATATATGCAGCTTTTAAAATGTGTGTTTACCAATCTAAACATATAACTCAGGTATTCAATATASATAGAAACACATATATAATATTTATATAATATGTGCACACATGTAAATCTTCATATGGAATTATCATCTAATCAGTCACTACACTTATTTTCATGTGCTCCTGCATTCGGCTCAAAGCTACGAAATGTTGGGAAAACTGAGCATATATAAATCAACATGAAGATGCATGTTTATTCATAAATTCAAGATAAAATATGTCCCAGGATTTTAAAAGATAAAATTGTTACAATTAGCAATATATATACAATCATATTTCATATTTTTCTATACTTTTAATGATTTCCTATCACAATTTACTTCATCATTAAAAAGATAAAAAATAYCACTCTTATCTGAATGTGTTCCACCATATGCTATGTCTACAGTAATAAACAGATTAAATTTTATAATCAGTTATCTTCCAGCTGGTAAAGATCTTGAGGTTTAAAAATTGCTGCAGAACTAAATTTTCTGAAACCATAAGCATGCTTAATAGTATCTACCCATGAAACTACCCCCCGAATAACCTAACACTGCTGGTTGCCAGCACTATGTTCAATTTTCATCTGTTAGATATATGATCAAGCATGTCAAATCTGCCCTAAGTAATAGAAGTGAAAAAATAAAGTCATTTACTTAAAACATTCTGATAGCTATTTATCTGAAAACCCTGGTCAGATTTACTGCTCAAAGGCATTTACCTACAAAGTTAACCAGATGCTTTGAGTTGAAAACTAATTTAATTTCTCTGTTATCTTAACAGGACATCTGTTAAAACAACATCCAAGGAAGGTAATATGTTCAAAATTAACCATCCTGCAGGTTGTTTTATTAGAGCATGCATGGCATTGACATTTAACTGCTAATGACCATTGCCTTACAAATATAATTAGCAAATGTGGAATCAAAGCAATATAACGATTATACTAATGGACACAAAGTAATGTAGAATGAATGCATAACTGGTGCAAGTTCAATCTTGTTGCCAAGTTCATTGCTTTGTTACGACTGAGTYATGCTGAAGATGAATTACCCATTTATTTTGTTTCCTTCTTTCCTCAGCTTCACCTGTGTATCAAGCCCTCCCTTTAAAATCAGAGCATATTAGCTGCATAAAGTGTTCAGCACTCATAGCCAGCATGTTTTTTAAGCAGCATGAGTGACAAGCTATGCAAATCATATCCTGAAGTAATTTGCATTATTACAGTTAATTTGCATATGGATATAAACTGGATTTCACAGCAACTAGGTATGTGAAAGTTAGACACGCAGGTGGAAGTGTGCTTGCCAGCTTTGGGATATTCAAATGGAAAAATATTACTTACTACAAGGTGCCTGTTTCTGGTTGGTCCTTTTGCCTTTGCTGAATAAGAATATGGTGGGGACAAGCGGGAACAGCAGGAGGAAAAACAGACTCCCTATTTCCTCCCACCCTTTCCATCTATTTCCACCAGCAACGCGGGACTGGTTCCAACTTTTTGACAGGTGGTGCTATGACCATTGCTGTCTCTTCCTCCTCTCATTTGAGTCACCCAATGGAAAAGGAAAAGAGAAAGAATGGACTGCTTTATAGCCACGAAAAGTCAGCCAGATCTGGTTAATCCTGGACTAACATCTCAGATTAACAAGGAAAAGAAGGCTTTCTCAGTGATGAAAAGTTGCTAATGCATGAGCGTCATATGTAGGTGGATCTCTAAACTGCTCATTTCCTCCTCAAGATCATTTGTATCAGATGCTCTCCCAGAGTGTRGGTTGGTGGCTGGGCCTGGCTGGAGGCTGGAGAATAAATGGCTTTATCCTGAAGTCCCTTCTGGCTTTACTATGAACCGTGACCATGAGCACATAGAGATTGACTTTAAACACAGTTCTCATTGGCAGGTGGAGAATCCCACTTACATGGTTTCTTCTGATTTCATGATATGGAAAACAGACTAACTTGCAGTTCACCTCCAGAGTGGGCAATACTTGCAGATAACAAAACAGGAGCAAACTCTCTCCTGAAACCTTAATTTCTCCAGCTTTGCGGAGCTGACTTTCTTTCCAAGGTGTTCCCCAACAATACCATTAGATTGTGTCTTCCTACTGATCCCTAGCAACTCCTCCACCAAGTTCTGGTGAATCACCTYCCTGATTCACTTACCTTAGCAGAAAAAGAGAGGAATTACACATTTGCAGCATTTTACTGGATGGACTGCAAGGCTTATATGCAACATTTTCATTAGTTTGTTAAATACAGCATCAGGAAACTTAAATCTTGGTATAAGTTGAATTGTCTTTGAACTAAAGAATTTTAATTATTTTGAATGTATTACTACTTCTTCCATATGTGGAAAACCTGTATCTTTCCACATTTTACATAAAATACTATGTAGCTTTACATATATTTAAAGACCCTTCATTTCCCTTCCATARTAAAGCAAAACTGTGAAAAGTGGACTGATTATTTATGACAAGATAACTAGATTTTTTTCTTGTGAAGTGCAACAAACTCTCTGTGGTTGGGACTAGGAATTCAGCTACAGAAAGAACATTTAGAAAACCAAAGTATTCAAGCTCATTTAAAAACCTAAAGGGAATGTTAGAAAAGGTGGAGCATCTCAGGGGCACATATTGAATGAACAAGAGGCAATGTCACAGACTGCAGAAATGGAAAGTTCAACTGCRCATCAGGAGAAAATTTTCACAACGAGAATGGTTAAGAAAGAGAAAAGTTGTGAATCTTCCATCCTTGAAGACTTCTAAAACTTGACTGGCTAAAACTCTGGGCAGCCTGAGAGAACTTTTAAGTTGGTGATGCTCTGAGCAGGAGACTGGATTAAGTGACCTTGAGAGGGCTCTTCCAGCATAAGTCTGTGAATTTGTGAGATCAAATTATCTTATATTTCCAGTTATTTGCACTGGGTGGGAGAGAATGTGTTCAGAAACATTTGATTTCCCTTCAAACTTSTGGCAGAAAACAACCTGATTACATACTTTCCTTCAGTTTACATTTTAATAACTACAGTACATTCAGTTCTTTGTATCAAATKTAACAATTTCAATTTCAAATAAGTTCATTTTTTAATCTTTCTTATTYTTTCATGTTCCCTCTGTTGCAATACAGGGCAATATAGGAAAGGAGGTAATATGATTTGAATGCAAATAGAAACTCTCTTTTTTTTTTTTTTCCTAAAAACAGTGGCTCAGACCTCTAGAATGAATAATGAGGAACCACACTTTAACTCCATTTTGTGATCTACGTACACAAAATCACCACTGTGCTTAGAGATCTTAYGTGCAGAGTTCTGTATTTAACCTTTCATATCCTTGTTCTACATGTTTTCAGATCAGAAATGAAGTATTTAATTTTACATTTATTATATATATTTATTATTATTTATTATTAAGTTTTTCTGACTGTTGCAATACATGGAGTAGGATCCAGTATTGCAGCCTCTCTCAACTGCCAAAACTTCGTCTCTAAAATAGCCTAKGTGGTACAGATATTAGGGAAATGGTCACAAAAAAAGAAAAATTTACAGTTGTGACTTCATAATTAAAAGCTATGTAAAAATAYGTGTACAAGGGAGCCAAATCATGCTTAGTCAAGGAATTTTAATTCTGGCATTTCTTGATACTGGAGTGTTTGACTTTCAGACATCTAATTTTTGTATAAAAAATATAGAAGTACAACCTCATGATTTAATATATGAAATGCAACTTTTCTATGTTAATAGGTTTAAATAAGGAAGATGTCAAGAATGTCACACAAATAGAAAGTAAGTCAATTTTGACAGCTAAAATGAGCTTTTCAGAAGTGTGCTCTTGGTCATATTTACAAAATACTCTGGGATGACAGTAAAGTGACTCAGAGCTCAGTCAGGTGACAGTGAGAGGAGAGCTCTTGGGTCTGGTCACACGGACAGGGCTGCATGCAAAGAGAACCAAAGGAGCTGACTCAAGGATGGGATGATGTGCTGCAAGGGCTGCTTTGGACCCTGATCCCCAGCTGGTCCCCCTTTTTCAGCACCCCAAACTCAGCCTCTGCCCTGAGTCCCAGCAACTGACAGCAACAGCAAATCCACTGCCATGCTTGACATGAGACCAGTGCATTCTCAGGCAATGTTTCTTTCAGAAAAAAAAAAAAAAAAATTCATTTTCAAACTAGAAATGGGAGTGTGACAATTCTTATTCTGCTTCTGTTCTGCTTGTGGTATCATTAGATATCAATAGGGTAAGATTTCAAATGCCTTGAATCAAGAGCTCTCTTCTTAATCAAATGATGAWTTTTTGTTTTTGCTCTGAGATAGCTGAAGGTATCTCCTTGTGTCCTTTCGTGTGTTTAAAAAAAAAAAATCACAGAAATATTGTGTTTTCTCAGAAATGCTTTCTCTTATGTTTTCCTTCTTTTCTGTTTTGTTTYACGAGTGTTTCACTTCAGATGTGCCTCATTCAAGATAAGAGGTTATGCTTTTCATATGCTACATTTGCTTAGCCACAGGCCCAAATAAGTATTACCAGTCCTGAAACCTTAATGTGCTACTTATAGAGAGTATGTCACTCACCAGCAAGCAAAACAACACACAGACTAATTATATATTTGTGAGGAATAATACTGAAAAGTAAGTCTGAAAAGTGGGTTTTCTAGGCATTCATTCACAAATACACATAAAAATCAAGGTTAAGAACAAGTGATTGTACTTCCTTTTTGTTACAAACCTTTTCGTACAAAGCAATAACTATTCCAGCTTTCTGTGAAAGAGTTTCAGCAAAGATAACTGTGCCTCAAGGACAGAAAATGCTTAGTGTGATGCCATTTCCCACAAGATATCTATGCTTATAAAGACGTATAATGCAAACAGATTTCCATGGATGTTCACCAATAGTCCTTGAATTTCCTCAGTCTCTTTAGAGAAGATTATGTCATTGTTCTAAAAATTTCTGAGTCTTTACAGGCCTGTTTCAGTATAGTAAGGGGAAGCTGTAAAAGGTTATGACCTCCACTCCCACAGCTAAAATAAATATATTAACAATTCAAATGTGTCCTCTCCATTTGTATCAGCAGGTGATGATGGAAAAAATTGTTGTGTGTACACATTGAATAAAAGCTTTTCCAAACTCTGAAAAAAATGTGCCTCATTTCTATTTTATTTGGTAGCAAACTATAAATGATACAAATAAAATAAACTATACCCATCTGAACTATTATTAGGCTGTAATTTTAACCCATCAATTCTTAAAGCCATGCTGCACAGGATCCTCTCTTCTGGTTCACAGCCTCAGAGGCATCCCTCTGGTACTTGGCAAAAGGTTATTTTTTATTCTCTATTTAGAACCAATTCAGACCCAGAACTTTTCTCAAGGTTCTATGTGCCATGCCAAACAGAAAATATGCAGGTTTATTACCACAGATTTAAAATTACAATTATTTMCAGAAGAAAATAGAAATAATAAAGAAGATTCATTGCAAGATTTATGAATATGCCTGAGAAAATAACACTTGAAATTATTTCTTTTGTAAGATATCTGTATCTGTAAAACAACCAGAATTTCTGAAGGATCTAGAACAGGATGCTAAATTACATCCACCCAAACAATTGGGCATCTTTCCATTCTATACATATTTCCAAGCACTAGATCATACAGAATATTTCCCGTGTGGGGAAGTTTTGATATACCATTTGAGCTGAAAAGGACAGGAGAGTGATGCCCCACATGTGAATTAGATCTTTTGTCAATAATGAGTCCATCTCTACCAGTTTTCTTAAATCCATTTTCTAGGAACTTTTCCTTATCTCCCGCTCTTTACTGATTCTGGTGCTCTGAAAGCCAATTRAAGTGAAAGGAATGTACTCAATTGGGTATTTCAAGGCAGATCATATCACTGGAACAAATAATACCTCCAAAGACCAAATAAAAAATTAAACTGCATTCAAATATAGACCTGAATTCAATGGTTGTTGGGAAACACTCCATATGACAATTTCTAGACTTCAGAAAAAAATATTTCAATGTTTAGATACATTTTGTGGCCCATTTTTATTCCAACCACCACTTACTGGTGCTCTTATGCTGGTTTTATGCCCAGTGCTCAAACAGCCACTTTTCCTTTTTCCATTTTTTCCCACCCCCGTTCACTTCCCCATGCAAGATAGGCATCCCAACATTTACAAGTTTAGGAATGCAGGTGGCTGAAACAAGCAGGTGGAAAGAGGGTGGATTTGGTTGAGTACAACTATACAACAGGTGCTGGGTTTGTTATATACATKAGTTCTTCTGGCAACAAAGAAAGGATTTTGAGCAAATAAAAGATAATATATGCTTTTTATTTGCTATGTTTTTGCCAAGCTTTTAATGAGATTGGGCCAGTCTGAAGGTATAAAACCAGGAAAGAGTAACACCTGCAGAAAATTATCTTACACCCTCAGGAAATGAAATTCTGATCCTTTTGAAGTCAGCATCTTTTRAAGAAACAGAATGCATGGGGATGAAATACCTTGTCTCTAGTAGTTTTTGTACTTTGGGGTGGTGATTTGAAAGAAACAACAGGTAAGGAAGCATCTTCGCCTCATTTATTCTTCCTATAATTGTGTTTAACCTTCTGCATAATAAGGTATCAGTAACTCACACAGGATCAGAGGATTACATCTGTAATTTACAGTTGGCCTACAATCCCTATAATCAGGAGCTAAAATTAAAATCTGACTCAAGAAAAGAATGTGGTATGTTTGGCACGTGGGAATCTCCTTGATGGTCAGATCCCAGTGCTGTGAGCATAATTCAGCAATATCTAGACTCAGTTGAAGCATATTACCCGAACAAAATATTTTTTGCCACTGCTAATCTTTTATCCCACAAATTGACAACTTTCCAGGAACACCTTAGAAGCAGGAATTTTGGTTTGAAATGTCGGTTTGAGGTCATTACCAACTGCCACTTTATGCATTACTGCATTCTCAGTGAAACTCCAGAAGTATATCCTTCTTAGGAAAATATATCTTTCCTATGAATTTTTACTGTGTATAAGTGTTCAAACATAACAATCCTACCAGAAGCACAAATTTAAAAAACACTGACGAAGCCAAATGGCACCGTAGTTTAAATTGAAATTTAACGACAGACCCATTCTTTTACAATTATTATACTTTGTACAAGACTCCTGAAAGGAATTCAACTAAGTAACAGTAAGATAAATGGTACAAAAAATATCTATTTGCCCCTGAGATGGCAATGTTTTGTATTCATTAAATTATTAATTAATGGCTCTCACAGGGGTGAAATTTKCACTGCAGGACTACTGAGGGGGACAAAAAGGGGTAATTTTCTTTTAAAGAATATATRCAATTATTGTTGTGGGCATCAGAATGTATATGCTCATTATTGTCTAGTTTAAAAGTTTTTAACATAACACAGAACAATCCATATTTCCATCATACAACAAACTCCATTGTGGTAACACTAAAAGATTGAGTAAAAGAGCACAGCCTGGGGCATGTTAGCAAAGAGTTGATGGTTTAAATGTATCCATTGGCAAATTACCTTTGAAAGGTCTCCAGCCTCCAAATAGAAGCAGATAACAAACACGTTCCATGTAACCCAAAGGACCAGCCACACAGCATACTGCAGGGAGGAAGAGAGAAATACTACATTAACAATTTCACTCTCAATTGAGTTAAACTTACTTCATTAGTTCAATCCAAGACAAAACCAGATTATAASTACGGTGCTTATGAATAAAAATGTYACACATAAGAAAGAACCACAAATAAATTCTTCCCTTTCCCTGACACAGCCTAGAGTGACCCAGTGAGTACTCAGTCATACCAGAAAATCTGCATCTCAGGAAACATTGATAGGTCTRACATTTGAGACTAATCTGTATCTCTCCCTTTTGGTTCAAAGCTGTAATACAACAATAGAGTGGTATATAATATCAATTATATGTTAGAAGTGCAGAGCTGATCATTCAAATATAACTTATTAAATAACGGCCTAATTGTACCAGCACTGAATTTTTCAATACTTCAGATTTAGTCTCAATAAAACAAACCTGAACCAAACCTCAATAAGCCAATATACCCTGAAGAAAATGTCTATCTATGTATCTATCTATGTATCTATCTATGTATCTATCTATCTATCTATCTATCTATCTATCTATCTATCTATCTATCTATCTATCTATCTATCTATCTATTTATCTATCTATCTATCATCTATCTATCTACCTATATATCTATCATTTTGCAGTATTTCTACAAAATACGGGGGGATTTGTTTGTGACAAAGCTGACTCTATCAGAATATTTTGTGACCTTCCAAAGCATGGTTCATAATTATTCAACACCTTCAAGATGCAGACTGCATTTTAAACTGACAGTTTCTTTGTTTTTCTTTTGTTTTGTTTTTTTTTTGGTTGTTTTTGGTTTTTTTGTTTTTTTTTGTTTTTGGTTTTTTTTAAATTTTGTCATACCATGTAAAGGAAAAGCATTCATGTTTAAGAAATATCTGTTCACTGGGAGTTGCCAAATATCTTATTCATGTATCTTCTGTTAGTAATGGAGTACAAGTTTTCTCTCCTCTATTCTGCTTCTGTTTTGTATTCATGGGGCCTTATGTGCTAGGACTGGAAACCACATTTCCCTGCTGTGATAGTGGAGGATCTCATATAATAAAGTTCGACCTGCTGTTGATACTCTTATCTATTGTTTGCACTTAAGAACTTCCCTTGACTAATTATTCCATCATCTTACAAACTTCAGGATCTTCAGATGTGTTTCTAATGGCTGTTGTAAACATCCTCTAGTTCACAATTCAATTCTGCATGTTTGCTAATGTCATTCCACAAGGCACAGTGYATGACAGCAGTAGGACACCATTCCCTACCTGTTACAGCTGAGATCTCCTTTCTCCTTTTATAMCACCACCCCCCTTCTCACAAGTATTTGCAGATTTACTCTTCATGTCTTGTAGCCTTTTCTCCAAACCATACTGATTAAATTTTGGTAGCTCCTTTACCAAACCAGGAAACACTATTTTCTGCACACCTCCATGTGTTTGTATTCTGAATAAGCAGACAATATTTTGGGCTGTATACTATACGTTTCATACAAATAATACATGAGAAACTATTGTTTGTCATGAACRACAATCTCTTTCTCTACATTCAGTAAAACCAGTGAAGGATTCTTCTCGCATTTCTCTTGCAAGTGCTTTTCTGTATTACAATGTCTATTATTCAACAYGCAATTTTCAACCTCATCTTCTAGATACTGCGAGAATAAAACAGCTCTGTCATTTCCCAGGACCTAAAGTGGGGCTGTATCCAATATGACCAAAATTTAGACCTGCTCTAATTTGTTATTTTTAAAGATAAAATGATTTCCAGCAATCCTAGCTATAAACAGGACCATGCTCAGATTTTAAAAAGTTATGATAAAAATAGTTTTTATTTAATGGAAGCTAACACAGCTTTAAATGCTTGAATTGCTTTATACAGAAGTAATTTCAGGTAATTTAAAGCATACAGAATACATATAATTTATAGGTCAGCTCTTCCTGGTCACAGATGACAGATTTATTTAGGTCAGGAGGACTCTCTGGAGGTCACCTGGTCCAATCTCTGCTCAAAGCACAACCAGCATGGATCAAGTTTTGCAGAGATTTTTCCAGCTGAGGTCTAAATATCTCCAGGGATGGCCTTGCTAATCCCTGTCTATGCTTTGAGGGCAAGCTGCTAATAAAACGTAGGAAAATAGGACCTTAGTTCAGCTGGATACTCTCAAACTCAATTTTTTTTTAAAAATAAAACTTTGGGACTAAACATATGGAGCATTTAATTTTCCTGCAGCTTTCTTACAATATACCCCACCCCACATGTAACATGGAGCTTTACAACTCCAAATCAAAAGAAGGAAACATTAATTTAGATTCAATAACTTTAAATTGGCTTTTTCAACCAAATTTGCAGCATTTTAACTTGTTGCAGTTTGCCAATTGTTGTAATAGTGTAATGTTATATATTCTGTAGTTAATAAAAGTTATTATATTCTGTAGTTAATAAAATCCTGACACATGAAGACAACCACATTTCTTTCTAAAGAAATTCTAAATACTTCATTTAGACTGGTTTCTCGAAGAAAAGGTACCAAAGCAGAATACATGTTCCCCTGAAAGATCTTTTTGTGGTCCAGAACAATTTTAAGCAAACTGGACAAAAGAATACAAGAAGATTCAATAATATTTTGTCCACAAAAGTTTCAGGAAAATAGGCATACAAATGGGAAAATACACTATTAAGTCCTTATACAGAGAAAGACTTACATGATCATTGTTCATCAGTCAATATGAAGGGGAATAATTGCAGCAGACAGACACTGGAAACTTGGTTTAATTAGGCTGGATATTCATAGCACAACTTGTCCCATCACATGTAAGCARCAGTTGATTAAAAAGCTCATCATGCACAGCACATTCAACAGAAAATTCCAAGGAACTTTGGAGCTGTTTGTACCAGCAGAAAGCCCTGTTACATGAAGAAGCAAAACTTTTCTTTTTCACTGTCAAGTTTATCACCAAAAAACTGAACAATTTATCTGTCATTTACATACTCTGTTTTAGCAAGCATCTCTTGTTATTGGACTAGATAAGGCTAAAATGTCTTTTAAAAGTGTGTTCCTTTTGAAATGTTATATGCAGTGCTTGTTGCCTGAATTCTGTGGATAAACACTGAGTTTAGTTATCYTGAAATACTAGGATATTTCTGCTTTTCATTGCTTCTCATTTCAGATGCTTCAGGTCTAGCACATCTCTTATCTCTGCATCACGTGAAATCATAAATGCCTCTTGTTTTCTATGTGCTTCAGCAAATCATTGAAGAAAATCAGCTCCGAAGGTCTGTGACAATGAACAAATCCCTCTGACACTCTCTGTTATATGTRTCTAATTAGAAACACATTTTATAAGGGTTCTTCAAAGGGCTCCAGCTGTATTTTTTTCTCATACGTGGGAGTTCAAGATAGCTGCATTATCTGAGAKAAGCCACCACAATGCTGCAGTTGTCACACACCAGCAAGACAAGAACTTTGATGAATACACACTTGACCAAGCAGGAGTTACTGACAAGAGGCACAGCAATGACAACACAGCTTATTATTTTTATGGAGATCCACACTGGGAAGAGGTATAACTAGAAGGTTAAGACTGAAGAATTGAATTCTTACTGCATGGAAACTTTTTAGCCAATCAGTAAAAGTTACTTATATTTGTAAAAGAAGTTATATAAATACAGCTCTTACATGCTTACCATTCTCGAGGTAAACATCAGTTTATAACCCTCTGCAAAGAATTTTGAGAAGAATTAGGCATTTTGTGATTTATTGATGTGTAGTTAAATTCAATATGAATCATCACAAATGAATATAGGATATCTTTTTTTCTTGGGGAATGGAAAACTGAGATATGAAATACCTTTAGTAGTACCAAGAACCTATACATTTCACACTTCTGTCAAAGTTAAGACACATTATGTCCACTTTACTCCAGGGACCTTGAAGATCAGAGAAATTAAGTCACTTAACCTAATTCCTAAGCCAAATGGAAAAATTATCACAAGGGCACAAGAACCAAAGGTTGAGGTGGGCCACTACTGCCTTTGATATAAACATGGTCACCAGAGCTCACATCTAATAYTTTTGTCACATTTTGCCTGGAGGAGAAATATGTCACATACCTTTCAAGTATAAATACTGAGGAACTCTGGTAGCCAYGAGTATTTTAAATTAAAGCATTATTTTTCCACAGAACTTTACATGGCATTTCTCTTGCTCCCAAATTCTTTTCAGTTACAAACACATTTTTCTGAGGGATACAAGGGTTCAGACCTACACTATGCCACTCAAAGCAATGAAAATATAGCAATGGCCATAGGATCAGAAATGTACACAATTTTAGTTTCAGATTCTTCCAMATTTGAAAATATTATTCCCCAAGATATTAATGTGCTACATTCAGGAAAAAAAGACTAAAGGAATTTCCGAAATTATAATTACTACATTTACCATAATAATTAAATATATGATAATTTATGCTCTCTGGGAAACAATATTTGAGTTGTTCAAAGATTACCTTAAGTTCAGCATATCTGACAACTCTTTCCAATAATAAAGTAAGAAGTGTCCACAATATAATTCTTTGTTTCTAAAGTTATTTTCCACCTAAATTTCTCAGTCTATGAAGATATATTACTYAGAAATACAATTTGCAAACCTATCTGTTCCCCATCAAATATGATAACAAGTGAAATTCYGAACACTTGACATCAATATAGCATCTCTGCCTCTCTGTGCCTCACAGATTCCCTTGTGACATGTCCATCTGAAGCAGAAAGGCCATCAGTCTACAGTGTGACTTCATGCAGCTGTTTACTTGGCACCATCTCTAATTTCATCTGCTCTGCTCATGTTTCTATTTCCTTCCTATTCCCATCTCCTGAGGCTTTTCCTGGAGAGCTGAGTATGTGGGCAGCACAACATGGTGSAGAGCCCAGTTCTAGAACCCATCAGGAGACACAGATCAGTGAGAAGCTTCCAGCGCAGAACAGGAGCAGAAACCACAGCTGGACTCCAAAGAGGAATCTGAAGTCAAATTCTCACTCAGTGATTGAATGCATGAGGACCAGATATGTTAAGCAGAACTGCTGCTATCAGCAACCAAACATGAAGAGCAATTCTATTCTGCTTTTAATGACTCAGGTGAAAGTCTTCCCTGCCCAGAAGTTTTCTACAGGCCCCACTGGAAGGGAGTTCAGGGCCAAAACCAGTAGTCTTGACAATAAATAATATTTCTGGCAGCAGAGGACTTTGTGCAACCAGTTCAACTTCAATGAATGCTCATTGACTTTTCTGAATGTAGTGGGAAGCTCTTGCAGAATGACACAATCCTCTGGAATTTTTTCATTGCTTGGTGATTGTCACAGCAGTTTGCACTAGTTTTGCTTGGCTGAATTCTTCCTATACTATAATTAAGACTTAGATATTTCTTGCTGGGTTTTTTTTTTTTTTTTTTTTTTTTTTTTTTTTTTTTTTTTTTTTTTTTTTTTTTTTTTTTTATCATGGCTATAGGATCAGAGCACTGTCCAGTCCACCCTTGTGAGCATCTGTTTCTAAGCAAATATGAATCAATTTTGTAGCATCCATTTTGAGTTGCCAGAGTTTTCTGTCTCAAATTGCAATGACAGTCTAGTTTTCTGCTTGCATTTATCAGAGAATTTTTTAACCCACTGGCATTGCGATTCCTTGGCTCTTTAGTCTTTCAWCAGTCACAAATTTATATATATATTTTCTCCTTCCCTTTGTTCCCTCAGATAAAAAAAAGAAAAAAAAATAATCCGTCTGATATTTTATCTCCTTCTCATTACACTTTAATAATTAGTGTCCTCTGCCAAGATTGACTGAAAGATGTGAACTGYCATGTGCATCAGAACTGGTCGCTACCAAACAGAAAATTGTTGGAATGGTCTTTTCCTCTTAAGCATCAGTGCTTGCAGATATAGAGCAAATGCTGCTTAAAATTTCTTTCCAGAGGCTTCCATATGCCCAATGGCTACATGTAAACTTTCCAGCTTCTTGAACTCAGTTATAATTCCTGATTTTTTTATAAGGGCTTATTAACTCTATTTTCCCCTTGATTTGCCTGAGAAGGATTCGTAAGCATAAAAGACAGAAGGAAAGCTGAGGCACATCCTGGTCAGGTCATAAATGGATAAAGGCATGGCCCAGAGCCCAGTACCTTGATATGATGTGCCCTCAATCTACTCATAGCCAGGAAGTTCTAGCTTGAGTTGGRCTCACTGGGTCTCTTTCTTTTGTCTGCTTCTGCTTTGTTCCCTTTTCTTTGTGCCAGCATTATGCTGGGAACAGGAAGCACAGCAGAGAATTACTTTTCCCTCTGAAGACATGGCTTCAACTCCTTTTGCATAAAATAAGCTGAATTTCTACAGAGCACATTAGTGTCAGAGCAGTATCCATCTGCCCACATTTAGTTGTCTGCAATGCAGATGTCCTCCTCTGAGCAGCATCTGGATTCCCATTACAGTCAATTGASAGGAAAGGCACTTTGAGAGCTCGGTCCATTTCCCAGTGTCTGACACAGATCATTCTTGCTGTTTGGAAAGCTAAACTTCTCAAAGGCAAAATTCCCAGCAYGACAGAGCCCATTAAATATCTTTTACTGGTGACATAAAATATAAGACAGTAACACCGCACTATGCAGATATACACTCCTTTTTTTTTTTTTTTCCTCCCACCTAAACAGAAAGAAAGTAATTTAAACAAAGTCATTTAAACATCAGCAGGGCAAAAKATCACTGATGGACTGCTGAACAGACATCATCTGAGAACTACTGTCTCTTGTATCCTGCGCTTACTGATGGTTCTTAATGTTTAAGCTTGAATCATTCATTTGTTCATTTCCTGTTTCTTGGTTTCACAACTCTTTATGTTTTAGTGTAGAAGATTAAGAGCTTGTTGGTACTGCATCATTTTGATTTGTACTTCAGCTTCYAAATCAGTATCCAACTATACCACTGAAGATATTACCCACAACACTAATGACTACTTTCCAAGGAACCATGGGGAACTCAGGAYCATTCATACAGCTTTCACAAGGAAGATATATAACATTTTCTAAATGCAGTCACTCTATTCTTAAAAATATTAACAACAAAAATTTCTTTCCATATGATGCTATGAGGATGAATGGTCAAAATGCAGAAGTAAGAACACAGAAATATTTAACTTATATTGTGGCACTGTAGCAGTTTTTGATCAACTACCATGTTACAACAGGGAGTTACAAATYGGCTATATCCCCAAATAAAACTGTTCTGATACTGAGGAGTTACTTTAAAAAAGCATTTTCTTCAAAGAGACAATACTTCTGCAATTCTTAAAAATGGGGAGCAAGAAATTTTCCCCTGTCAACTCAGATCTTTTCTTCTTGTCTTGTTTTGGATC
>NW_026623261.1:2196851-2204655 GCF_030028575.1 Malurus melanocephalus
ATTTAAGTTTCTTCTGCATAATATGTTATGGTTTTTGACCTCTTTAACAAAAGTATATTTTATGTTCTAAAGAAAGTAAGGTAAGGCAGAAATTTTAACAAGACATATTTATTTTATCTTTTGACATAGCAGTAGAAATTTAATTGGTTTGGCTTCACTCATCATTCAATTCCTTTATATCTTTTGATCATATCTTTGCTGTGAAACATTTATCAGCAGGAAGTAACTTCAAATATCTGAATACTGAGTGTGCTGCAACACAGCACATATCCAACCAGCTGCAGACACATGAATATATATGCATACAYTCACAGATGGACTGATATTTTTCTTCTTATGTTACTTCCATACTTTTTCAGTATTCTTTCTTTTGTTTGTAGAACAGATTATAAAGTCTCTCAAAATAGAAATTACTAATTCAATGTAAGTAACAGGAATATGATAGTTCTCAATTAAATAGAACTCAAAAGGCTCTCTTTATATCAGGATTCTTGTTATATCTCTGTATTTCAAGACAACTTGAGCTGGTTACACAAAAGTGAAACCTAAAATAGTGCTGTTTTGAACCTTTTCTAACCTTTCTGCTTCAATTCCAACATTAATCTGCCAGGATCTACCTCAAGAGCTACCAGCAGTAGAAATCAATGCTCTTCAAGATATAAAAACTTGAAGTAATGGCTTTGAAATGACAGCTTTGAAATGACATTATTTTTTGACCCGTTCTAATCAGCTGCTAAATTCATATTAAAGCTGGCATAGGAAAAAATATAGAAATCAAAATTATGTGATTTTAGAGGTCATTTGATTCCTCAATTACAAGACTAAAAATATTTTTTAAAAAAAATTTCAGACCCTGTCTTCTAGAAGACTCCTAAACTACTTAGGACTTTTCAAGTCCTGGATTTCCTCAGAGTTAATAATACCTAGATATCAGTACAGAAATTACATTCACAGGAATCCAAATAACCTCCCATGAATATATATTTTATAAGGAGTCTTAGGGGGAAATGGCAGGACTTGTTGCTGGACAATTCCACTGCAATTTGTGRCTCCCTGGAACATTTTACCAATTAATTACCAATGAAAAAGAAACATGAACAAGCACTGCTTTCTCCAAGCCTTCACCTAAGATGAATATCACAATGGAATTATAACACTGAAAAAAGAAAATCCACATATTTAGTTTGAACTGGACAATGTGCAGTCAGGGAGGAAAGGTGCTCTTGTAAACTAAAATAAACATAGGACAAATATCCTCACTGTAATCTAACAAGAAGGGCTTGCCACTGGAAAAATGGGAAGCATTAATTTGCTTCAGACGTTAGCAATTGACGGAGCTAGACATGTATTGACTGTTTCCTTGGTGTCTCTGGGCTCTTCAGAAACACCCAAAATGAAAAATCTTGATTATAATTCAGTCATTGAACGRTTTATTTTAATAGAATGTTTAGCAGCTGGTCCCATTTGAATTCACTATTAAAAATACAAATCAGGACAATCAGAATTCTCTCAATGTTCATTTTTAACAGAGTGCAGAAAATAAAATCAATAGCAACTGTTGCTAGGAACAGAAGTCTACTGACATTTATTTAGATTCTTTTATTGATGCCTCAGTATCCGAGTGCCAGCTACAACTGTTTATAAAGGGAATCCATCTCCCTAAGAGAATATACCAAAATTCTTGCTAAAACAAAGCCATTTCTAATAAGATCTTTTTGATAAATTGAGATGTTTTATTCAGCTTCCCAGGTACTGTTTTTTTCCCTTCAGTTTTCTTTGGCTTAATGCCTTAACAGTCAAAGTCATGGAGAGCCTGTCGGTTGAGTCCACAGAGCTTTGAGTGTGGTCTATAGAGATCATGTTCCAAAAGAGATGTAATTTTAACTAAAGATGTATTTGCCATGGGGAAAAAAAAAAAAAACAAAAAACCACATATGAGGACCATAAAATTACTTCTTGCCTCTCTCCAGTTTTTTACAGCATCATTTTTAAGAAATTCCTAAGACCACTCTAGAATTTAAAAAAAAAAATACTGGGATAGGGCTAAGGTACTAGGAGAGTTTGTGTTTCAGAGCTGCAGAATGGAGCACACAGCCCTTCAAAGTCACTGGCTCCCTCTGTTTTGGGAGGTTGGTATCTGGGTTGAAAGCACCAGTCAGCAGAAAAGGTCACTTCCCATTCTGCAGAGATAAAACACASAAATTGGATCTGCAGAGTGTTTACAGCCAGCCATGCTATGGAGCCAGACTGAATTTCGTTCAGGAGGCTAAGGCAGCTGGAGAGGATGAAGCCAAATTCTAGAAGCACAAAACCTGACCCCATGGAAGTGTAAGGCTAGTGCAGGGTTAGATGAAACTTCTTTGTGCCGGGGGCACATACCTGAGAGAACATCCTAGCGCCCACGTAAGTGGGACCAACTCACCGAGGGAAATGAATGAGCCACAGGGAAGGGAGAAAACAAGACAAAGAACACTCTCCCAATTCCCTTATTCCCTTCTAGTCATTTGGATAGGCAAGACTGCCTGATTTGGCAAGATTAATATGTTTTAATACAACGTGGCTTTTCTTTTTCAGTCTTTTTCAATCCTGAATTATTGAATTAAAGAGAAACCTGAAGCTATAATGATAAATGTAGATGCAMAGATATCACTTTCAAAAGAGTGCAAAATGCAAAATGGACTTAACTTTCTAATTTCTTCAGGAAGACTTAAGACTCTGTCTGACAAAAAAAATTAATTTTGTGATGAAACCAGACTGCATATATTCAAAGCAAGTACTATTTTAAAAGCATTTTCTTTATCAATCAATCAATCAATCAATCAATCAATCATCTGATTTTTCTCAAATCACCAAAACACATTACACTTTGTTTGCTCAAGGAGGTTTAAAACTAACTCTCTGTGCAAGTTTGCTCACTACTACTCAAGAAACAAAGAAAATCCTTCTCTTATGGGGAATGCTAGGGAAAGTGCCTTTTCCTTCACTTTCAAGTTGCTTCAAAAATATTAACCAAAAATATTGCAAGCCTTAGGTTTTTGCAGTTCTGAGAAGAAACTAGAGATGAAATCAGACAACATTGTGGTCCGGCCCTCTTAATATACATAGACTGGTCAAATTTTATTTCCCTAAATGTCATACAATCTAAGCATACCATAATGTTTTTTATTCAATGCTTCAAGATTCTTTCTTTCATGACGTACCCTCCAAACCCTTTTTTTTTCTTTGTAAAATTACAGTAATTGTGTATCTCTGATTGCATTTGATTTTCGTTCTCCAAAAGTACCTGTTGCTTCTCACCTCTGARTATCTCAAATACCTTGAAAAATGCTTTCACTCTGGAACTTTTGTCTGATTAGTTTTGGGTGAGAACATGAACCTGTTTAGGACTGGGAAAACTTATTGCTTCTTTCCTTGACTGCTAACATTCTTGCTCCAAGTATCTTCTAGGTCAAGCATTCACAAAAAAAAAAAAAAAAATCCTTTTAATTTATGAACAAACCAGAAGAAAATTTGAAACACCATTCAGCAGTAAGGTTGGCATCCCTGTAACTACAGATGCAAAAAACTCGAGACATTTAATCGTTAAGACATCACTGACTGGGAAGGCTGCCACCAACATCCACACTTGATGCACATACATTGTCTTTTGGCTCTCTACAGCCATGCCCATCTGCTTCAGTGGCATGGTGCCTGCTTATCAGCTRGTTGGACTGTTTCAGTACACAGAAGTGCCAAAAAAAGGTTTTACATGGGTAGCCTGTATAGCCACAAAAGTGCCATTCCTTTTGTAGGAAGAAATGCTAGAGCTGAGATACTAATAGGCTGTGTCTTTKTGCATTTTTTATTTTTTCACTCACTGAAGATGAGTCTTGCCATAACCATCTCTTTTATAAAGAAAGATATGGTGCTGGGAGTGAAACAGAAAGAAAGCACTGATGAACAAAGCTGCTATGAGATAAAATGAGACTAGGGTGGGTTAAGAGTACAGTTTAAATATTGTGCACCATATGCCACTAATTCAATAGAAAAGGCAAAAATACATACTCACCCCATTTTACAAAATTTGAAACCAGAAAAGCTTTGCAAAAGCAGGAATTGGATTACATTGAGAGGGAAGTAAACAAATTATTACATGAAAACATGGAGCTCAGATAATATAAATAACCCTAATTTGTCCTAAGGAGATGGCACACAATTCTGACAGAAATTTAAACATCCTTTGTTTGTTTTGTTTTCAGGACCATTGCCCTGAGTAGATATTATTTCAAGYTAAGGCTAGATCTCATATTCTTTTTATAGCAATCCCAACTCAGCAAATTGGAATCTAAGAAGATTATTTAAGATTTAAATTAAACAAGCCTATAAAAAAAATCTTGGGAAATACACGATGAGGGAATTAAACTGACTTTCAGTGTGCAAGATGGATATGAACTTGTCATGTATCATAAACACAATCAATTACAGCATAATTTCTGATGTAAGAACATTWGGAGATATAGCAAATAGAGTTAAGAAAACCAACGATGCCACTACGGGTCCAAAAGCTGCTTTGAAACATCAGGTGACAGAACTTCATTTTGCTTTTAAAGGAAGATGTGGTAAAATGATTTTCAGGGTTTTTTTTCCCAACCCTTTTTCTTTTGAKTTTTACAGATCTTTCTTGGCATTATGACCTATGCACAGCTCAAATGGAAAAGCACACACATTATTTTGATAAACACTCASTGTTACACAGATCCTTTCCAAGCACTTTTCASAAAAAATAAAAATAGCAGGTTGTTGAAAGGATGATAGCTCAACAAACTATAAGAAGGTAAGAAAGGTCAACAGTGAGGGAATAAACAGCTGATACTTCAAACAGGGTGGGAATATATCCAGATATCAAGACTGCATTTGATAACATGAGCAATGAAAGGCACAGTGGCTTCCACATTGTGGCAGAAGAGCCACATGACTTTCATTGGAGCAACCCAATTTGCCATGCAAAATCTCAGCACCACTGAGCCAAGAAGCTTTGCCAGTGCCCCCAGCACTGCCACATCAGAGAGACTGTGATGACAGATTTATGACAGGAGACAACAGCATGACAAACTGATAAATGTGCTTGGAAAAGCATTGKTTTTTTAACATATCAGACCAAATTATTCCAAATTCTGGAAGGTATAATGAAAATTTARCAAGTTTTTCCTGCTCTCCAATTTCATTTCAGAGTGCCAGAATGAGTGCACAGTCCTCTGGGAATTGAGAAATAAGTACTGAAAAACCCAGTAGGAAAAGAATGTCATTTTTTTAATTGCTGCTGCCTCAAAATCAACAAGATAATTTTGTGACCATTGAAAAATCATGTATCTATGCAAGCTAAAGTTCAGGCTTATATTTCATGCTTGAATTAAATTAGAATATGGTGCTGGCCTGACTGCTTGGATATTTCAAAAGTGTATTTCTGAACAGGCACAAAAGTGTATTCCATGCAAAGAAAAAAAAAAAAAAAAAAAAAAAAAAAAAAAAAAAAAAAAAAAAAAGAATAGAAAGATGCTTCCCAATGTTTCCACACATCCAAACACAAGTTTAAGTAAAGTACTGGAAAAATTTAAAAAAGAATGAAAAGTTTTTCATGATAATTTACATCAACGTCCTTTTTTTTTTTGTGTATCACAGCAGAGGTTCACTGGAGTTCGCTGTTCAACCTTTCTTTTTACCTTTGTCACCCAGTCCACATATGTGCTTTATTTAGTGAATATCATTCATATTCACCTGTTGGATTTTCTTAGGCTAGCTGACTTACTGCAGCTTCTGAGTGCATCTTAAGCATGGATTACCTTCCTAAAGTACTGGCTGGGCAGATAATAGTTATTAGTCTCATGTTAGAAACAAGAAATTTCTGCTGCAAATGAATCTGGGGTGCTGAACACAACTACTTCATTCAYTACCAGCGCCAGAAAACCATGTTGTGCACTAATAAGGAGATGCTCACTTTGATCACACAATTAAAGACTGTAGCATAATTCAAAAATGCAAGTGTTTAAATAAAGGTCACAGAGGTAGCCTCCATTCTGGAACTTTCTCAGTCTCAGATGCCCCATTTGCAGCTTTAATAGACTCCTGTTCCAAAGCATGAAAAGGTGTGTGTGTAAGCATTTTCTCAGCTGCTCCTGTACTGTGGAGAGCGGGTGTTTTGCAGTCATAGCCACAGTTAAGAACGTGTGAGGAGCAGTGTCTTCCACATGAGCTGATACCAGCAGCAGGATAATKCTCCTTTAGCTCCCAGGTAAGTCTTCCATTAACACAGAGGTAAAAATATTTCTACATTGTTTAAAGGACACATTGAAAACAAAAGGAATCCCAAAGCCACTATTACACGGAGATGTTGATCAACATGTGAGACATTAGAGGCTCTCAGCCTCTCAAAACAAAGCTGTGCCAWTCAAGGCAACAAAATGACAGAAGGCAGCACCCTAAAATCCACAATTATATGGACTAGAAACTTCTGTGCTCTGCCCTCCCCTCTKTTCCCACACATCATGATGGCTTCCTTCCTCTCCCCCTCACCACTGGTGCAAAGAAAGTCTTCTTTGTTCTTCTTTTCCACAAAAGTGTCTGTCTCTCCTTTGACCTCCTTTCCACTGAGGTGCCAGCAGCCTGAGCCAGGAGAGACATGGCTGAGTGGGGCTTGAGCAGCCCCCAGGGCTCATCCCTGTGTTCAGCAGGAGCAGAGCCCTCTCCTCAGCGCTGTGGCTCGGTTATGGGGTGGATGGCTSCATTCTCTTGCCCAGATTTGCTGCCATCCCCCAATTTGAAATCACTGCCCATTCTAACAAAGCTAGATCAAGTTGCAAAGGGGACAAATGACGGACTGAAATGATGCCCTGTGGCATTTCTTCTCTCTTTCTTTCTATGTCAAATATCACATTGACTTTGCAAAAAAGAATGATTGGAACATATTTATGTAATGGCTGTCAAAACCCAAACAAGTATTCTTGGGGCTTTTTTGCTTTTGCGTGTGTTTGTTAGTTCCATGGATCTATATGATCAGAAAGGCTGAGTCCCTTTACCTGTAAAATAATTAATTGATTTAGGAAAAAGTTTGAAGGGTTTAAATGTAGCCTGTTAATAAAAGTGGTTAAATATCAAGGTGCAGTGATAGAAAATGCTGGACAAATTTAAGCATAAACACTTATAGCCAAACCTGACTATGACTCTGAAAATCATTAAATAGATCGAGTAATTTCTTTTCCCCCATCCTGGTTTAGAACTACACTTTTTGAGCAAATGCACTGCTAGGACTTCAGTAATATTCAGCAGATATGTCCCCATTCTTYGATGATACTTCAAAGGAAACAGTCCCATAGAAAAGATCTGCTGATCTTTTTCCACAAGAAATTTCAATAAGTTGCCCAAATCTTGCTGGTCTTTTCTATTCATCTCTCCACATTGTTAAATGCTCCTTTGTCCTAATTTCTACTTTAAATGTATCCCATAGTATTAGTAATACAGAGAACAAACAGGAGAATTTCCAAAGCAAAGAGGGTAAGGAAGATGGGAGTATTAATACTGCAAAGAGATATAAAGTCTCAAAACAGAAAGAAGTAAGTGAAAGGTTAAGTAAATAYGATATGTTCAAATATATAAGCCACAAGAGGTTGTTGAAGAGTATAGTCACATCTTTAAAGAATACAAGCATAAAAAGTGTAATTTTACTGTCAGAAGAAAAAGATAATTCTAAAATGAAGATGGGATCTGTGTCTCACATAAGCACTTGGGAACAAAAGCCAGAAAGATAAATATAAAACTCTAAAATGCCAAG
>NW_026623261.1:2204788-2242262 GCF_030028575.1 Malurus melanocephalus
TTCCAACAGAAATGCAGTGGAATCAACTGCAAAGCAGTTTGGCATTAAAATGAAAAGATRGAAATCTAGAACAACCATAGACATRTCACAYACATCTAGTTATAAAATTAGAAAATTCTCCCCTACCAGACAGAATTGGTCCAAAGGAATCAGAAAGTCTTGGCTGAGCAGTATAAATATGGATTCATCTGGGGACTTATGTAAATGCTCATTGTGTTAACTGGGTTTTTTAGCAGATGCAGACCTAGAAAGAGGAAAATACTTAGAAATCTCTGTCGTTTCCCATTACTAAACACTTTCTTGTCTCACCCAACCACATTTSCCTGGAGGTGCATGGATGGGGAGAAAAGGATAGTTAGTGCACACTTGCACTGTCTTTGGCTGAATTAATTCTGTGGCAACCTTGTCTACTCCCAGTATAAGTGAGAACCTACTGTGGTGCTGACATTTCCATGACATTCCTTTTTGAGCAAAATGCTGCAGAATGCAGATGAAGCAGTATAGGARGCTGCTGTGTAGCCTCAAATGCTAACTCACATTCCTTATTTTCCTGCTTAAGTCCTGCTTTAAGTTTGTTGAAGCTTTTTCCTGCTGGACATGTATTAGGAAGCAAGGAAGTTGCTATTTTTCTTATTACCCCATGGGATATACTTGCAGAACTTTCTAACTCATAGATGGCAAGTCTTAGAAAAGGTGTCAAGTGCAGATTGCAGATGTGATCCCCTAACTTTCAGTGAAKAGAGTACTGGTCTGCACAACAGTTTGGATTCAGCAGGGATTTCTGTCTTAACACCTTATTTTGTTGTGGAAAATAAAAGACTGCTGTATATATAAACCTGCAGAAATTAGGCCTTAAAAAGCCTCCACCGTAACATTTTTATCGATGAAAGAAAGATATGGGACCATCTGCTTAAATAGAGRAAAGTTCTGAATCTTTGTTTTAAAGAAACATATTAGTCACCTAAATGTTTGATTCTGGCATGAACTGCAGCATTAAGAATTCATCCTCAAAATGACATGTAGCCAGCATGTAAAAATCACTCATATGACAGATCAAGTGAGAATATCTGTTTGGTGTGGCACACTCTTTTCCATGTTTCTGACACCCAACCTTGTGGATTAAACATAGCAATAAAGAAATGGAAATGGAAAGAGACAACATATTGTCCAGCAAGTTCAATATTTTTATAAGATTAGTTCGGTTTCTTTGTTTTCTGCATGTTAGAAAGTAATTAAGAAATGGATGTTAAACTGGGTAGGTAAAATATAGAATTATGGCTAAGTATCTCATTTTATATTCATTCTAAGCAGAAGACAAATCTTCATTTAATTTCATAATTKGAAGACACCAAGCCACATATTAATATATTACCCACATAGCTATATTTTGAAACATTTATCACAAGGGTTGTGRCATTTCCACTGACCAACATTTATTAAAGAACATTTTTATGAAAATCAGTCTTGATTTGGGAATAGCTATGATATCCATACTCTRTATTTAAGAAAATATATCTAACTACATTTAGATACTGTTGTTAAATCCTAAGTACAAATGTCRCTTCATTACGATGCCGTCCTCCTTTCCAGTTAATGTTTTGGAAAAAAAAAATGCTTTAAAAAAAAAAAAAAGATAGATACAAAGCTCCTAGTCCATTCTTATTTATAAGGATATTTTTGGTTTAGTTCAGTTTTGGTTTAGCTTCATTTTGAATTTGGTGCAAACTGCTCAAATACAAACAGCAAGTACTCCAACTATCACCTCTGCAGATATTAAAATTCAAATATCAGCCTAACACAATTTTTTTCCTACACTGAYTTTACAACTGAACTCCAGTCTTTAATTTTTTGATTCTGTTGTCAGACATGCTGTTGAAATATTTTTTAGCTTGTTTGTAGTTTTGCTGTACTACAGGAAAAGTTTTGTTCTTGTCAGTTGCTTCTGGCATATTTAGAGATTTTCCAGAAGTATGAGATTTCCCCCTTTGTGTTGCTATCCTAAGAAAGATCAGGTAAGCAGTCTTCAATGTTTTCTCTGGTTGAGTAACTACTTATTTTCCTTTTGTTTTTTTTTCTTTTTTTTTTTTTTTTTTTTTTTTTTTTTAAAACAATTTTTTTTTTTTTTTTTTTTTTTTTTCCTTACCAAAAAACCCAACAACCACCGTCCCTAAAAGCCTAGCCTATAGTTTTATCTTTAAATATCTGTTTCTTCTCGATGAAGTATGTGAGAAACTTTGATGGCTTTATTGAACTAATTTTCAAGCACAAGAATCAGAAAAAAATGTTGCCATATTTTCGAAGAGACTTCATAAATTAAAAAAAAAAAAAAATAATAAAAAAGCAAGCAACAAATAACAACCTCAGGATCATCTTATGATTCCTGCCAGAAATTTTTCCAGCCTTTTCTAAAGACAGCAAAGGTTATTGATTTGAAAGAATTTTTGAACAGCAGAGAAATATTTGCAGTTATTTGCAACTACAACATTTGTTCAGCTCTTGAGCTATACGTTCTGTTCCTAGAGTATACTGTAAGCAAAATAGCTGACTTCATGAATCAGAGGATGCAATATGCTATATTTACCCTTGAAAGCAAAACTAGATAGCTGTAGACTGGGAAGTCCACCATGTTGTTTTTTTTTTTTTTTTCTCCAACACTTTTATCCTTTTTCATTTCACTTTTAGCAATATGGTAACATATTGGTTGACTTTTCATGGACATTTTAACTAGCTCCACAACTTGATCTCTCTGTGTCTATGACGACAGTTACTACCTTCATAACAGAACCCTTGCTGTTTCCACCACCCACACAAGCATTCACTTGTTTTGTTTAATTTCTTTCCCAGTATTTTCCCTTTCGCCACACAAATGTGTTAATGATTAAAACTGACTCACAGTTCACTGTTTCAAGAGCCAAAAATCAGAGACACAGTGCTGCAATTTATCATGACTTCTCTGCAAAATTCTCATTTCTTAATGATCCCTACTGGAGTTGTTGTGAAACCTGTTTACTAATGTTTACACTCTCTTAATGTTCATGCCACACTTCACTCCTGCATGTCCATCTGGGTTTCCCCTTTAGCAAGTGMCATGCAGTGCAAAATTTAACAGTGCATTTTCTGTTTGATAAGTAAAGTGGAAAAATATTAAGCTGGAGMTGAAAACATTTACACAGCACACTCAGGAATTTCACACTGGATCCTAAATGCAGGCCCAAACCTATAAAGATTTCAAGAGGATGAATCAAAGATTTTTTTAACCATTTCTCTTCTGTGACAGGATCAATCAGCTTCAGTTAACATCAATAAATGAAGGAATTCTGGGATCATCATCAGGTAATATCTATTGCATGAGCAAAGATCTCTATGCTTGTTCATTATCTAATGTTTTAAATTAGCATGATTAATCTAATCCTCATTTGAAAATACACGTAAATATAAACTATTAACTTCAAGCAAAGTCCATTGGAATCAATGGAACTTAAGCACTCGCTAAGAATGAGATAACTGACTGAACAAATGCAATGTTAAATGTTATCCTATTGAAGAATGAACATTGAGTTTTTGTTTTATTAAATTCAGTGGCTGTCTAGCAGACAGAACATATCAAAACTTAATTCCCTTGCTAGTGTTTGTAATGATATTATAAAACCTTCTCTATAAAAACAATAGTGTAAGAAGCAAACAGAAAAGAAAAAAAAATCAAATTAAAAAAAAAAACTTTCTAAAGGAGGAGATTATSCTAGAAGAAAGATGTTATGTTTATATCTATGTATTTATTTTTTAAAAATATGACCTAATTTTCTCATTTTTAAAATGCTGATAATGTGAAATATTTTTGAAGCACTTAGAAGCTACACTATTGAGTGCTGCAAAAATACCTATTTTGATTAGATTATATGTGGCAGACAGGCCAAAGATTGAAATATTCTGTCATGGAAAATTTACATACATTACTGTTGGAACTAATCCACTCTTTCACCTACTGGCCTAGGATGAGCTACCTGTCAGGTTATAATGCAAATGCTAACACAAATGTCAATTACAGTATGCTCATGGTTGTTCAGAGGAAAAAAAAAAATCCATTACTTAATTTTTAATGCTATCAAGTTGCCTCTTTCCATGATAATTAAATTCATGCAACAAAAATAAAAAGCAAGTCATGAACTTAATTCTGCACCTGCAATATAATGAAATTTTTGAAAGGGAGGAAGGTGTTGACAAAACAGATACTGGTTATTTTCAGCCTCTAATACAAATACTCCTACAGTTATGCTGCTAATTTGGTGGTGGTGTTTTTATTTATTTTCAYTTACCATGGGGGAAAACCCCCATCTTATCAGTGCTACTTTCAGCCCTTAACAACAAATTCTTAGCTGGTACATTCAGTTAAGTTCCACTGAAAGCAATAGCTCCCTATGTATTTACACCAGGGCTGTAATCCAGACAAGGATTTTAAATCCTCATGTCTGCTGGCCTGTGATAACTGTGTCATCTCTTTGTGACATCCTGTATCTGATACAGGCTAGACATTTAATAATGTGTATGGCATCTAAGGTGTCATCTTGTTAGAAAAGGAGACAAAGCTGTAAAGACGCTTATCTGCAAGCTCTTATTTTGAAGATAATCAATAAACTCTTCCACAATAATTGCACCCYGGCAGACTTCAAACAGCAGACCCTGGACAGAGTCACAGTGATCCCTCTCTGCTCCCCAGGCAAATGAGGTAAAATTTCAGAGGGACTCTCCTGCCTTTATAATCACAGAAAGAAGGCAGACAGGGAACATCAGACTGAGACCTTTGTGCAGTTATCCTGGAATCCCCTGTGCTGAGCCTCTGCATGTCAGTGTTGTTCTTTTCTGTTCCAGCAGTGTCTTTCAGCATGCTGAGAGTGTGCATGGGGTGATGTTCCCATTTCCAGAGTCTTCAGGGAGTTTGACAATCACAGGAAACTATAACAAAAGTCCAATCTCACCTAGTGCATGGTCATTAGGTGTTAGGATCTAAACGTAGGATCCCTCTCAAAATGCCAGCCTGRTAGATGCCTGCCATAAAACACGGATGTCTCCACATTTGGGTTTTCTCTTGCCTTTTTCTCTGTCATGGCTGCTTTCTCTCTTTTTAACTTCTCTCTCCAAGTTACTCTCTTGTCTCACCATTGCTGTATTTGTACAGCTACTGCTTAGCACAACAGAGCACCTTCTTGGTTAGYTCTTAGAATTTACTACAACAAAAGTGATTAATAATGATATTAACAGGAGCAACTTTACAGACCATGCATTTTACCGTGTGATAATTCAAATCCCAGAATTCTGACAAGAAAGCTTAGTTGAACTAAAAGGTGTGAAATTAGTCTGCAATTTTCCATAGAATGTATAATTTATTGCTCACATAAATATGTGACAATGTTCAGAAAYGTCATTTCAAAATCACAAATACATAGAAACAAAATTTTGTAAACTGGACCTTTTTACTTCACAAAAGGTATTCTTGTAGATATATTGTAATACACTCAACATCATACAAGGCAACTTCTTGATGTGTTGGCTGCTAGATACCAAACTTAATGGCTATACTTTAATCATCTGTTTATTTTTGGTGAAGATAGTACCTGTTTCTGTTCAGGCTGTTTCAGAACYCACATGAAAGCCCTGCTGCTTTACTTACAGGAGCAATCAATACAGTGAACACATGAATGTAGGATTTTGCTTCAATAATCAAATGTACAGAATTATAATAATGGGATTATTTTGTCTCTCAGCCTTGAGGTTTCATGCTTCTTAAGGTCATTTATGAGAACACTCCCAGGAGCAGAAGACACAGACATAGAGAGCAATGTAAGTGTTCTGATCTGTTACATAACTATTATCAAAAGTGTTTTTGCAAAGTKGACCAGATATACTGGTTTAGTAAGATATCTTCAAAATTCCTGCTGCAAGTGCACATCCTCCATAGATCTGAAATGCAAAGTCATCATCCTGTTTATGAGGGTTAGAAAGCTCAGTACGCATAAAATCCTTTCGTATTGTACATTTGCATTTAAATTTGATTTAATTATAAAAGAGAAGTTGTTTTTCCTGTTCTGTGTTAGTTCTATATTAAATTCCTGCAGAAATTCTCTTTTCAGTCAATCATACTGTGGATCAGAATTTATAACCACAATTCCCCAAACSTGGTCATACTTATCTTTACACCTACCAAAATAGTCCTGCAAAACTCAGTGTTTTGCTGATAAAYAAAAAGTTAAAGTGTGCATGTAGGTGTACGTAAGATTGGTTGTCTGAATATCTTTGTTCACTTGAGCAAGCATCTCATGACTCCACACAGCTGTCTATTCTTAGAAAATCAAAGAACATGTTCAAAGTTCAGCTACAATAATAAATAAGTGAAATTTAAAACTTTTAAGTCGATCTTGTGTTAGCATYAACATCAACCTTTTCTATCTTTAACATTCTTAGTAGCTAGTCACAATGCTTGTGATACTTGCTAAAGACTGTGGAAGCTAATAAAATAGTTATATTCTGTACCCTTTTTTCTTCCAAAAGGATCTTTAAACTTTTAAAGAAAAGGGTAGAAATTAATATTCAAGGTATTTTGAGAGCTGTAATTTTTATTAGAATCAAATTGAAGTCACATATAATTTAGTTATTGCAAAACTCTCCTCATTTGGTAAAAGCAGAGGCAAATTTTTGGATAAGTCATTATTCTGGAAGAACATACAGAATTATATATAGAGAAAAYTTACAATTGGAGAGCATTTTAAAATAAGTAGCTAGCTAAAGTGCAGCTATTTATTGTTTAAGATGTTTATTCCCTGGATTAGCAAAAGGAAAGAAATAGAATTTCAATTACAAGCGTTATATGTTATGTATATTAAAAGCTTTCCATTTTCACTGGTGACAACCACAGCATACACATAGCCATTCACTAAAAGCCTTTCATGAGGAATGGATTAATAGCATTTCTCCTTCTGGTAGATATAAATATTTCATCTATAGATCAGGAAAGCTTCAAATAGTTAAACTGTTAACAATGTCATTCTCCATTCTCTTAGCATGCTACTTCTCACAAGAGCTTTACGGCAGGGAAGCCTTAGACAGGTGAGAATTAGTTTTCACTGCAGCATAGAATATTCATTATATGTCTTGAATTTCTAAATGTCTCCTTGTCATGTGGGTTTCTTGGGTTTGGTAATTAGAAGTATAACTGAAAGCAGTGCAGTCTAGCTTCAAAGGGAGATGTATTAAGACAGAACTCAGCATGGCTCTCTTATCGCACATGCACAGAATCATTTAGGTTTGAAAAACCTTCAGGATCATTGAGCACAACCTTTGACTGATCACGATCTTGTCAACTAGACCATGGTACTCAGCCCCACTTCCTGGTGTTTCTTGAAAGCCTTCTATGTTTAACAACCCTTTCAGAGAAGAAATTCTTCCTGACGTCCAACCTGAACCTCCCCTGGTGCAGCTTGAGGCCTTATCCTCTTGTCCTGTCACTTGGTTGCCTGGAAGAAAAGACCAACCCCCAATTTCCTAAAGCCTCCTTTCAGGGAGTGGCAGGGAGCAATGAGGTCACCTCTGAGCTTCCTTTTCTCCAGGCTGAATGACCCCAGATCCCTCAGCTGCTCATCATAAAATTCATGCTCCAGACCCTTTACCAGCTTCATTGCTCTTYTCTGGACACACTAGAGCATCTCAATGTCTGTGTTGGTGACAGAGTACTTGAGGTGTGGCYTCACCAGCGCTGAGTACAGAGAGTCAGCACTTCCCTGTTCCTGCTGGCGACACCATTCTTGACACAAGCCAGGGTGCCGTTTGCCTTCTTGGCAAATCTCTTATTCAGATCTTATCAAGAYCTTCACCCATCCTGTCATAATCCTGTCCTTAAAGCTATGGGAGAACCCTTCTTTTCACAAGAGTTGGTACAAACCTCAACCACTTTGAATAATTTGAAAAGGGTTTTCACTGTGGGTATAAAAGATCAAAATCAGCTAATGTGATTCCCTGGAGGTTTTCAAGACTCAACTGGAGCAACCTGATATAAATTCAGTGTTTGCTATGCTTTAAGCAGGAGGTAGGACTAGAGACTTCTCGAGGTCCCTTCTGACTGCAAAGTCTGTACAATATCTGCCTTATGGCATCATGATGCCGTCACTGTGCTCAGTTCACATGTCCATGCTCCTGTTTCCTTCTATGGGCTGTTTTCTGTCATAGATGTTTCCTAGAGAAAACAGTCAGTCTTCTCTCACCTTTCTCTCCAGTTAAGCTTGGAAGAGTAAAAAAAGGTTAATGTCCATGTTAACACAAGATCTAATTAGAATTTTTTCAATTCACTTGTTCATTAAAGTAGTTGAACTATGTGTTTGATTTTCTGTGAATAGACACCTGTGTGCTGTCATGAGTCTCTAACACCCCTCCACCAGACTGTCCTAGAAGAATTTGGAAATTCAAAGAAAGTGGTGACTGTGGATCAATTGTATAACTCTATTTAATGTGGTACCTATCTGCAGAAAAACATGAAATGTACCTTTACATATTTTTGAAATTTTCTTGGGTCTTGGCTCATAACAATAAAGCAMTTAAAGACATTCTCCTAATAAAATAAATAGCATTGAAACCAYGTCTCCTTCCTTTATTGCCTTGAAGGACCTTCTGAATTCTGAATGTTTTAAGGAAACATTTGCTTATTTGCCCAAAGAAATTGAAACAGCGATACAATGGCAGTATTACATTACTACTTGATCCGTTGTTTGCTAAGAAATTAACAATCCTTGTCTATGCTACCTGGATCAGCTAACTAGTCCTAATGGACAGTAGATCTTTGAAAAATAGAAATAAATATATTCTATTAAGCCGTTAATTTCATATATAAGTTCTCAAAAAAAAATTGTTTTGCTAAATGCATGTGTTTCCAAATAAGTGAGTAGAAATAGTTCCAAATATCAGTGAAATGAAATAGCAAACTATGCACAAGCATATTAATGAATATTCCTGGCTGTCTTAACACAGTTGTCATTGACATTCAGCACTCAGCACTCACCATGGAGCTTCAAATAGATTAYATAAAAAAGATGGAGAGACAGATGATAGATTATTCATTGAGAGTCAAGCCCTACAGGGAGAGGGCTAACATTTCTCTGATTATTGCAGTCCCTGAGGATAAAGGTTGCACTTGTAAAGAAATGGAAACTGTCCTCCCCTCCCATTCAACTAACGGCAGGATCTGACTGCGACCACTTTGATAGATTTAAATGAAATAGGAAGCAACAAATGTTGCAGTTACCTAAGACCTCACTCAAAAATCCAAACTCAAACCAGCAAACAATCCCCTACAGGATACTTAACACCAAAGGTGCCCAGCATAAAAAAAACCTTTCCTACTGGCGAAATGAAATTGCACATTTGAGGTTTGTTTTCAAGGAGTATTGAAGAAAAAAAATAACCCAACAAACTAAACCCAAAACACGCAAAAAGATAATTAAGCATAAGTTGTCAAGAAACTGGCCTTATAAAACAGCACTAGCCCAGGATGTGTAGGAGTTATTCAGAGCCTGTAGAGCCTCAGATATTCTCACCTCTTATCTCTTATCTCAGGTGAAYAGTCATTATTGTACTGAGTAATTCTACTTTCACCTACTAGCCTCCCCATATAGCTAGATTTGAATTACCTTGATAGAAAGTAATTCATTGTCAAAACAAATGTTATCATGTCAAATTTAAATTGTAATAAAATTAGGCTTCTAACAATAACAACAAATTAAATGAAAAATGCTGATGAATGTGAGTAACTTTGCTTTTGTCATGAGGTAAACTCATGGCTCCATTAGCAAACAACTGCASCTTGAAGCATTCCTATCTCCAGTCGGATTTCATAGAGAGACTGATGTAAGCAAATCCTAAACATTAATATCAATAAATGCCTGTTCCTGTGAACTATTACTACTGGTAATAAAAGCAATTTGCAAATTTTTTTTTCTGGCTAAACCTGGATATTCCTAGATGTCAAAACAGATATGGAACATCTGAATTAGTGTTTTGAAAGCACAGAAACATACTGAAATATTTCACCATTCAAATAATGGCCAAATAGTTATGTAATATTAGGCAACTAAGTAAAAAATAATGTCAGTCCAACATACTGTTGTCTAATGTACCCTAAACTCCCTGGGAGTATGTGACTGGAGCACTAAGACARTATTTTGAAGCTCATCCCATCAGCATAATTTTAATGGACAGCGGAATAAAGAAATGTGAAACTTAGGGAGTCTAACAGTTTGTCTGGAAAATATAATATCAGATGTAGAACTGGAGTCAGTTAAGTTCAACACATGCACCACCCTATTTTAACAGCACTCAGAGCAAATTATCAGGGAATAACTCAGCCTTAGGAAGTAATAATTATRCCATGRAGAAAGTCAATTWAAAAAAAWKKTWAAARRAAAAAAAATGCTATCCCATGTTGTTTATAGAGATAGGAATGAAAACCTGAATTCCAAAATACAACAGTTGCTGAAAGATGATTAAAAACTACTGTACTTTATCACAGAAACCTGTTTTGCTTGATATACCCAGTAAGAAAGTCTAACAGAGACATGAAGGCTGATAAGAGGATTAAAAAAAACTTAAAAACTGAAGACACAAAAAGTTCACAGGGTTGAACCTTGAACCTTAATTTTTACAGATAGGTTCACTACAGCATGGGTACATAGGCAGCACAACTGTGCAGAGTCCATTTTAGGGAATGGGAACTGAACAGAGAATTTGAAGCACAGTGAAGCCCAGGAGACCAGAGATGGCAGAGTACCTCATTATTGCCTACATTAAGGAGSACAAGATCTAAAACAGGGACCTAAGCTATTGAATGGTGAGAAAAGAACATTCGTTAAGTTTTGTAACTATTAAATAAGGTTTTCTATTGAGAAACAAGGCCAAGAATAACGCAGTGTGATTAATCCCGTTTCAAGACAAGAAAATTTTATTCTCAGGATTTCTCTGGTGATACARACTCCTTTAAGCCAATAAAAAAAATAAAAATGCGCATGTCTCTCAATATGTTTCAGTCCTCACGATTTTCAATGTCAGCACTTACTTGGAACTTCTCTTTCCCCAGATGACAGAAAGGGATAAATCTGATTTGTCCCATCATCTCTCCTACCCGTGGAATGAAGGCTAGTCTTATGGGAAAGGCAATGTTTTCTTTTAAATTTCCAGTCGTTGTCATCCATGAACATACCCAACACTTCCCTGACTTAACCAGACCTTTTTAGCTTCTACAGACTCTCAGTGATGTGGTTTGTGCAGTAATCCTCCTGCTATGCACATCTTTTAAAGCGCAATTGAGTGCAAATCACAGCACATAAGGATCAAGACTTTATCTCATTTCATGGTCAGTGCCCATTTTCAGACTTTTTGCAACCTTAAATAAAACTGGCCATTTTTAGAATCTGTTATCCTGGAATTCAAATATTAAATGGTAAAGTCAGTGTCAATAAAGCCATTGAAGAGACCAGAAACAGAAATGTATTTTAGAAATATATCACAAAAGGCTGCTTATGCACACCCTGTCTATACCTATGTGTGAATTAAACAATGACATCTTTATAAGGAAAAAGCACTGTCAATCATGCTGAGACATGCAGACAATACCATTAATACTGGTATTAATTAAATTTATTACAAGGAAAAGTCTCTCAAGACAGAAATCAGATCTAATTTTGTTACACAATTCAGAGCATCAAGATTAAATTAAAAAATGCTTAACGAGTCCACTAAGAGGTGTAGAACCCAAAACCTTTGTACCATTTATGTCACTAAAAACATTTCAGTTTTTTCAACAAGACTACAGACAGGAGAATGTTTCTGATTTCACAGAAACTAGAAGTAGTAAATAGGTAAAACCAAACTCATAAATAAAATTAGTGACAAAATTAAATCTATAGAGTGCTGTGTTCCATAGGCTATGAATAGTTCTTGGTTTTTAGTCACAAAAGAAACATTTTAAAGAGTACTTTAAAAAGAGTACTTATTCAAACCACTTAACAAAGGACACATAGCTGAAATAATTTTGCTTGTTTCTGCATTACTTACATAATGCATTACTTACATAATGCATTACTTTCATAAATGATATGCTTTAACAAAATTTTTAGCCAAGGAACAACATATACGCTCTTCCAAAAGATGATGATTTAATAGATTTGGAAACTTCTGTAGATATTTCTAATGAGTTCTGCATTTTTCTGGTTGGACAGTAAATCCACCAGCTAAATGTTAATTTTTTTTGTGATCCATAAATAAAAGAAAAGCAAAAACATTCATTGGTTTCAGAGCACAATCARCACAGAATTTCTAAGTGGCCTACCAGCTGATAAAAACAGCATGAAAAACAAAATTATTTATGTCTCATTCACCCAAAATTGATRCTGAAATCAATGCAAACAGCTGCAGAGCTTAATATAATAAATAAATCAATAAAACYCCAACAAACAGGATGATTGGAAATAGTTAAGAAATTACAGCTAGGAACAAAATTGAGCAGCAGCACTATTGGTAGCTCAAACTGGTATAGGGGGAATCATACCATTTAATTGTAGAACTACAATGTTACTTTACTAGACTTGTTTAGGAATAAAATTTATATTGATATGCAAAATTCTGCCCCTAGAGGCATTTATAATTTAAATCTTACCTGCTGAGTTCATAGCAYGTAAAATGCTGCTCCACTATGATCCAACCAACAGGAATGTATGCAGCATTAACATCTATGCCTAATATACATAATAAGCCATAAAACAAACTGCAAATAAATAGTGCCCTTGACAGCTAAATTGTAGAAGTAGGGAGCATTGGAAATTTTGGAACATGTTTAATAGTGCATTTTACAACTCTACTCATTGTTTGTCTTGCCTTTCAGTGTCATTCAGAAAATGTATCTCTGTTGGTAATATACTCACAGCAACAAACAACACTTGAAAGAAGTGCTGTGCCCTGTTTCTTGTGGAGCTTCCGGACTTGAAAACCATAATGAAAACATTAAAAATTTTTAAAGGTTAAGTAYAGATAGGAAGAGAAAAACATCTCTGAAGTTCTGAAATTGAGATTTGTGACAAGGTTTATAAATGATTTTTACGTAGGTTTTTGTTCAGATGGGGGGAAAAAAGCCCATATTTGGAATATAACTGAAGAAAAGCATCTCCACCTTGTCTCAGAATTGGCAATGGGGATTTGTAAATGAATAGGGTAGTACAGCTTTAGTACAGCTTTGTGTGATTCTCAATGCAGCTTTCTTGTAACATAACCTCAGGTTGACAATGAAGCTCACAAAAAGGAATTTCATTTTCTAGAAAAGAAACCTCTTGACAAAAAAAAAAAAAAAAAAAAAAAAAAAAAAAANAAAAAAAAAAAAAAAAAAAAAAAAAAAAAAAGGTGGACTCCAGGTGCTGTCAGTTCCCACATTTTAAAGCAGTGTGGGGGAATACTTCCCTACTCCAGAAATGTGGCACAAGGACAGAGATGTTAAAAGCTCTGAGGTGGACAGGTAACTCCATGAATGCAAGCCATAAACCCATACAAGATAAAAAGATAGAGCTATAACCTCTTAGACAAGCAAATGCCAGCAAAATTGATACCCACCAGCTAGAAAAATATGCTCAATAAACAATGTGAAAATCCAGAGTAAAAAGTATAGGAGTAAGTCGGGGAAATACAAGGAAACCTGATTGCACTAGATAAAGATAAATATTTAGCACTGAACTACAGAAGTCATCGCAGAGCAGTGGAAACAATACTTTATCCTTGCTTGATTTTTACTTATCTCTAGGTGGCCAGGGCTATTTGATGCTTAAGAGAATTTTAATGTTTTCCAGTGCAGTTCAGATAGAGGTAGCAAGCCCCATGGATTTTCTTCTACTCCCTTCCTCTATGTATCTGTTTAAAGACTTAATCAGATAAGTCATTCATTCTCCATGGTCTTTATAGTATTTCAACTACAATGTGTCAATTAGACATTATTTTAACAGAAAGTGTTGCTAGRTCTTATGAAAAGAAAAAATAACAAACAAAAAACYAAAGCATGAACCACATTGTAGAATAAAACCCACTCGTTATTATGGTGACAAAACAGAGGATCTATTCCAAAAAAACAAATGAAATGCAGAGGAATTTCCTGTGTTAACCTTTCCAGGGTGAGCTCTCTGGTTTGAATGCAAATAAARTACAGTATTTGTTGCATGCTATTTTCAGTTCTACATGGAACTGTGTTCCTCAGTGGTGATTCCCTGGGAGACCACCTTCCTTTTTCTGTGGAATGGGAGAGGTAGACCCACTTTGATAAGCAACTTTTAAAATAAAAATACAATTCATTGAAAGGGTATAAAAGCACTAGGAAAGAATGAATGTAGCTGAACTCTACACCAGTCAAACCTGTCATGAGACTAATAAGTGTGAATTTAAATTAAAAATATCAGTCGTTTTCATGCACTGAACAGGTTCTGCATAAAATTTCCTGGGAATCAATGCTGCATTTAATTATATGATGCAAATTATAATCTTACATCTTCTAATAATCAACATTTTAATCACTTTACAATACAGTATTAGCTAAGGGTCTTTAAAAGGAAATTTTTTTTATAATGAAAAACTCAAAAATATATTCTGAAAATTAAGGAAAATCCTGTCTGAAAGGAAACAAAACTCCATGCAAAAGTGTTGCTGAAGTAAATTCTGTCTTGGAGTCTTGTCCAGAGTATCTTTCACCATATTTTCTGAAAATAGATCAAATTAATTTTCAGGAATCAGTGGCTCTACAAGTTTAATAGATTTGATGCTCAAATGAGGGAGAAGAATATATTGTGTTTTTAAAATGTTCACTATTTAAAAAGCTTCTTGTAGTCTGGCAGTTTCTCTTTTGCTCTTTAGAACTCTGTTTCCTGACAGCAGGGGACTTCTGAGAAAGCAATGTCCTACACAAAACTTAGAGGAATTAGAGACTAAAGATCTCTTACCTGGGATAACTTCTTTTYATGTTGACTAGTTCTCTGATCAGCAGGGTTTTGGTTTTTTATTTTTCCTATTGTGCTTTCCTAGAGATGGCAGATTAACTGTCTGGGTAGTCTTTAATCTTGAAAGAATATTTTATACTTTTAAAAGAAGAATCATCCTTTTCATAAGATTAATTATTTGTACCTCAATGCCTCACACCTATATATGTCCCAGTGASGACAGCAGATGAAAGTAGTCAAACTTCACCCAGACAATTTATAGGAAACAAAACTTACTCTGTCCTAAATAGTATGAAAAGTTTAAAATCAAGAGCCAAAAAAGGGCAGAAAATGCAGACAAATTTGCTGTAGAATGCCTTCTTTTAYCTACGTCCATACAGTCAAGACAGATGCACTCTCTATAATATTATACTGGAAGTGATTCTTGAACATATTTACCCAAGGTTTAGCTGAATCTCCAGGGCTTAAGAATTTCAAATCCATTGAGATCTCTTTCAAGTTATCAAAATATATCTAAAAGGAGAGRTCAAAAGCCCAGGGCCATCAAATCCCCAAATTTCTGGACTGATTATCAGGTAAAAAGCAAACTAATTTGTTTTAAACTTGTATTTAATATTYCACCAATAAACTCACTGATAAGTATAAAGAAAGAATTACTTTTTGACCATTGGAATATTTAAGGTTTTGTTTGATTAGGCTCTGTATGTGTGTTAGGCATTAGACTCAAAATCTGGATTAGTGCTATGACACTGACCAGTCACTTATTCACAAACTTCAACTCCCTTCATTCCCATCCCTACCCTAAAGAAGCCTAGATTCAGTTACAAAAGTAAACTGCTGAGCCTGTCCTTTTAAATACAAATTAAAGCACATTTGAATCCACAACATWCTAAAATCTAATCTTTTAACGCAACAGCAGCAAAAGCACTCTATTAAACAGCAGACCTCCCTGGGAATCAAAATTCCTTTCAGCATATGTTGTTCAAAGTCCAAAGGGCAGTATTCTACTTACACCCCTACTGATTTTTCACAGCATCTCCCAGAAGTGAGCAAAACCCTCCAACAAAATAGCAGTTAGCCAAGTTTACAAAGGTCATTCGTATGGAGGTAGCATCAGTAGCAAAAGGACAGACTATAAAAAGAATCCCAAACTCTACTCTTTCTTGGCATCCAAATTGTATCAGTAATCTTTTATGAGATTTTTTAAGAGAAAAAACATTGCAATATCATGCTCTTGTTCTGGGTATTGTGAACGTGGAAATTTTTCAGAAAACACCGACAAGATCTGAAAATAAGATTGCTACAAATGTGACCAGAATAAAGGATATTTTAAAAAAAGAAGAACTTTGACAAACAGCAAGCATTCCTCAACCAAATATTAAGTATAAATTCTGTAATGTTTAATGAAAAGAATGTTAATACTGAATATWCATCATGGAAAATATTAAGGAGAATTCATATTGCTTTTCATGGTATGGAAAGCATTTCAAGAAAATTCCCCAATGCAGTAAATAGTACACTCTAAAATACCAGTGCTTCATTAGCATCAATTTAGCTGGCGTAACAAATTTTAAACCATGAATGAAAYGTGAAATAAAGCAGGGCTGAGGTGGATTCTCCAGCACTGTGAGAGTCTTAATTCATGTTATGGAGTTTTACCAGTGTCCCAAACATGTTTCTGCTAGGTTTACTGGTGCTCTTTTAAATTTTTCAAGTTTTAGTATGTATTTTTTGCTTGTCCTTATCCTCTTGGTCACACACTTGGCACTTCAAATCTTTTTCTTACTTCTGTACAATCCTATGCTGCATCACAGTTTTAGCAATTTTATTTCTTAGTTTACTTCATCAGACACAACCTCTCAAAGAGATGTTTATTATAGTTAACTACCTCGGCCAACTAGCTATAAGAGTRTGCCATTTCTCCCTTGCTTTGTCTCTGTTTTTGGGAGTTTATGGGGATCCTAAAGTAGGAGTAATATTCTATTCTCTCATACTCAAAGTGTTCAAAGAAAACATGTAACTATGGTATTTAGGGAGATGGTTCAGTGGTGGGTCTGGCAGTATTAGGTTAATAGTTCTACTCTATAGATGTCTTTTCAAATCTTTTCAAATCTTTAATGATTCTATCATTCTATGGATTTTCTCCAAGATGAGGACCAGAAACACAAGTTTGTTTCCTGGGGCACAGTGCCCACTAATATTGTAGTCACTGTTAGTTGATGACTAGACATAATTATGCTTTAAAAAACTCATCTGATTTTCTTTCAACTGAAGGCAAACTTTTTACATGACTAATTTTTAATCAATAGCCCCAAGAATAAAATGAGTAAGCATTGAGGAACTATTTTGTTAAGGTTTCACCTGAGCATTTGTTCTATTTAGATGTGGGCAGAGCTTTCCAAATGGCCACTTTAAGAGTTGCTATCACTTCCTTGCTCCTGCATCATTTGTATTCTTTGAATCTTTTTGATTTTTCCAATTGGAAATGTAATGATAGTGTGCTTATGATATGGCAACTTGAAACTAGTGGATGACAACCTCCACTTTTCATTCCCAAGTGCAAGAACATCATAATACACATGCAATATTCAAATAAAATAGCTATTCTGTCCTTCCGRTTAAAGGCACACATGGAGTTTAATTCCTGGAATTCTGCTGTCTGGGGAAATTACTATTCTGTCAACATTCTCTTTCATTGCTTGTCTTTGAGATGCCTCCCTTGTTTGTTTYGTTTTAGCTTTTCCAGTGGGTAGGTGTATATTTGGATTACTTCTGATATTTTAGTAATTACTTAAGTTTTCACTGAGACAGATTTTTCTACTAACATGGAAATATAACTGTCATCACACACTTCCTGGTAGATCTGGCTTGTATGTACTAAAATATAAATCACCTGGCATATTTTCAACCTGAGTGAAACAAATAAATCCTGGAAATTTTTACACTGAGAACAGCACGGATAATGAAAAATGTTTCATACAAGCACCCCTTGCAGTTTTAAGTGGATTTACTAGTCTTTTTCACCTTGCTTTCTACTTCACATTCAGCAAAGATTTTGGTAAATAGAGTGACAGAATATCCTAAAACTTAATCATTCTGTAGCTGGTATTAGTGATATTTGCAGAAAATATTTTTTTTTTCAATCCYATTTTTACCAGAAATGCAAGACTAGGGGCCTGGTTTACTCTAAAAGATAGTAGACATAACTACATATAAAAGTAGCTTTACAAAACTAACTGTTTTTTTTCTCAAATTACAAAGAAAATTACCAGAAATCTATGTAAGTATTAAGAATAATCCATTCATTAGCTGAATACATTGAAATATGGAAATGAATATATAGATATAAACCCATAAACAAGGGACAGAGACAAGGCAGGGTGTTTAATACATTCCTTGGCCCTGTCTTCAACATTGAGGATGGACCAGGAGGGTCTCAGTGCCCTGAGCTGGAAGATAATGACTGTGAGAATGATCAATTCCTGAACTTTTGTGGGATCTGCTGCTCCAGCTGGATCCCTACAAATCCATGGAGTCTGATGGGATTCATCCAGAATCCTCAAAGAACTAGCTGATGACACTACAAAGCCTCTCTGGATGATTTTTGAGTGGTYTTGGGAATCCAGAGTGGTTTACTTCCAGTTGACTGGAAGCTGGCTAACATTGTCTCAGTTTTCAAAAGGGCAAGAAAGCGACCCTGRAAATGACAGGTCTGTCAGCCTCACTTCAGTATCTGGAATATCATTGAAAATATTGTGCTGGGAGGTGTTGAAAAATGCCTGGAAGACAACACAGTCATCAGTCACAGCCAGCACGACTTTGTGAGGGGAAAAYCCTTCTTGTCAAACCTGATATCCTTCTACAATAGGTAACCCACCTAGATGATCTAGAAAAGCAAGGAAATATAATGTTATTGGACTTCAGCAAAGCTTTTGTTACTATCTCCCACAGGATCATTCTGGAGAAAAYGTCCAGCTCACAGCTGGATAACCCCAAGAGGTGAGCAAACTCCCTAATGGGTCAGGAACAAAGGGTTATAGTGAATGAGGTGATATCAGGCTGGTGTCTGCTCACTAGTGGGGTTCTGCAGGGCTCCATCCTCTGCCCCGTGCTYTTGCACATTTTTATGTATGACTTAGATGCAGGACTCAAAGGAATACTAAGTAAGTTCGCCAAGGACACCAAACTGTAAAGAGCTYTTGACACCCTTAAGRGCAGAGGCCCTGCAGAGAGACCTCAACAAATTAGAGAGATCTTTCACAAGGRCAAGTGCTGGATTTGGCACCTGTGATGGGACAACCCTGAATGCATGCATAGACTWTGGAATGAGATGCTGGAGAGAAGCACTGTGGAAAGGGACCTGGGRGTCCTRGTCAGTGGCAAGTTGAACATGAGTCAGCAGTGTCCTGGCAGCCAGGCCAGAGACAAGCAGGAGRRCCARCCCTRYCCTGGGGTGCATCAGGCACAGCATCACCAGYCGGGCAAGGGAGGGGATTGTCCTGCTCTTCTCTGACCTGGGGCAGCCTCACCTCAAGTGCTGGGGGCAGTTTGGGGTGCCACAATATAAATGAGACATTGAGTTACTAAAGAGCATCCAAAGGAGTGACACAAGGTTGGGGAAGGGTCTAAAGGGTAACCCTTATGAGGAGCAGCTGAGGTCACTTGGTCTGTTCAGCCTGGAGGAGACTGAGGGGAGGCCTCATTTTGGTCTTCATTATACTCAACAGGGGAAGCTGAAGGATGGGTACCAATCTCCCCACTCTTGTGACCAGTGACAGAATTTGACGAAATGGCGTGAAGCTCAGGCAGGGGAGGTTTAGGTTGGATATCAGAAAAAAAAGTCTTTATCCATAGGGTGATTGGGCACTGGAACAGGCTCCCCAGGGAAGTGGTCACAGCACCAAGCCTCACAAAGTTAAAAAAGTGTTTGGACAATGCTCACAGGCACCTGTGTGACTCTTGGGCTGTCCTGCACAGGGTCAGGAGTTGGACTCGATGAGTCCAACTCGTTGAGTTCCTTCCAATTCATCATATTCTACAGTTCTATGACTCTATGAACTACAGAAAAATCGTTCACAGTCATTATTATCCATGTCAAACTACTCARTCAAGGAAGAAACTGAAGAATATTATATGTGCTTGAAGAAACAAACAAACAAAACATCTTGTGAATGTCACAGTTTGAAACAGAATCAGTATCTTTATTCACAGTCTCTTGTCACAGGCAACAGACAGAGCTACTACTAAAATGTTCAAGGTCATTTACTTAATTGTACTTATAACATTATTGGGCATTAGCTCAAAATGATTACGCAGAAAATTATTGCTTATGTTCCAAAATTATCATTTGCTCTGAAAAGTTGTGTACAGCAGAGAAGTAATTTGTGTGACTGTATGCCTCCTTCTATAAATAAATGTCTAAATTTTAGATGCAACAGTAAATCATYACATAAGTACAATTAAGCTGAAGCACTGAATAGTTTGTCTCAGAATGGAAAAGTACTTCCTAAGAAAACCKTTTATAGAGAGCAGGTTCAGATAGGAGTCTGACTTCACAGATTTCAAAATTTGTGTCTTGCAGGCTAGGTATGCACAATGACCCTTCAATCTAATTTCATCATCCTTTTTATTAAATGGATTCACCTATTTGTTTCCCAACAGATCTAAAGAAAACATGAGGAAGAACTACTTTACTGAGCAAGCAAATGAGCCCTAGAATAAGCTGCCCAGAGAGGTTGCAGTCTCCTCATTGGAGACATTTAAGAACCATGTGGATGCAATCCTGTGTCATGAGCTCTAGGATGACCCTGCTTGAGCAGGGAGGTTGGACAGGATGGCCCAATGTGGTCTCTTCCAACCTTACCCATTCTGTGATTCTGTGAAAATACATTTTTTACATTTTTTTTTATTTTAAATAAAACCACTGTCTGAAAGATAAATTGAATTATGTCCATAAGGTGAATTAATTCCAGAACTCACTTATTAAAAAATGTTGAACATAAGAATCCCTTTAATAAAAATAACAATTTTATCTGAAAATTGTTTCTCCTAACAAGATTTAGTAAAACAGTCTTCTGAAATGCTTTCTCACCAAAAAAAATCTGGCCAAATCATTCACTATATGGAGATTGCCTTACTGTCTTTAAAATTTAGAAAGGCAGCTCAGAGGCTTTACGATTTCCCATAGCACGATTACAGTTGTTTGATAGCATCCTGTTACGCACATATGACAGATGAAGTGCAGCACATTTGTATGTACTACTTTAAACATTTTTTAAAAATGTAACATAATAAATTTCAATTTACAACAGAAWTACTCCAAACCCAAATTGGTAGAGTCAGGGTTACTTGTCATATAAGGCATCAAGTAGATCCCACTAGGTGCGTTGAGCGATTGACCSTGTTTGGTCTTTAAAAGACATAGACTAACTCAGCTGTACTCCCTGGGGCCTAATGGTTTGACAGACTGATGATGGTGCAAGAAGCTCAGACATAARGTAACTGCCTCTTTCTCTTTGATTTTTTTACATGTGTATCAGCAATTACATATTAAGTAATGCAATAGCAATGACCCGTCCTTTTCTCCCAGACTTAATGTGAACAGGAATAAGGTTGGAAGGGACCTTTAAACATCGTTTATTCTCCTGTATGGACAGGGATACTTTTCTCTACATTAGCTTCCTCAAAGCGTTATGCAACATGGCCTTGAACACTTCCAARGATGGCATATATATAAATTCTGTGGGTGATCTGTTTCAGTCCCTCGCCATCCTCACTGTAACATTTTCTTCCTTATGATCAATCTAACCCTACCTTTTTTCCCTTTAAACCTATTGTTCCTTGTTCTGTTACTACAGACCCTGGTAAAAAGGCTTTCTCTATCCTTTTTGTAAGTTCCCTTCATATATTGAAAGGCTACAATAAGGTTTGCAYAGAGCTTTCTCTCTTCCGGTCTGAAAAATTCCAACTCTCTCAGCCTGTCCCCAGAGGAGATATTCCACCCCACTGACTGTATTCATGGCCCTCCTCTGGACCTTCTCCAACTGGTCCATGTCTTTCTTGTATTGTGGGCCACAGAACTCCTCTGTTGATCCAGCTAAACAAAGGATGAACTTTTTATCATTATTTTCTTATTCAAACAGTCTGTGATAAGCAGCGCATTTAGGTGTCTATTATAAACCCTWAGCAAGACAGTTCATTCTTAGATTGGCTCTATCCAGGTCAATGAGAGGATGCAGAGAGGCAAACTCACAGAGCCAGATGGGCTACACAGTTGGGGTGAGCTCTAAGAAAGATGTGCCCGAAAATTAGAACAGTGTTGCACAAACCATATCATTCAGAAATTCATGTGAATGGTCTCAATTTATAYGGCTGGTGATCCTCCCCATTCACAACGCACTTATCACAGTAGCAGGCCATTTAAATAATTTAAATCTAACTTTTTGTTTTGTTCAGCTATGCATTTTATGCTCATACTTGGTTTTATGCCACAGAATGGTCTTAGGATAGAACATTTAACCCCTTTTTTTTTAACCGGTGCTTGAATTTTGCATTTTTATTTTCAAGTCTTTTGTACTGGTCGAAGTACCAGAAATGGAAGAAAACTCCATTTTATATTCACATGACTCCCAGTGCTGTAACTTAAAGGAAGGTAAATTGCAAGGTATTTTTTAATGTTGACAGTAAATGTTCTGGAATATATTAAATTGCATGCATAAAGGCATTGCACATATGGATACACATTTTCTGCATACAGGAGATCATAGAGGTAGAAACACAGACACAAATGTTAACTTGTTCCTCCTGGTTGGAATGGGGCTTAAAGTAATCTGGTTTACTGGAAGGTGCCTCTGTCAGGCTGGAACCAGGTGATCTTTAAGCTTGCTTCCAATGCAAACCATTCTAAAATTTCCTTATTTTCATCTGACATGAAAATATGCTTGAGTATAGGTGAAACTCCTGTCTGTTTCTGAAATGTATACAAGCTTTAAGTGAATTAATAGTCAATTTTGACAGTAATATTGTTATGAAAATCTAAATTAAGGTGTTCTGAACAATGGCTTTCAGAGCTGTTGCTACTCTTTCTTTGTGAAGTACAAAGCRCCACAAACCCAGAGTATGAAACAAGGATTTTATTGATAGTGCATTGTGCCAGAGAGTGCATACTAAGTCTGTATATGAGGGGTAGTTGAATAGGGAAATAAATGATTTAAAAAACATTAATTAAGGTTAAAATCCTTACTTTCATATTGGAGCCCTCAGTGCATTATTTCTTACCATATCATCATACCTCTCTTTCAGGTTGGACTATAATTTCTAGGAGGCACATACATAGCAGATAGGCACTTTAGCAATGGTAGTTAATAATAATAAAGAGTAACTATAAGGACTCATGCCTCTGTTGGGGAGGTCCAACATATCTAGGAAAGTAATGGCTAACATTTAGTCTAGCTCTAAATTCCCCTAATAGTGAGGACATTGTAATTCCTTAAGTTGACTCCACTTGAAAGTTCCTATTGTAACGCAGTTAATGATCATATTGACTTTTAACTTGTGTAGATTGTTACCAGCTGATTATTGCAAGTGTCCTGAAAGCACAGTAAGTAAATGTAAAATGTCACAGAAGAAAATTAAACCAAGATAAGATTTCTATTTGCTCTATGAGCAATGCAGGTTGAAGCACCAGTTTTTTTTTAGTTTGTTTCTTACATGCACATCAAAATAAGTAAATGAAATTAAATACTCACTCCTGTTATGTAACGAGGTCTATACTGGATGGTTCCAAATAAGCCAAGTATGACAATAATAATGTGTATAAAATTTGCGAGGATGGGTGCCCACTGATAACCAAGGAAGTCAAATATCTGCCTCTCGAGCACAGAAACCTATGATTAAAAAGCAAAAGCATAAATAGATTAGAACAATGCAGCAAACATATATGAGGGTATTTCCCGTTCCCATACCCCAGACTGAGTAAAAAAAATACTTGTCAACAGTGAAATGAGTTTGAAATGTTTCAACTTCTTGTTTTAATGAAAGCTGCATTTCTCACTGACTCATATTCTACCAAGATACAAAATTGTTCACTCAAATGRTACCTTTGCAGGAGGAGAAAAACAAATCACTTTGTTATATACACCAGCAAACATTATGTTTTAGGGTCTGGGTGYTGAAAATACGTGATAAACTTATGACATCTTCTCATCTATGTTATTTCAATTCACAATACCATCCTTGTCTCTTTATTGAGCTATTTCCCTGCAGCTGTTTTTTTTCCTCTTCTCTCTATCCCAGTTATTATTTCAGTGGGCTTTTACCTGTAACCAAATACACACAACTTTTTGACTTGGTTCTACTGCTAGTGACTAGTTTACCTTTGTCACAAACATCACCTGAAATATAAACTCCCCCAAGATTCTAGATAAATAATTTTAAATATCAATTGAGGAAGAATCCCAGGCTGATGATTATTGTTTCTAAGCTATACCATTCCAAAGAGATAGATCAGATATTAGATAAACTGCCTTTCTAATAGTTTCACTACAAATAATTTCATAGATGTCCCTTAACTGGTGTTGGACATTATGTAAAAATACAGTACTATAGCCTGACTCATAGACAGAATGACATGTTTTGACAAAAATAATATTCATATTAATTATTAGAAGGAAATTTAATGGTGAAGTGAATTTAGACAGAAAGATCAAAGAGTTTATGTGATAGCATTCCAACAATTTCAGTACCTGGAATGGTGAATTGATGAACTTTATGAAAATGTGAATAATAAGCATAAAATTTAAATTACAAATTATTATAAACATTCTTGATATTAATTAAAATAACAGCAATGGGAACACTGCACAAAAAACTGAGAGAGAAAGAGGAAGAGAAGAGAAAGAGAAAGAGAAAGAAAGAGAAAGAGAAAGAGAAAGAGAAAGAGAAAGAGAAAGAGAAAGAGAAAGAGAAAGAGAAAGAGAAAGAGAAAGAGAAAAGAGAACGGGAAGGAGGGAAGGAGGGAAGGAGGGAAGGAAAAGAAAGAACAAGCAGGTTGTTTCTTGATTAAGTTTCATTAAATAACAGATGACTATTTACTGAGTTTATGTTATGTGTGGATGTACTAAATTAGGTTTGTGTGCCACCACTCCATTTAAAAAATAACACCTTTTGAGATCAAGTTCTAAATGAATAATTAAGTACCGTTCACCACTGTTCTTGTGTGATATAGCTATAGGAGAATTTTTCAATTCTCATGCCACAGTCCACTGTCACACCAACACTTTCTTTATGAAATTAAGAAAACTTTCCATTAAAAGACAGCCTACATTTACATCAGCATTGCAAATTTAAAAAGGGTGTTAATTATCTATTATTAACTGACACGCTGAASTTTGAGATGGAGACAGTGAAAATAATCCTGGGAAAGATTGTCAGCCATTTAATTTCAAATTTGAGTGTTCAGGTTTGATGTCAAACAGTGAATTTCTCTCTTCAAGAAAGACCCCTTTCACACAATTCATCCTGCTTATAACCACTTAGTATTTTGACTATCATTATATTTTACATATTTATTGAAACAGATTATCTTCATACATTATCCAAAATCTTTCTGAACCGATTTGTGCTATCCTACAACTCTCSCTAGAAGAGGAACATCATAGAAGAGTTCCCAGAATCTCAGAACATGTCTAATGGTGACAATGGGATGAAGAAACAAAAGGAAGATCAAACTGTATTATGAATTTAATGAAAAATCAGACTGCCTGTGCTTCTAAGCTTATAATTAGGAAATATTTCCTTGACTACAGGTAGAGTCTTATACTAAAGGTAGAGTTTTATACTAAAAAAAAGGCCAACGTGTGGCATAAAGCAGTGTTACTTAGGTCAGTGTGAAGTCCATTAGGGTATCAGCAAAAGACCTGTTACACCTTAAGAGCTGTTAAACAGGTAACAAARGGAAAATGCTCCCTCTGAGCACAGAGCTCTTAATTTTCATCAGTTAAACAGAGAATAAGTGAGAATAGCAAAGCAGTAGCAAGAAGAGTCTAGACTGTACAAGCTTCTAGTACAGTAATAGYAGAGATTCAGCAAGCAAAAAACAATTCATGGGAAGATACAAATCATTCAAACAGCAGGAGATCATCCAGTTAAGTATGCCAATTATGGAGGAAAATTGCACCATGCTAGTTAATTGTACAAAAAGAAGAAAACCTCATATCCCTGCCACAACTTTTAGTCTAAAAGGAAACTGTCCTATCATGCATCAATATGCTTTGTTTTTCTTGTCTTGGTGAAAGATAAGGTTCCACCAAAACTTGTTTATGGAGCATTGGATAAATGGCAATTCTGTGAGAACCTTTCCTTCTCACACACCAATTTACTTTTTGKTTTTTTTTYCCCTGGGACTAGCAATTTCTTCAGTACCAAGCAACCACTCCCAGATTTTGTGGTCACGTTGAAATTCTGGTGAGTAAATCTACCAGAAAGCAGGGCACACAAGGCAGTGGGTAAACACTGCCTGTGCAGAGGAAAAAGATAAGTTTTCATCCTTTCTGTCCTTGTATCTCTACTCCCCATTTGCCACAGGCAAATTAGATTTTCTCACATCACTTCAAGAAATCAGCTGTGTGTGGGGACTGCTGGAAATGTGAAATGGCAGCATTCTGGTAGGGTATGCACAGATGAAATGCTGTGGAAACGCAGCTCTTCCTTAGAAGATCAGACTAACCCGGCAAGGTGCATCGTGGATTTATCAAATGGAAATTACAGGACAGAACTAGATCTTTATTCCCATTTCCTGAAGAGATGAAGGTGGAGAGAAAAATAAAACTATTCTACACACAAACATAAATATAATACAGGCTTTTTACATTAGCTACTTTTAAAAAAATCTTATTTGGTCTGTGTTTCTAAAAGGAGAAAAGCAGAAAGTAGGACAAAGTASTGACAAAGACTATTAAAAATAGTATTATATATCTTCCTCCTCTTCCACAGATGCCAGCATCATAAGGGATTTCCTTACATAGCAAGCTAAAATATAGATCTGATTTTGAAAGCATTTTATTCCTTTATTCCTTTTATTCCTTCAAAATTTCTGGTTAAACAACTGCACTTCTTCAAACCTGCTAGTTTCAAATGTTTAATGATGTTTCAAGGATATTACAGAGAGAAAAGGAAAAAAAAAACTAACAAAGAAATATTGATCTTTAAAGTCAAGGAATTTTCTTTCTTCTTCTTCCTCGGGGTTGGTATTGGAATCAGCACTTTTGAACAYCTTTGTTACTGACATGGACAGTGGGATTTCRTGCACCCTCAGCAAGTTTGCTGATGACACCGAGCTGTTGACCTGCTGAAGRGAAGGGATGCCATCCTGACAGACCTTGACAGGCTTGAGAAGAGCAYTTGWGAGAACCTCATAAAGTTCAACAAGGCCAAGTGCAAGGTCCTGTAGCTGGATTCAGGCAATCCCAAGCCCAAATACAGGCTGGGCAGAGAACAGATTGAAAGCAGCCCTGGGTAGACAGACTCAGGCTGTTTGTGTACAAGAAGCAAAACATGAGCAGGCAATGTGCACCTGCAGTYAGAAAGCCAAACACRTCTTGGGCTGCATCYAAAGCAGCGTGGTCAGAGGGTGAGGGAGAGGATTCTGTCCTTCTAYTCTGCTCTGGTGAGATCCCATCTGGAACACTACAACCAGCTCTGGGGTCATCAGTACAAGAAAGACATTTCCTGGCTGGAACAAGTCCAGAGGAGGTCACAGGGCTGGAACACCTCTCCTTTGAAAACAGGATGAGAGAGGTGGGACTCTTCAGCCTGAAGAAGAGAAGGCTTTAGTGAAGCCTTTTAGCAGCCTCCCAGTAGCACASGGGCGCTCACAAAAAGCCTGGAGTGGGATTCCTTTAACAAGGGCATGTAATGACATGACAAGGAGGAATGGCCTTAAGATGGAAGAGGGTAGATTTAGATTAGGTATTAGGAAGAACCCCTTCCTTGTGAGGGTGGTGAGACACTGGAACGGTTTCCCAGAGCAGTTGTGGWCACCCCATCCCTGGAGATGTTTAAGGCAAGCCTGGATGGGGCTCTGAGAAATGTGGTCTAGTGCAAGGTGTCCCTGCCCATGACAGGGGTGTTGGAATTAGATAATCTTTAGGGTCCCTTTCAACCCAAACCATTCTATGATTCTATGATTCTGGAAAAGACGAATGACAACAGGAAAAGGGAAAAAGGATGTTTTCGATCAAAAATTATAGTAGGGTTAGAAAAGAAAAAAATGCACTTCAATAATGCAGTGAACTCAGAATGTAGGATTATGTCCTATGTTATTAGGACAAACAGTTCCTAATTAGAAAATAATCATCCATCACTTTGTCTTATTAGGCTTCCAAATTAAAAAAAAAAAATAAAGAAGACTTTATTTAAAGGGAATCATTTTACTAATGCATTATTTTTTTTCTAGACTTCTGCTAACTGTTGTAAAAATAAATGCAAAATAAAATGAACCACCCATATATTGTCACACTGGCATAGCTCTTAAGCTATTTCCAGATTCTTGTCAGAGCCTAGTTGTTAATAGATTAACGGTGTTACTGACCTTGAGGGATCTCAGAATTGAATTTCCAGAGGAAAAGAAAAACCTTTTGGAGATGATTCTTAAAGTATAYGATTGGACTAGAATTTCAGACAGGAACCACAAAGGAGAAACCAGTCAAAAGATGATTTATAACACAAACTCCAAAATGTAAAATGACTAAGTGCCTTTGCTCAGAAAGCTCCCTGAGAAAACACTCAACCACGACTACTTTACAATGATGCAGAATCTAAACTTTGCACTGATATAAATTAAAGTGCACACAGGCACACACACGAGGATATGTGCAGCCCCTTCTAGCCATGGTSCTTGGACAGCAAACACAGCCCCAGGCACTCAGCACAGTGGGGCTGGGGCAGGGTCACACAATGACAGACTCACTGGCTGAGGGGTGGTGACAGGCGCTCAGCCACCTCCAAAAGAAGAACAGTACTACTTTAAATTACAGCGTAGGAGAATTAAACAGCCGTGGTTTATATCATTGACTGGTGTAGGCTAAGAATGAGCTAAAGAAATTAAGTTCTAATCACTAACTCATTAAGTCCCCTAATAGCATATAATAACTTGYTTGTGCTTTTAAGCTAGTTTTAAAGTTTTTGAATGACATTCAATTCTTCATTTACGGCATAGAAAGTTTAAAAGAGTCAAATAAATACAAGTATTTTTGGGCCTTTGGCTTATCAACGATTTATTATGCCAAATTCTGCCTGCATGACTACAATATCCCCAGCTAACACTCCTCCAGSACTTCCATCATACTGAGGCAGAATGCATTTATTTGTGCCATTCCTTAGAGAGGTTCATTTAATTTTTCATCAAAATTTCAGATAGCATCCTGAGATAGAGAACCCAGTTACTCAAAAAATTCTCCACAGTCACACAGCAGAAAAATAGATTAACAGTTTGAAAGTCAAATCTATACAAAATACACATAGACTTCTGCAAGTGTGCATGTGCATGCGAGTCAAGTCCTTTACTGCAAGACATCAGGGTAAATAAAAGCTTTTTTTTTTTTTCTTTTTGCTAAGAAAAAAGGCAAAACTAAAATGAAGTTCTGTGAAGAGCTGTGGACACAATGTTGTTCTCAGCACATCTAGTAAAAACTATCTAAACCATAGCAAGCAGAGGTAATTCAGGTTAAAATCAACAAGGAATTAATTTCCACTTGTCCATTCGTTCCTCAAAGGAATCACATATATAATACTAAGCCCCCATCCTTAATCCGTTTGATGCTGCTGAGAGAAGGAATAGGCCTTCACCACAGTTGATAAGAAAGCAATCATAGTTTTAAAAAATCCCGTGTAGGACCACATTCCTGCCATCGCGTTGTGTATAAGTGGGTTTCTGCTGTGACCTACCAAGGACAACAGAGCTCTCCACAGGTACAGAGTGCATTCCAACTCTCAGCTGTTGCCTTCCCTACCTGAACATGGCAATAATAAAAAAAAAAAAAAAAAGATAAATACAAGTTTTCTACAGTAAGTTTTCCTTTATGTAGTAGTGAGAAGCATATCTACACAGCACTGCAGAGATAATTGTGCCTCAGATGGCTGTAGTCTCTACTGTACACGACCAAATTAGCTTTTGCTAATATTTAAAACAACAACAAAAATACAGAATATTTGAGATATATTAGATATCAATGCGCTTAAAACCAGCAGAGCGTTTCAGTTCATTAATTTGTGTTCAGAGTAAGGTTTTGTATCCAATTGCACACTTGCTCTCAATGACATGCTTAGATGGTTTACAGCCTTAAGCTCATGCCACAATCACAAATCTTAAAATCAGGGTACAGCAAATTTGTGTGTGTGTGTGCATACGTGTATGCTTTAGGACAACAGAGTTTCTTGTTTCTGCCTGGCCACTAGTAGCAAGGCTTAGATATATACCAGAACACATCCTCTCGTGTGTCTGAAAGAAGATTTTAAAAATCAGTCTCATGTAAACTGTGTTACCCATGAGACAATCAAGAAGCTAGTCGTTCAGCTACAGGATTAACTTTAGCAATAGGTGCTAAAAGTTTTAATCCTTGTAAAGTATTTTATTTCCTGTTCATGAGCACTCACAACAATTTGTGCTTCATTTTAATACGATGTATTTGCACACCGCCAGACCTTGGAAGACGTGCGTAAAAGTGGCTTGYTCTCAAACTGAGAAAGTGGGTCAAGTTATGAGGTTCATTTTTACCTTAAACCCAAGACAATATTACAGCACAAAATACTCAGCTGCCAGGTCCCAGCAAGGGGGTGTAACAAGCAGGCAAGCTGTGACTGTGACCAAAGGAGGGATCATGACAGATGGGTTAGTGACCACCAGAGGGAATAAGTTTAAACACTGCCAGCAAAGGAGTTCCCTTCCATCCGTTTGGCTGACCCTCATTTCTCCCTCCATCTCTCTCTCTTAATCTCTCTCTCCCCCACCCACATCCTTCTCGAAAGAACATGGAAGCACTGGCACATACACTTAGTTTTGAGGCRGCAAAATTCATTTTAATTGACACTGCTGAGAAAGCTTTAACCAATTCTGAATGTAAAAATACTTTTGAATTAAGATTTAATAATAATTTATAATTGAATAATCTGATTTGCCTGCAGTAAAGCCTGGAGGCAAAATCAAGCATTCAGAGATCGTTCAGAAAGATTAGCCTTATCAAATACTTTCAAATTGTTTCTGTCTTTATGAAGATATTTAACAAAAAAAACTGGTCTTGGTTTTATTCAAAAAGATACAACTAGTTTCTATGCAGTAGTTCAAATTATACTATGTTACACTTGTAAAATCATCTAAGATGTSATAACACTACCATGGAATTGACAAAAGGAAGTATCTCAGGTAGTGAAACTATCTTCTGTGTATGATTCTCAGTCCAGAACAGACTCTGTCTCAATACCTGAAAAAAAAAAATTACCTTATAACAACAGCAAAAATTAGTCACTAATTCTCAGCAGGAAAGGCACACCTGTAAGAAACCTCATTAGCCAAATTATTTTGAGTGGTATTGGCAGGGATAACTCATTATCTCATCAGGACTGAGTCTCATAATAATAAGAACTGAGCATTTGATGCCAGAGAACTCTATACACTGAAAATAGCCAATCTAGAGTCACTAGTTGTTGTGTCCTGGTGGTTTTATTTGTAATCAGGCATATAAGAGCATCCGCAAAGGAAGAGAGAGAATCACATTGAGGCAGAATGACAAATAGTACATGTCAGAGYTGTAAGGCACAGAGGGCTCCTTTGTAGTCTCTCATTCCACAACTAAACCTGGATAAGCAGGATGCTGACTTTCTCTGACCTTACAAAAATCTCTCCCTTAAGATGCTTCCGCTGAAATAATCCTAACTATTATGCAGAATATTTGAAGCTCCTGCTACATGTTTATGCCTTRGCATAACCTGAAAACTGATTTTTAAACTATGCAGACCACTTTATGGGAGAAAGATAATTGGTACCAGCTATAGGCAGAAAAGTTTCTACCTGCTGAGCTTTGCCTATTACCTGAATATAAAGCCATCCATTCTCAGGGAACTCCAAGTACTGTAGGAGGAATCAACGCATCTTCTAATCAACGTGGCCACCTTGGAGTCAGACTTGGCATCTGATGTTTACACCAGAGTCCAAGGGAGAAGCACAARGTCTCAGATCTCCCCTTCCAGATGCACAGCGTCCCCAGTTCCCAGCTCCAGCGCCTTTGAATTCAATGGCAGCTGGGGAACAGTGACTTTTGTCAACAACCCAGTTCTACAAATGTACATTTCTACCCAAAGTGCCAAACATTTTCTTTTTGCAAAGAAAATCTGGTATTCTCACAGGCTAGTTCAAGACTTGGTTCAACTCAAGAATTGTTGATTTGAAACAGGTAATTCRCATTGATTTGCAGTATTTCATCACTTTTATTCAATCTGCTTTGGAAGATGATTATAAGAAAAAAATAAAAAGGTAGCATATGAAGCGATCTGTGATGTCATAGTCAATACAAGAAAACTCTAGATCATTCCAGCTGCCATGGACAGCTAGAGTAAGTCAATCAGACACTGCCCCTATTAAACATTTCAAGGAAAACACAAAGGTTTACGTTTTTGTTTTTTGTTTGTTTGGTTGGTTTATTTTTCCCCCTGATTTTATGAAATAATATGTTTAAATGATTGGGTCCCTAAGTTTTTGTTTTGAAAAAATACAAAACCTATCACTTGCCCCTGGAAAGTACAGTCTTTGTAAAATAAGCAGTGCAGATTATAGTCTCATTTCCTTGTCTTTTCCAACATTAAAACTTCTCAATAAAATTAAGAAGCAGTCCAATCATTCCTTTCCCCTAACCCTGATGACAAACGTAATGAATAAAAAACCAGTCTGTACTGAGTAATGTACTACTACAATGTGCTCAACTCTTTTAGTAGTCAATTCATGTATGGATATAAATGTCTCCTTCTCTTACTACATTGTTTCTGAAATATTATCTATTTGCATCCAAGTTTTATCAACTTACAAACTAACCAATACAGAAAAACTATAATAAGGTTCCAACTTAGTGCATCACAAAGTTGGAACCTCTCTGTTATACTGACAAGTTCAAATGTGAGTGACAAGGAAAACAATAGATGCAAAGCTCTGATATAAGACTAAACACACAATATGAAWGCTTGCTATTTTATAGAAAGCTAATAGGTGCTAGTAGTGATAAGAATGATATAAAAATGTACACTTCCATGCAAGTAGATTGTTCAGAAAAAAATAGAGTTGGATTACATTTAAAATTTTCACAGGAAACGGAGTCACTGCAAAAGAAGAATAGATACTGAAATGGGTATAATTGATCTGCTTAATTGCATATATATTTATTGCAGCAAAACAATTATCTGAGAATAATTTACATCAACTAATTTGGGACTAAAGCCAGATTTTTACTGGGTGTTTATTTAGTGTATTGAAGGCTAGAGTCCTGGATTAAACCCTTTTGTTTATCCAAACTATACACTCAAGCACAGCAGCACATTTTCAGAAGGTATTTTAATGATGACAATATTGTTGAGACTTTTGAAACTGTTCTTCATATGGTAAAACACTGATTTTAGCATTATACTAAAAATATTATAATTCTCTGTATTGGAAGAAGAATAACATCCATTTTCTGACACCAGCTGGTACCTTAACTTTGTGAGGAAGGGTGGAGAAGGCTGCCTAAAAAACCTGCATGGCTGACATGATGGGGTTTGTGAAAGTTTTTTTCTTCTTAAGGAGATCTAATCACATACAGTAATCCAAAAATTGTTTCCCTGTCAGAAATTRTCCTCCACCCTTCTTCATTTTTGAATCTTTGTTTTACCCACCTTCCAATTTGCTTTCTTTAATTCAGTGCCCACAGCAATTCCTCTTGGRATCAGCAAAAGCTATAATCTAGGACTGCTGCAAGCTCTCCTCCAGCAGAGGCCTGTCCCTGCCAATAGCTGTCATCATTCAAGTGGCACTTGCTGGCAAGATAGCAGAGAATCGCAGCAATTTCTTTCCACTTTTTCATACCTCATATCCCCAGCTGTTCCAAGGGGGTGATCACCTTGCTGGTTTCATGAGGTCTAGAAAACACAGCAATAATTATTGTGCTGGCAGTGCTGAAGGCAGCCAGCATCACTAAGGCAGGAATTGGAATGCAGCCCAACCAACATAGCAGAATCTACTAATTTGTTGCACTGAATATTTTGTTGTAAGAAATAATCAYGAGCCTTGTGATAGACTATGAAAGGCAAATTACATTGCCTGAGCCAGAGCTTTCTACAGTGCCTAGCAAAAAAAGCCCCCAAAAYAACAATAACAAATACCCRAGAACCAAAACAAAACAAAAAAAACACCTGACAATTTTAGGTTAGCTGCCTAAATCTACCCTTTTAAATGCTCTGTCTTGTCAGTAAATTATCTCTTCAATTTACAAAAAAAAWWWYAMAAAAAAACCCCAATCTTCTATCCAGTCATAACCTGTCAAAAAAATAGGTGTTTATAACTGGTTTTGACCAATTTTGTATGTATTACACTAGGAGGTGAAGGCTGACCGTATTCACTTTAATTTCATATTGCATGGTATCCTACATAAAATAGCAAAAAATCTAAGATAAGCTTTCTTCAAATAAATGTATTAGTCAATGTTTTAAATGGTGCATGTCTATGACTTTCTAACCCTTGCTAGACAGCAGCTTTTAATACAATTATTTGAGGGTAACTACAACACCCTTTTCCAAAGCAAACTCCTATTATTAATGAAAAAAACAGGATAACATTTACATAACACCAAATGCCTGAGTGTTTCTTAGTGGTATAGGTGACCTCTCTAGTGAGACCATTTTTTACTCAAGGAAAAGATAATCTGATAATATTGTGCTTGCTGTTTCTCTGCTAAGGCAACTGCATAGCTTTATGCAATGAATGCAGCACCTGCTGGCTGCTGCTTTGTGCTGCTTTGWCTGGGGGAATGGTTTACCCTGGGGTTTGCTTCTGGCCTGATGACACTCTGATTGGAACTCCATTGACAAGGAAAAAACGGGAAGCTGCTGTCGCTGGCAAACAGTAGTCAGGTGGAAAAGGAGCTTGGGCTAGTGAGAACTGCCTTCTGAGCAGGAAAAAGTATCCAAAGCAAAATCAACCTCCTCACCCCTGCTGCTATGTTACCTCAGCCAAGGAAAGAGAGGATCAATGCCCATTCAAGATGCCAAGATATTGACAGGTAATTCTACATTGGAGAGAAGGAGGAATAGATAAAGCTCATGGATATCKGAGAATACAGGAATTAAAAACAGGAGTAATCAAATTGTCCTGTAATGTACCTCACTATATATGAAGCAAATCATGGCAAAAAAAAACCCAACTTTAGCATAAAGACAGGTTTGTACTCTGGGAAACTAAGTGCCCTCAGATTTCTTAGATTTCTGTTGACAGCTGACAATGGCTCTGAGCATCAACGATATTTTCAACAGGATGTTCACATTATCCCTTTGTGGGAAGCTCAGGTAGGAACCATTGATTCCTGCACAGCTRTCCTCCTCTAGATGGAACTGTCTTCCTTGCTAATCTGCAAGTCTCTTCCTTCATCCTCTGCCTAGCAGGTCTCACCCCACACATCTGTAAAACCCTTTGAGCTTAGCAAATAGCCCATCCTCTTGTAAGGATGTTAGCCTAGAAAAGAAGCCACTGGCCCATCCCTGTCATCATTTCCATTTAGAAAGCAAAGCTGAGGTCCAATCTACCTAATGTAGGACTCTAACTTCTATCTACATTTTAGTATTGAACTTTCACCAGATTTCTTGTATACTGAGTGGAAATGTGTGTCACTGTAGGCCTCCAGAGGAAGATCCATTCTAAGTGCAGGTACCTCTGTGAGGCAAACAGAATCTGATCCATTTAATCTAAAAAAGCCATAATTATTACTAAACTAATTATACCTGTGATAGTCTAGGARCAGTCTATTGGGCTGTTCCAGGGATTGCCACAGATTCCCAATGGGATTCAGACAAAAATCTTTTTGTTTTGGAGTATCACAGGCAGACAGTATTTAAATCCTGATCTCAAAATGAAGCCACTTAGAACTGGAGATTTCATTGACTTTCTCTAATTATTAAGTTACTAGCTTGTTTAAATATTTGTGAATATTTTATTTTKTGCATCAGTTTAATCTCTAAGGTGAAAACTGTTTAAAGGTAAGTATTAACCTTCAGCATTATAATACACTGGATTTTCTCTTTCACTCTTAATAAAAGGATGCCAGGAATCAGAGGTGACACCAACAAATGTCAACAGTCAGTTTGACGGAGTATAAATTTGGTCAAATGCTATTCAACAATTTCTTCTCTTCCTGCAGAGAGGATTACAATGATGTTAGATTGGGAAAAAATTTGATTAATGTAATTTGTTATGGGAGAATTAGCACTATTTTTGCCAAAAGATAAGAAGAATCAGTGATTCAGCCTTCCCAGTATAACTTCTTTCAGCGATACTGAACACTTGAAAGGTGCATGTTGCTAGAGGAAGTTATGTGGGGAAATGCTGAAATTTCATTTCTACCCAAATTTTCAAGGCAAACAGTATTAAAATTGCCAGAAAATTGTTGCAAAGGATATTACAACTAGGCATCMAAATGGCAGATGAAATAAGGTCCTGATAAATGCAAAATTATRTATCTCCATAGGAAAGAATATTTAACTTGCACAGTGGATGATTCTAAATTAACTATTACTACTCAGGAAATTATCATATTATTCCAGATAATTAGCATAAAATGTCAGTTTGAAAATAAACAAATCCCAGATTTCAGAAATTATTAGGAAAGAGTGGGCAGTGAAATAGAAAACTGCTCTATCGAAGAGAGCACCACACTTTCAACAGTAGACACAGTAAAGCTGGAAAAGTACAAAGAAATATAACAGGGATTAACAGAACAGTGGAAGATTTCTACTGAGGACAGACAAAACCAATTAGGACTCTTGAAGTCAGTAAAGAGAGAGCTGCAGGGGAATATGAAAAGCTCTTTAAAATCAAGGATTACATAAAGTAAATAGGTMGGGAACAAGTTTTATTACTTTTTCTAGCACTCGCCATAGAGGCAGTTGACTGCAATGAAGTGAGAAAAACTGAAAAGAAAAAAAGGAAMTATACTTTTACAGGATTAATAATGAAACTGTGAAATATATTTCTGCAGGCTTTTGTGTTTTAGACAGAAAAAAATCAGATAATTTCATGGAAAATTAGTCCATTGATAGCAGATAAAAATGATGGTCTTGCCACAGCCCTTCGTTTAAGAAGTCTCATAATTACCATTGCTGAAAGCTGAGAGGGTAAATTGAAGGAATGACCATGCTCTACAGGGTCCTGCAYTGTTCACTAGGCAACAGCAACTGGCTGCTGCTTGAGG
>NW_026623261.1:2242608-2251540 GCF_030028575.1 Malurus melanocephalus
GAGAACACGTGTACTTATGCTTAAGTCACAAAATATTATGCCTTCAGACACATGAAGTCTGAAGTGTTAGGATTAAATTGGGTCAGGAAACAAAACCGATATGACCTAAAATCATATTGCCTGTACTTACTTATAAAATGACTTTTAAACATTATCATTTTGGAGACATCCCCTGTACACACCTCAGTAACTCTACAGGACAGTAATCTCTCTCAGGTCCTGTGGAAAGCTGCTCTCTAGTGGCAAATGGGAAAGACCAAGAATTAGGAGAGTATGAAATRAAATCACTTCCTTTATTTACAACAMYTTATCCATYTGTTTTCATTTGCAGCTTATTGCACGCCTGACGTTGAACAGCACTAATTCAAAACACTTGAATAATACTGTAAAACACATCAAGATACAGGGGGCAAAGAGGGAGKGCAAAGCTGAGGSWYAACTCATTTTATTTGTGGATAAAATGAGACTAYAAGAAATCTACCACRAGTTTGGATTTATTAATCCTTTGTGATAGGTAACTTTTGTCTATCCTGGGATAGGTACCGCAGGGCTGATCCTACTCAGCTATTCCTCTTCAATYGTTCAGCTCCTCTGTGATCATTAGCAAGCAAGCCTACATAAATAATTAAATAAATTCAGTATTCTTTTACTGTGCCTTTTATCCAAAGACTCTTGCAAAAAGACACGAAAGACCACTGTCTTAATTTTAAAAATAAGGACCTAAAGAACRAGTAGGATAGAGATCTACCAAAATTCACCCATCTCAATACACCAGCACAGAGCTGATAGTGAAGTACACAGCCTCTGCTTGCACTGAAGGCAACTGTTAGGTTGTACTTTCCTTTTGTTATCAAGAACCTGAAGAGGGTCCATTTCTAATAAACATCTGTTRCTTACATTATGACCTGGCTCTAATAATGCATGCCATAAAAAAATGTGAGACTGTCAAGTACATTAACAATAATGGTGTTCCTGCAGCTTTAAAAGCACAGAAAAGATGAAGATTTCCTTATTTTAATTAGCCCCTTCATATGAACATAGCTAGCATGGCACCAAGAGGTGACACACATGGTAGCTGCTTCAGGATACACCCCCACTCAATATTGTCACTGTAATAAAAACAAACCAATAAGTGTATTTTCAAATGAAAAAATACTGCTCATATATGGCAGATAAGTGCCACATCAGTCAAGCTGGAGCACAAGACAGAAAAAGTCTTTTGCAAGCCTAAATTGTAATGTTTGAAGAGAAAATATGTACTCCATGAAGTCTGGATAGGAAGGAAAGAATGGCAGGCAGAAGACTCCAGTGCATGCTTCACGAGCCACCTCACAACCACTGAATGCTGGCCAGTAAAAACACTACACCTTATTACGTTAAAAAAGGAAAGGTGAATTTGCCACTAGTGGAAAAATGCAGCAGTTTTGATTACTGATGAATAGCTGTCTCTAAACACAAGAAATTCAAGTTCTGCTTTGAAAAGAGCAGACATAATGGAAATAATGAGYGGGGCACACAACACTTTGCAGGAAACCATCCTTGTAAGTCTGTACAACTAATCCTAAACTTGAAGTTTTCCATACCTAGACTAGCAATCCATYTGCTGTGAGCCAGAGAACATGAATGAACACGAACTTATGTTGGATAAGGGAGTTTCCTAGGACTTTGAACAGTTTCCTTGAGAAGCAGGTAGCTGTGAGTTCTAGTATCCTTTACCCTGTAAAATAAGGTAATGCTAGACAACATGTATCTTCTAAGAAGAACAAACACATTAAAATAAAGGAGATTACATTAGGAGACCTCCAAATCACAATTACAGCATTTCTTCTTGCTGTGTATATACAAAGGGAAGTGACTAGAGATAACAGAAACCACTGTTGGTATCAGAATTCTATAGAAAAACTGCATTATTGTACCAATGGCACAACAATTTCATTGCCTTGGAAAGCAGCAGTGATATCAGTGACAAACTKGTAATGATTAAAAACAGCACAGATCTGGACACAGACAGTACTAAGGTAAGCAGCCTTCTTTTCCTGCTATTTAGAGCCAGCAAACATGAATCTAAGCTGAACTAGGCTGACACATAGCATTTGSAAAAAAGGTTATTTATGCACATGTATAATAGGGGCTTACAAAGATGGGCTTATCATTGTGGGGTTTTTCCAATTTGGTTTATTAATCTAGGAATGTGAAATTAATTCTACTTGTATCTAGATACTGTGACTACCATAGCAGGCAAACTATTGATATTGACTGAGGAAAAGCATCCTCAGATATCTCAAAAGAAACAAAATAATATGAAACAATCCACCACTGTAGAAAGATTATTATTTCTTATTTGTTCTGCATGAATACTTGAGATAGTGTTAAGACACAGAGAGATTTATGATGTTAAGGTGTATGTCAATGTGGTATTTTCCATTTTCAATGTGTTTCTTAACTTGTGCTGTTCTTCCATGTCACTGCACTCCTCTCCCTGTTGTTCACTTGTGGAACTGTGTTGTTCCCTTGTGTTCACTTGTAGAGTTGAGGAACCCCATGGTGTCCTTCCARAGCCTGTTTTATGGGATATTGCCTAACACAAGTTTGTGTGACTGTGCAATAGCTGCTAGGGCAGCATTTCATCACTAMATTTTATCAAACTATTGTAATTCCATGCATGTATATAGCAGATATTATCTCAAAAAGTAGAAGTCATATTAAACTGGTACTATTCACTTTCTCTGTACTTTCTTCATGAGAATTTTTATGAGAAATSCCCTTAGGTTTTGGTGATTACCTTTTCATTTATTTAACTTACCTCTATAAATTAAGAAATATATCATTAGTGAACAAAATTAAAAGCCTCATAGTTATGAGAAGTATGAAACCCAGCCATGAATAAAGCTCAGATGAAAGAAATTGTCTCTGGGTTGTACTGCTTTCCTTCTAGTCCAGTTATTTGACTCATATTTTACTTGWAAACCTGTTCTGGGTGCCCAGGCTRTGGGGYACCTGCCCTRTGCCACCCATTGTAGGGCACAACTGAGCCCCCCAGATGTGATGGCAGTGCCTCAGGGAAAGTGTGTGTAGGGATGGGCAGGGCACTGCCCAGGAGCAATGAGTGAGGGGCAAAAACTCAGACAAACAGCTCTGTGAGCGTCAGGATGGAGCAGGAGAGGAGAAGGAGGTGTTTCATGTGCCTGGACAGTTTCTGCAGTCCCTGGAGGAGTCAAAGTGGAGCAGGGAAACAGCATGAGGCAGGAGTAGGGAGAAGATCTGTCATGGACTGATCCTAACCCCTGTTCTTCACCCCCTTGCACCGGTCAGGGTGGGGAGGAAGAGGAGTTGGGAATGACAGAGTGAAGCTGAGGCTGGGAAAAAAAAAGCCAGAGGAAGAGTAAAGTGTTTAACTTTTGTGTCCCGCCATCCAAATCCACTTTATTTGGTAATAAATTTAGGGGATTTTTACAAATTGCAACTCCTTGATAATAAGTGGTGAGTGATGTCCCTGCATTTATCTTGGCCCACGAGTTTTTTCATCTATTTTGTTTGTCCCTGTCCTATTGAGGAAGGGGAGTGAGAACACAGGGAGAGCACATGGCAGCTGGCCAAGGTCAGCTCACCACATGGGTATGACAAACCTAAAAGTAGGACAAAAAGTACTGCCCTTAATGGTTATGATTCTGATTAAAGATATCTCAGGATTTTTATAATGATTGGCCATTTCTGCAGAAGTCCATAAAAACTGCAGGTGCTGGTTCAGCACCTCTGGGGCTCTCAATTTAAAAAAAAAAAATCTTTGTTCAGAAATGGTTTATACAAGTTACATTTATACAACAGCTTGTATTAGTAAAAGTAATTTCATTGATCATAATTCCTTTGGAAGATAACTTCTGTGGCTTTTAAAAATTTGAGCTATTTTACGAACCTACACAAAAAGCACTTTTTTTTTTTTTTTTAAAGCCAGGAACTATAGTGCTATTGGAGCTGTAGTGAATCTTTTCCACCCTGACTTACCTGGCTTATTCTAGGAAGCCTTCAATTATTTTGGCTGAGCTTGCCTTGTCTTGCTGGCCTTTATAGAAAACAGAAGGCACAAAAGATAACTGATGTTTCCCCATCTGTTTCCTTAATAAATGCCCTTTGCTACAAAGGACTGGTGTGCAGACAAGAAAATAGGACTCACTTATCAAACGATACACTCAGTGCCGCCAGAGATCCAAGCTGTGTTTTGATAAGGATTTCCTGGTTGTTGCGACAAATTTCTGCCTGAATCTCAGAGGTATCTCAGGCATCTGGCAAATATGCTTCATCCAGATCATGRAAACAAATCACTTTTAATTAATGAAGTCCTAAGCCCACGTCTCCCCACCCCCAGCAAAAAAAAAAACAGAAAAAAAAAATAAAATAAAAAAAACCAACGAACCAGAAAAACAAAACAAAAACCTCCAACTAAAATGAAATACCTCTGGCTCTGACATTTGGAAATATGAAGCCATGTAATTTACTAAAGGCCCCAAATGACAAGATTAAATAACAGAAAAAAAAGATTAAATCAAAACCTGACTTGTATGTAAACATAAACCCTTCAATTTGCAATCAGAAAAATCTATATGTGATTACTCCATATGATTATTAGTCTGGTTTGGGATACATTTTTTAATGTAGCTGTATGAAAATGAAATATTTTCAAATACAGACAGCTATCAGCATATTTGTTCTGGTCAGATATTTTATTGTAGATAAAGCCCTGTATCTTTAAGCATAAAAAAAAATGAAGAATCTGGATGCACCCTTTTTTTTTAAACTTCCCTACTGTTATTAATTTCAGCATACTAGATCTCTCCAATGTAATTAGCCAAAAGTGCTTTTCACACCAATGCTGTGATTGCAGAGTACACTATCCAGGATGCTGCACTCCCTGCACCTTGCATGGAAGAYAGGCTCTGTTTGAATCTAACCCTGTATCTCGTACCTGCCTTTCTCCACAATACCCTGTTTCCACATCATGCCAGCTCTTCATCTGCTTTACTTCAGACAAAGGAACTCCAGACAATGGGCTTTCAGACGTGCTGCAGACATAGGTGCACCAGTCACAAAAATAATTCTAAAAAATATTCACAATCGAGTTGGAAGATAAAATTTATCCTGCTTCACTCAGAATAACCCAATTGCTCAGGTGCCATGTGTGTGATGTCTTTTTTGGCACTGTGTGTTATGAGCCGCTGCTAGAGGCAGAATTTTGAGATAAATCAATGATCACTCCCACATGCCAAACGGAGGAACTGCCAATAGGGTGAAGCACGTTCCGGTTTAAATGCCTGCAGCACCTTCCTTATGTTTATAAGGACTGGAGGTCCCTGTCTGGATTAGCCCTGAGAGCCTGGGAAGGAAGCAATGCATTTCCAAGAGAGCTATCACTCCAGAGAAAGCAGCAAGGAGGGAAAAGGGTTTATAGACTAAAAAGCTCTTTGGCAAAAGGTCAAACTGTAGATGAGTATAATTCTTCAAGCAGAAAAGACAAGAAGAGATTGAAAATGTTACTTTACAAAACAAAAGGAAAAGCAAACTCACGAATTGATGAAAGAGCTGAGATAAAAAGAAATCTTTGGCATAATAATTAGACAATTTTGTGGTGCTTTTTCTTTTTACAAACTGAAGTTTCTGGATTTGAAATAGCTCTTTTGAAATAGGAATCTGAATGGGTTTTATAGATTACTTCTCTGGATTACTTCTTTTGAATTATAGATTACTTCTCTTGACTCCAACTTGAAGAGCTGCAAGAGCTGGGATAATTGTAATTCTCATGCAGTGGATACTATTGTCTCAGCTCTTCTTGAAAATGGATCAACAAAATTGACCTTATATATGAAAAGGGAACAGAAAAATGCCTGTTGTCTTGTTCTTGTGAACACAAGAGATTTTGTAACTTTTTTCCCCTTCACTAAGAAAGAAAATACCTCACAGTGAAAAGAAATACTAATAATTTGGAGCAACACACCATGAAAAGTTTTCAATTCTGAATTCTTTCTGAGGTCAACATATGCAAGATTCTGTTTTGGTATACGTTTTGTATGATGCAAAAATGACAACTTTTTAGTAATCTTTGTTGAAATAAGGTCATTGTGTTATGTAACTTTGCTGTAAACAAGTCTTTGTTAAGGCCTCAGCCAAGCATTTCAGAAATTGTCCCTCAATCCATAAAATATCTCTCTCTCTCTCTTCTTTTTTTTTCTACTGCATAGAGTTGAAAAAGGGTAATCAAAACATCCCTATTTCAGAGTTTTCCAAATTCAGGCCTAATCCACTTTAGCAAGCACAGAAGATTAGTTGAAACATCCTTGAAACCATTGCCRCATTGACATTTACAGCAGAGATTTCTTTGTGACACACTGCTACCTTGGTTTCAATACGACTTCTCTGACCTGAAGCAAAAGGATTGCTATGTAGACACTAAATCTGACCACCTGCAGTGATGGGCAGSCCATCTAAATCACTGTCCTTAAGCCACCACTGTCACTATAGCCTTGATCCTTGTCCTGTCCTTTATGACCTTCTGATTGTCCAGCAATAAGTCCAGGTACAAATGACAACTGTCAGTCTTCAAAAACAATCTGTATCTCCCTTCCCAGGGCTCCCAGCAATGACCTGAGGAAAATTCAAGATTGTGCTGTGGTGGTTCTGAGCCACATCTGCACCGAAAGGTGCACAGGAAGGTGTAGTGTGGCACCAAGCAGGTCAGAGAATAACCGAGAGCTATTAAATTGCCTTGCAGCCTTGCAGACTTGCCTTCAATGGTGACACTAATTCAGGGTCTTTTCTCTTTTCCTAGCCATCACTTTGCATACTCAGAGTACTATTTTAGGGAAAATAATGTATTAGAAACAATATTGTGAGCAATTAAGAAATATGGGAAATGCATGTATGAAGTAAATATGCATTCTAGATAGCATTGACCAAGCCTGACACCTTGCACTATATTTTATACATATAATCTACTTACAGGAGCTACATTAAAATATTGAAATCACCATATATGCAAGTTTTCTTCTCTTTTTGAGTCTGTAACTTCAGCCTCTCTTTGAGAAGGGAACTGTTGTGCAAGGAAGGATGATAATGCTTTAAAAACTATCCAAGTATGTCAGCAGGCTTTTTAAACTTGTCTCCTAGGAGCAAATACCTCTTGTTCACAGTCCAGGAGGGACAAGCATTTGCAAAGCTATATCACTCCAATTTCATTCATCCTCCCCCTCCCACTCTATATAAACTATCCCTGTGCCCATCTCTTTTCCCTCCATCAGCCTTAATTTCCACTGTAAAGTAGGCTTCGTGCTCTTTGAATTTTTTCTCCGGTGTGTTTTCTTGTTAAGATGGTAAATTTCTCTAAGTGACTTTTCAAGAACACTTTATGTAGACAGCTTTATGCTTCAGGAAGCAACACTTAACAGATCAAGACAAGATATGTACCTCAAATAGAATTCAAAATTCCATGTGCAATGTTAATTTACATCCCTTAAAATCTCATTTTAATGTGCTTGTCCTAAGACATTGGGATTATTACATTGCTCTTAGATTTCTTGTCTTGCCTTTTCCCTCCTCTTACCTCCTCAGTAACAAATTCAGAACACATCCCCCATTCTGTAAAAGTTCATTCTTAAACTTCATTTTACATCTACTTCAAGACAAAACCTGAAGGAAACCAAGCTTTGCAGAGAAGAATGGCAGCTTGTGTTGTTTGACCAATACTTAGTGATGTACACTTTTCAATAAAATATTCAGTCAAACATAACCAAAGCAGCAAAAAGCATACTGATTTTAAAAACTCTTACTGGATGGAATTTATTCTAGAACAGATGGCTGGAGGAATGCCAGTGCCCTTAGTGAAGAACACTTATGCTTATAGACCATTCTGACATCCAGAGATCCCTGCTGCTTAAAAAACTGTACAAGAATGTAACACATAAAACAATGTCTCCATTTGCTAAACAACATGTGCTGCAAATGATTTTCCATAAGAAAATAGAGCAGAGCAACCTCCACATCAGGCTGAGGATACTGACCAAAGTTTCTTGATTTCTGAAACACTTTTTGCAGCACAGCTTCACACAATTATAAAAATGTTTTCTAAAATAAGACTTTGCTTAATATTCCAAGGATTTCAGAAGAGTAAAATTAGTATCCTTTTCCTGTGTTTACACAGTTGTTTGAAGACTGTAGAAGCCAGTGCAGCTTTCTCAAAACTGTGGGGTGATCCTTGCATTACTCCTTTACTTCCTCAATGTGTAGTAGGAGAAAGTAGAATCTATGGATTCAGAGATGATTGAGGAGATTCCAGGAAAAATGTTCAGGATGCTGCTTTGCTGCCTAGGCAGAAAAGACTGGATTATTTTGCCTAAACCCACATGTTGTCCCCAAACTAATTTCCAATTACTCCTTTTTCCAGCAGACTAATTCTGAAGGTGGTTAAAGTAACCATATTGGCTTACCCTGTTTATTCATCTGTGCACACTAAAATTGCCTCAAAAGGCATGGGAGATGATATTTCCTACCATTTCTTACCATTATGGTCTAGAATCCAGAAAACAGACAATATTTAAATTCCATTAAAATGGAGCTTATCACTTGTTTAACAGCTTARTGCTCAAGCACTGACCCAGAAAACATCCAGCATTCACTCTAAGCTGCACATGGACTTGATGYTCTCTAAAAGTGCATTACATGGAGCAGGGCCATTTGGTGAAGTCCTGAATTTAAGAACTCCTTGTCAGATGCATAAACAAAGCACTCACATCAGGCCAGCTAAAACATCCATACCATCACTGCAGTTCTTCAGAGGCCTSTTGCCATCTGCTTTTTAAGGAAATTAGGTAATCATTCTGGCAGCTAGAGATGCTAGTCAGCTTTTGAGTATACTGACACCTGAGACAGACACCTGAAGTTTTGATGT
>NW_026623261.1:2251906-2255823 GCF_030028575.1 Malurus melanocephalus
AAAGAAAAGAAAAGAAAAGAAAAGAAAAGAAAAGAAAAGAAAAGAAAAGAAAAGAAAAGAAAAGAAAAGAAAAGAAAAGAAAAGAAAAGAAAAGATATTTAAAAAAAGGTAAGCCTGAAAGTGTCCATATTTTCTTTAATAAAATTGCCCAGACAGTTGAATTTCTACTGTGATGTATAATGAGTTCCATAATAACCTTAGCAGAGGTGAGCAAATCCATGCCTCTCTCTTTACCTAGTCTTTTTCAGACTTACAAACCAGGTGTCCAAACCCCATGAAGTGGGTGGTCCTTTGTGAGAGTTCAGGATAGAAATACCTGAATTCAGCACAAACTACAGCATTTCAGCCACTGATAGTAAAAAACATGGCAGGAATGACAAAATAACTGGATTGGGTGTCAGTCCTCACCTCAAGCTATAACGGTCCAATGGCTTAATCACTAATCCAGGAGATGGGATACCAGATGATGAGGCAGAAAAGATTGGGAGAACATGCCAKGCAAAGGATTTATTTTCTAATACAGAGCAAGTAGATCATCATATGGCTTCCATAAAAAACCCCAAAGTTTTAGGTCCTCACTGACATAGGGCGTGTCTTCATAACTATAACTTCATGTGCATTTTATCTTGTCTATCTTATCTTTCATAAATCCTGTATTCTTGGCTCTTCAATGTAAGAAAGACTTAGAAAAACATGAGAAAATATGAAGACAAACAGGAAAAGAAAGTTACTGAGTGAGGATAATAAGAAAAACTAGCTAAGGTTGAAATGCTTAAATTTCTAATCCACAAAAAGAAAAATCATTATTGCAGACTATAAATAYACTCAAGCTAAYARTATAAGAATACAKGTATATGAACACAGGAAGGAGGAGTAATAGCCTGTTGTCATGAAAGAAAAATTGAAGGAGAACATAAAATAATGTATTCCCAATAAAAAGAATAGCATGGAAAAGAAATGGAGTCCTCAAGGAAAATAAGCATGAAAAACATTTGCACACATTCAACAACTCAAATTCTTCACTACTGAACTACTAGCAAAGTTATCAAGTGGAATAAAGCAGCTTTGGAAGACTGACGATAATTAATTATCTACTTCTGCGATAAAAGAACTAGGAATCATGTAGTTCTAGACCTGAGAATTTATTCAGTTACTCTTAAAAAAAGAAAAAAATAATTACTGCACGTCATAGAAATGTATGTGGAGAAATAGAAAAGATTATAAAAATATTTTAATAGGGAGCAGAGGAGTTTTAAATACAAACCAAGACATGAAATGTAAAACATAAAAATRTATCCCATAATAATTAAATCCATAAAAAATCTAAATACAAACATTAAAAAATAAGGATCTAGTGAAATCGAGAAATAACACACAATTATTTTTTATTTTTCTTAAACTGACATTATCAAAATTTTWATGGCACAAAATGAATCTTATGTTATCTCTAAAATAGGACATGAATATGCATACATACGCAGACAGTTAAACATTGAAGAAAGCTTGATAAGAAATTTATTGTAGAGTTAAAAATGTTAATAAATTATTTATTATTTATTACTAGACTGTACATTAGTAAAACAGAAAAACTGAGGAAGCCATGATAACATATATGATTTACTGAACCTCAGCTAAACATATGTTTTCTGATTGTCTTAATTGTGCAAGTCTAAACTTGGAACCAAACCARTGAGCAGAACAATTGTATTTTAATTTACAAATTACTGTTATTTTATTCCGTTTGATAAAAAAGAATTKCAAAGGTAAAACAGTAAGATGGTATTTCAGACACACTTGGTACTTCAGACATATTCTATGAGAACAAGTTCCATGCTCTGTGCGATTTATCTTTTAAGCCCTAAAATGATAATTACATTTAAATTACTCTCCACTTCCATTGCATTAACATAATTGTGTGTCAACTAACAAGATGTACTTATTAAGTGGAGAATTTCTGGCCAATTTACACATGTAATAACATGTTATTGTTAAATTTATAGTACACCTAACAATACTTTGCCTAGCAACTCGGTCTTACTGAAAATGGTGCCACTAAATAACAGCAGCTCTATTTCCTGTTGACCTCAACGAACTCCTCAGTGCTCTGCAAAGAACATAAAACTCAGCATTGTGCTACTGCACTTCTCTAAAGAAAAGCTTAGACTTTAAACACAAGTCTAGAGTAAGTGTTAAAACTGCAAGGCTCTCTTGGAGCTAGGAAGGAATGTTGCCTTTGTAACAGGTGCAGTAAAAGCAAGAGTTAGGTTTTGCTTTAATTTTGTGACAGATTAGTAATTCACAGAGACATCTGGAAAATCGAACTAGGCAATTTGGCTTGGTGCTGAACCCAGGAAGCAAAATTTTCTTCTTCCCCTACTATTACTAGCAAAAGTTCACAATTTATTCCCTTTTTCAAAACTGCGCTTTCAAAGTGAGAACTTAATCATCCTAGTTCAAATTATTAACTTGGTTAATCTATACCAATATATATACATATACAAAAATAAAAATTGCAAAACCTTGAGCCAATGAGTTAAAGGTTTTGTGCAAATTGAGAAAAAAAGATCTGATCATAAGAAATATTATTAGGTTACAATTTGCTTTCTTTTCCATGCCAGTGCAGAACTGCTTCCAGCAATAAAATGTTTCTGAAAGCTAAAATGTACATATGGAGCGCTTGGCCTCTGTAAAACACTGTTAAGTCTAAAAGGTTCTGTGAATGGTTAATGGTCTGCTTGAAAATTGTCCTTTGCAAAACTCTACCTAAAAGACAACAACTCCAAAAGTCTACCATCCTGATATATTTTATTGTTTACATACTGATTTCTCTGTGAGAGCAAATGTGATAAAAAAGTCAGAGATTTTTCTGCTCTATTCCCAAAGCAACACTGACTTCGTACATTCAGAAAAGTGTTAGAAGATGCCTTGCTTTTATTTGCAAGTAAAGTTTCTCACAAAAAAAATTGAATGTACTTATTTTTCACAGACAAGTTTGTCTATTTTTTGGGTTCATACTAAAAAACTTCTTTAGTTGTGTATTTTTCTCTACAGTTCTTGGATATATGTTACTAGCTTCCAGAAACTGCTAGTTTCTTCAAGTCTAATATTCAATCAGAATGAATATTCAACAGAATATTCAACCAGAAAATTAAATCTCCCATTAACAATCAAAGGGTATGCACAATTTACGGGCGAGCGGTTGTTGTAATTAAAAGAAAAAAGTGAAATAGAAAGTGACTTAAATCTGGAAATAGCTACTGAACATTTGCACGAGCTACTTTGCTAATCTGTGCATTCAGAAGGGCAGCCTCGCCGCATGCAGACCTGGAGATGCCATACCAGGGTGAAGAACAGCAAAAGGGCTGGCACTCCAGGAAACAGGGAGAGGAAAATGCTTAATAAGTCTCATCTTTTCACTGTCAGTTTGCTCCCTAGAATATTTTTCTTCAGTAGCACATTGAATCTGATTTTAAAGGTCCAAAGAGATGAGGCTACCATTATTTTTCCTAAAGAGCTATCTCTAAGTCAAAAGAAAGAAAGGAATTTATGCTTTTTGATATTTCATACCAGCACTCTTACAGTAACCTTATCTCTATGTACCATATCAGAAACAATAATGGAAAGGAAAAATGAAATATTTTTCAGATACTTATACCGTACTTCCCTTTGGCTATGAAAGGAACACTGGCTTTAATAATATGCTGCTTCACACAAGTTATTTGGTGAAGTAAATATGGATTACCTTCAAAGCAGTTAGTTTCTTACTTTCCCATTTCTGATAGAAAGCTTTAAACACAAACCTCTCATGATTAGAATTCTATTAATTTCCAGGTTGAAATGATTAATTGACAGTTTGTATTCAAGTAATTCTATTGGTGTGTTGGTTTTACTTGGCCCAGTTTTTGGAGGTGGGGGGG
>NW_026623261.1:2256843-2263841 GCF_030028575.1 Malurus melanocephalus
TGTTAGTTTTTTCCCCCCTTCGCTCTTCTCTACCCGGTGTGGTGGTGGGGGAGAGCGAATGAGCAGGTGTTGTTGGTGCCTGGCTTTTGGCCAGCATTCCAAACCGCAACAATTGGTAAAACTAACTCCTAACTTCATAATTTTCTCTGTCCTTGTATTTATTCTTCTTGTGGATTTTTAGGAAACAATCACGTATGTTTTCAGCTTTAGGTTTTTTTACCTTCTTGGTATCTTCTATTTTGTTATGTTCTTTCCCTGCTCGATTCTTTGGGATGCTTTCATTCATTAGTTAGACAGTGAATTAATTTTTTCTCAGATTTAGTAACCTCAATTTAACAAAGATTTTCAGAGAAGGCCCTAAAACTTCCTTACACAATGACATTAGCATTTTTTCATTTTCAGAGCAAACCGCTCAACTGAATTTGCTTTCTTCTTGTCTGAATGATTTGGATGATTCAGTAAACTTTACCTTCTGAGTATSTCCCAGTTTACCGTAAAAAATTATAACAGTCCCTAAATATAATAGTATCTACTGAACAAATGAATTTAATTCCATGCTCCTATTTTTATTATTTAAGCCTTCAAATTTTAAAAATTATTTCTTTTTCCTATGGCAGTTTCTTTTTTTTTTTTTAATTGATCATATGTACCGTAGACATAACCAATGACATTCTTTTACCTTTTACACCGAGGTTATTAAGGACAATAGTAAATGAGAACATAACAAAAATGCTAAAAATCTCCTGCAATAACTCTCTTCCCCTTCAGTGTATCTTATCTGTTTTAATATCACACATGATTTTCTCCCCTTTAGCCATTTCCTTGCAACACATTAAAATTCTTGTAACAATCCTACTTTTAATTTACTCTTTGGCGCTGAATCAAATATTTAACTGAAGACCAAATAGATGAGTTTTACTGCATGTCATTTGCCTAGAAAATTATTTATTAAAAAAAATTGCATTTAAAAAATGTTGTGTTTTGGCCTATTTCTAATTGCCTTCATGCATTTCATTATAAATACTACCCCAAATCTCTAAATTCAATGTAAAACCCCTGCTAAATTTAAAGTGTAGACTTTAGCATTTTTCCCTGAATATATGATATCAGTTGGGAAAGGTGTACTAAGGACAGGTTAATGGAATATATCTGTGGTTTCAATCACGTTTTTTACAAAATTCTGGAATGAAGACTTTCTAATCTCCCCCATCTGGATTACATGGAAGTTTTTTAAGCTTTTTTTTCCTCTGTGAAACAGTAAGTCACATTTTCCATATCCTCATTTTCATCATTTTATCCATATTAAACACCTTTGCCTGTACAGAAAAAAAAAAAAAAAAAGCATTGATAAGACTTTAATTTAGAAATTGGAGCAAAAAGAGCCATTTTTAACATCTGTATAATTCTAGGGGAAAAAAAAAGGCTTTTTCTTCCCTTTTTACTCTTAATTTTGCATGGCTAAAGATCATTTATTTTGATTGCCTTCTGTAAGCTGAAACTTGGCTTGATATTTGACAATTCTCACACTCCCAGTGTGTGCCAAGTTCTAATATGTAGCTTTCATATTGACAAGTTAAAAAAAAAAGTGTCTCTTACATTCATTTAAAAAGAAAATAAATAAAAAAGCAAGAGCTCTTTATTTATCTGTTGTGAATTTAAACTATACCTAATGAAATATTTTTTCTTAAGTATGCTTTTCATTCACCCTTTAGGAAATTCTAATTCTTCTTACTTTTTAAATTCTGGAACTGTTTAGTCCACTTGGTTTTACTGACAGCCTACATAATGAGTCACATCCCCTCTTTTAAAATTAAGTACATTGTATCTATTCTTTACATAATGCAGCAAATTGATCCATTTTAGAAACACTCACATGCAGAGCTGTTTTTAAGCAATAGGTTTTATGCAATGACTGGTCAATTTAAGATGTAAAGTACTCTTTTGTTGGTAAATTGATTATGTGGTGCAAAAATACATAAAACCTACCATAATTTACAGCAGTTGTCCTTTAATCAGGCACCTTCAAAGATCTCAAAGGAAATTTATTCCTGTAATACTAACAATATTGCACCAAACCTTTTACAAACTGACATTGGCATTCTGTAACAACTCTCAAATTAGACCTCTGAATCTTTTCCACATTTCTGTCACATATCTTGACCTACAGATATTCAATTTATAATGACCACAGGCCTTTTTATATTACCCAGCACTTTGTAAACAGTCCTGCTTTAGTACATTTGCATTTACATATTTTCTCACTGGTGAGTTCTTCCAGGTTTTGGATGCCTTCTCTCTGCTAAATATGTTTTCATTTCCTGTCAACTTTTGTTATCTATGAATTTCATTTACATGTCATTTAGTTCCTTGAAATCATTAATTAAGATGTTAAACCAGAGAGTACCACGCAAAAACCTAAGTACTTACTTAGCTTTAACCTTGCAGATTTTCACTGCATAATATCTTATGTATTTTATGCTTTTTCACTTGCATATGTATGTATAAAAATTATAAAAGTTTTTATCATCTGAAGTTTCAGTCATAGTATCCAGAGTTGTTGAGGGGCATCCACTTCACTCCATGYCACTTCTCTTTTCCTTCACTCCTGACTCACGTATCAGCCTAAATTATCAAGACCCATTTCTCCCTAATTAGCTACAAAGACTGCCTTCTGCCACTGATTAGCTCACAATCCAAGCCTTCATCCAGTTACTATGTTTTAAAAAAATCTATGTCTCTTCTCCCTGTTTTGCTTTTCAGATTTTGGAAGATTTCCTTATAAACACGTGATGAACTACCTCATAACTCTCCTTCATATCCTTTAATAAGTTTTTTTTTCCTTGTATTGAAGCCATCACGAAATTGGAATGTTAACAAACTACCCATCATACTCATTATCTCTGCACCTTCTTTCATCTCTGAGGGGCCTGTTTCCTCACAAGAGGTCAGATCTTTAAGGTACCAAATGTAATTTTGTTTGGTATTCACACATAGAGACCTGGGTTATGATTGATTAAAAACAATAAATAAACCCAGAAAAATAGACACATACACACAAAAAAAGAAACCCTAGGAGTTTCTACCATCCTGATTTTTATTGCCATTATATTTTTTCAGTGTTATAGCCAGTCATTAACCCACCTAAATATATTCCTATTTCAGCCAATGAGAAGCATTGCTGTTTATTCTTTCCAGTAAACAGATACTGTGTCCAATATTTTGCTTTCATATAAATCTTAATTACAGAAAATTATCATTTGACTTAGCATGGTGATCATGGACTGCAAATAGCAAATACTGGAGGCACTGTGCACAGAAGATCTCGTAAGTGATGTGCAGGATGATATTCTGCAGCATATAATGAGCGTCAGAATGATTGTCAGCAAAATAAAACTCTGGAACAGATGAATTGAATTTGGAATCCCTCACAAACTGATAAACAGTGATGCTCCTGTAGATAATTTACCAGAAAGAGAAACCTTGGACTCATCATATGAACCCTCTCACAGAGAATATTTTTTTATGATATTTCTGTGAATAGCCCTTTGTACCTGTAGAATGTGCAAATCTGAGGTGAAGCAATGGAAAAATCTGTACCCTATTTCAACCTGACAAATTTAAAGTTTCATGGCATTGACAGCTATGATCCAAAATCTACAGTCCAAATTTCACTAGGAAATGGTTGAAGGAACTGATTATACAACTATCACATTAAACATATAGCATGTAAAAAAAAATCAGTTTTGCGTTGTGCATTTAGTTGAGCCAGTAACAGGTAAGCAAGATAAATTTTAATGCAGTCAGTAATTCAAAACTGGGTGTCTTGAAAACACAAATACCTGTGCAACTCCCAGATGAATAACTAGCAACACCGGATCTAGAAGATTGCTATTTATCCCCCAATAAACCATTCAAAGTTATAAAAAATGATAGTGTCAAACTAAGACTGATCATTTTCAGGTACAGAGATAATCTTTTAGGACTAATGAAAAAAAGGGAAGATTTTCTGACTCATTCTGCCAGTTCCTCTGCCTTTGAGTTTTTTCTGCCTTCTTTCACTATGGGCACGCTGGAGCTCAATAAGCCACAATAAGAAGACCAACTCTTTTCTGGTTATTGGGCATAACCCACAGGGCATACAACAAAATCCAGTGATCTAAAAATCATCATTTCTGACATTTCTTACTCTCCTGTTATCATTACCTCCCTATTTGACCAGTACAGAGTTTCAATATAAAGTCAGTTGCAGATTCTGGGAAAAGAAGAAAAGAGGTCCCCTAGGTTTTTGATCTGTCAAAGAAAAGGACTTTAGAAAGCCTCCTGTGTGTGAACAGTCTTCTAATAATTTCTAATATTTTTCATAGCTGATAAATGTAGATGAACTTCATCCAATTTCTTCTAGATAAAACTTAAAGTTAGAAGAAATACAGAACTAATTCCATCATGAGAGATAAAACAAATAAACAATAAAATGTACGGTCTTCTTGATGTGAAAATTTTCTTCCCATTTCTTTATTTTTCTACTGAGTATAAAAAGAAGAAATTGAAATAATTGAACGATCAGTTTCTACATTTCTGACTAAATCTCCTTGTTTTTGAATTACTCAACTACATAGACATGCTGTCATGTGAAATACAGAAATCTATTTGCTATTTATTATTTAACCTTTTTTCCCCTTCAAACTGTCCATTCACATCATTTTAGCAAAGATTTTGATATTTAAACAGACCTGTTTTTTCTTTCTCTGTACACATATGGATTCATGTAAGATTATATTTTGTATTCTTTCAGTCAATAAAATTTTACAGATGTCAAAATTGTTCTAGAAAGGTAGAAAAGCTGGTACATCTGCTTCAAGCATGAAAATGCCTTGTAAGCCAAGAAAACTCCACAATTTACAGAAGGCCATATGCTGCAGAGGCCGAGTGATGGGTGAGGATATGGTAAGAATTCTGGGGTAAACATCAGGATGTAGGAGGATTTTGACAGTTGGGAGAAAGGGACAGGATGCCAGGTCCCCTCTCCTACTCCTGCTGCAGCCTCCCAGCACGGTGAGGAGCACACGAGAAGCTGGTTTAAAATAAAAGACTTTAAGACACCAGACTGCAGGACTCCAGGTGTCAAACATAAGCAAAATTATCATCCTCCTTGAAATCAAAAGACATACCTGTAAGTCTCAGCCTCATAAATTCCCACACCCAACAAAAGTAGAATACCTGATGGCAAGCTTTTAGCTCATAGCTTGGACATTCTGAATCTTCAAAAATAATCAGATCTTTTTTTTAAAAAAAGGTGAATTGTCCACAACATTAAAATAAAGGCTACTGTGAGAGTATACCTGTTAGAACTGAATAAACATAGAGTATCCTTTTAGCCTGAAGAGATGTATTTAAAATTCCACCCTCTCAGTCCCCAGACAATTGATGCTGCCAATTATAGGACAACTTTTTTAACATCAAGTGATGAAAGTACATCTCTACTAGAAAAGCAGAATGAATCAGAGCTTACAGTAGCTACTAGAGAGCTGTCAGAACTACTGAGCTCCCAAACCTCTATCCTGGCCCACAGCCCTGCTATCATGAAAGCCAGAGTCAAAACATAATTTCACCCAAAGTTTTCTTTAATTAAGAGATGTCTAATCCTTTTATTTTCTTTTTCTGAATTCTCGAAGACATTATTTCAAACAATAAGGTTTGGATCCTTCAGAAACTTATTCACATTGGGTTTCTTCTGTTTTCAAACAGGGTAAGATTGCTTTAAATTCTTTGAAATATCTTGAGTGACAGAAATACATGCAAAGTTGAATAATCTTGATTGCTTGGCATATCTGATGTAAGATTCCCTAAAGCTCATGCCTGCATGTTTTTTCTCTTATATTCCTGTTCTAGCCTTTATTAGCTGCTACTATCTTCCAAATCTCTCTGTTTTAGATCTGCTATACAAATTTCCCCAGCATTATCATCCTTTCCTTGCAAAGTGCACTGACATTTGACCATAGAAGCAAGCATGCCAACTACAGTTTAAACCCTATCCTGACTAAGTCTTCTACAAAGTGTTTTCTAAGCAACACTTAATTGCTTTTATTAGCTGTTAAGATCTTTCTGTCATGGTGAGCCTAATCCCCATCTCAGAAAAGGACTATCAGAATGGAATTCAGTATATCCAGGAAAGAGATTTGACTACATCTTAGGACTGAAAGTCATATAAAGAAAACATTTGAATAGAATAAAAACCAGTGTTATTTATTTTTAAAAGAATACATACCATTCWTTATTTGGGGTTACTACAGACAAAGGTACAGACATCAGCATTTGTCCTCATCTTCTTTTCAGTTATTTATTTCTCATGACACCTTTCACCTTTACCAAGTGAAGAGCTGAATTGCATGGATAATCTCTTTATTAGTGTATCTATTAAAGCACGAACTGAACAAGCACAAGCTATAAAATGGTCCATAAGAGAACATGTGTCATCAGAAGATAATAGGTCCATCTGCTGGAGTTCTGCACAGAGCATTTGCTGAGTTCAGCAGAGGGGAAGGAGCTCATGGGTTGATCATTCCTGCCACATGAGCAACTCTTAACAGCAAAGTATGGGAAATGTGCTGGAGGAATGCAAGGTGCTGATTCTGTTGGGTGGCATGCAAAAGAACACTTTAAAACAAAGCTCAAGACAATACATTTCAAGGCATTTCTTGATCATCTCAGAATTCTTTTTTACCAAATAATTTAAATAAATTGTCATTCAGCTATAATGAGTATGGAAAGGTCACCTCCCTGGTCAGGAGGAAAGTAATGCCACTTTCTGACTGATAAGGAAGCAGTTTAAATGGTATCTGCTTGAGGTTGCTTCCTCTGCTATTCATCCCATGCTTATCAGAGTAAGCAGTCACTCAGGTACTTAGCAGTGAAAAGGAAAGTTTTATTGCAAACACTAACCAAGATTTGTTTTTGACATTAAGTATAGGAAAACAGTGGGTTTTTTTGTGGTCGTTTTT
>NW_026623261.1:2264013-2266874 GCF_030028575.1 Malurus melanocephalus
TCCCTTTGATTTGGCAAGTGCACACATGCTTTGGAGCACAAAGGCCATAAGCTGCCCTGACTAATCTGGAACAGCTCAGCTTCTTTCCCTGCCTCATCAACACCATTGCACTAAAATGACATGTCCTATTAAAGAGCTATTCAAGCTTGAATTAAACAGGATCTTCCATGACCTAATGGCTTTTAGATGATGTCCTAGAGCTCCTGTTCTCAAATACAGAGATGTTTGGATATTTTGGTAAATAACCATCAGACCTACCACGTGACTGAAGAATTGATGCAAAAGCAATACCATTAAGCATTGCTTGACCTACTGTTACACATGCCATAAGTGTCATGTGTACATGACACTGTTACACATGCCATAAGGTCACCTTTAAGCTCACATGCTGTCATTGTTTAACCCCAGCCAGCAACCAAACCCCACATGACCACTCACTCACTCATTCCCCCACCAGTAGGATTTGGAATAGATTCAGAAGGGTRAAAGAAAAATAAAGTGCATTGAGATAAAGTCAATTTAATGGGGAACCAAAAGCTGCACACGCAAGAAAAGCAAAACAAGGATTTAATTCAATTCTTCCCATGGAGAGCAGGGCCCCATCACCTCTAATGGTTACTTGGAAGACAAATGGCATCACTCCAAATGTCACCCCCTTCCTCCTTTTTCTCCCCACTTTATATATTGAGTATGATGTCATATGGTCTGGAATTTCCCTGTGGTTGGTTGGGGTCACCTGTCCCAGCTATGTCCTTCCAGCCTCCTAATCACCTCCAACTTCCCTTGCCAGCCACAGCAGTATGAAAAGCAGAAAAGCCTTTGTCTCTGTGCAAACCCCACTCAGCAATAACAAAAACATCYGTGCCTTATSAGCCCTGTGTTCAGCACAAATCCAAAACACAGCCCCATATCAGCCACTGGGAAGAAAATGAATTCTACCCCAGCAAAACCTGCAAAGAAAAGCTATGATCATCAAGCTGTGCTAGGATGTTACATGCTGCCAGAGCTGAACTGGGTTAAAGGGATACACCCCAAATGCCCTTTGTCACAAACACAGCACAGCACGGATTTGTGGATCAAAGCCTGTAAGTTGTTATGCATAAATTGGCCGGAATAGCCCAGCTCAATGTGGCCTTAGTGTTAATGCTGTCTCTTCTTGATAGAAATGGGTTAGAGAGCAACAACCTATGTTGTTCTGCTGTCAGATATAAATGCATGCAAGCTTCTGGAAAGCAGACAGATGTAGGGTCAAGRATTACCCCACATCAAGATACGGCTGCTAAAATCAGGGAAAAGAAGACTGAATTTGGACTTAACACCTTTCAGTGAGGTTGATGCTATGACTTGTGATGGGGTGATAAAGAATTCCAGGGCAGTTTAGACCTTCCACAGRTTTGGTAATATAATGGATCCTTTCTGTCATGACTTTAGCAACATTTGTACTGATAAATCTCAAACTCAAAAGGACAAGTTAAAAATAAATAGATAAAAGTTCACCCTGTGAAATTGTCTATACTTGTAACCTTTGAGATGTGCTAGGGAAAGAACAATAGAGGAACAAWAACTTGAATAAAATAAAATTTAAGGGGGAAAAAATTTGATCCTTATTTCATATCCAAAATGGAAATGTTGCAGAATACTACACCAAACACAGATGARGACAAAAATCCCAAAAGCTTTATTGTGCTTAGTGCGGCATAAGGGCTTAACAATTATGAGAAAAACATACATCAAGGCTTTCCCAATTTGAAGCATCAGGTCTTCAGTCAATTCCCATGCCTGTTGTCTGGCTTCTCAGGACAAAATTAGAATCCTTCAGCCACATGTTTCCAATAAATAAATTCTCTGTAGCCTACAGGAGAATGCATTATTTTGYCACCTATCCTGGCAGCTGTTTATACTTCCATTAAGAGGTTTGTTGAGGATAAGATGGGGTTAAAAGGTTGATCACCACTGTCTCATATTAGTACTGGCTGATTGTGTTGCATGAGGAAACTGAACTGAGGATTTAGAGAATTCTCAACTCTGTTGAATGCGACCTCAATCCAGTAGACTCAAGTAGAGCCTMATACAGCAGGTGTGTGAAGCATGTGTGAGGATTCTACTTGGCATTACTTCTTACCTCACTAAAAGTTATGCCATTATTATGAAACTACAGTAGCCCTTACTTTGACTGACACAAATTTGCAATAAAAATAGCTTTTAAATCATGGACCTGTGTATGGCTTTCTTTGGATTATACATAAAATAGCTAATATTCACAGACTTAAAAAAAAATATTTTTGCAGCCTAGCCTAATTTTCAAGCTAAGGAAATATTCTAAATAAAATACAATAGGGTAAAAACTGTAAAAAAAAAAAATTAGTTTAGCTCTACACAAGCAATGATGGTAACTGGTCAATTKTACAAGCAATATTTCACTTTAGAGGGCAAACAGGAAAGAGTCWCTCGGGGAAAGCAGTTAATAGAAAAATGAGGGTTTTAGGGTGGTTGAATCCTCAAAACTTTGCTCAAGGTAATTTGAAATAACTACTTATGCATGATGAGGAGAAACAGCTGTAGAATTTTCTGTTCTCTTTCATGTTGTGGCTTAAGGTACAGACTGACAGCAGAAACAGGACCTATTTGGGTGCCCAAACAGGGATTTAGCCTCAAGATGTTTGACAACAGAAACTACTTCTAGAAGAACGGAGTGAGAAGGGCAATGCGGCCCATTGGTTAGGCAGAAATTATACCAGCTCCCACAATAATTCCATAATACCTTAGCTGCCATAAAAATATGTAGGGTTAAAACTCACAAAAGATCTCATCCTTTTTTTTTTTTTTTTTTTTTTTTTAATTTCCTAGTTAAAGGAAGGTAT
>NW_026623261.1:2266934-2268689 GCF_030028575.1 Malurus melanocephalus
TTTTTTTTTTAATTAGTCTGAAAAAATAAGCAATATCATGAAAAATTCTAGCAAACTTTAATACCACTGGTGTTAGACACATGATACTTGTTTAGAATCATCTATTCATTGTCCATTTATAATTTGGACATTTTGATATTAATGTARTACATCTGTGAGCCTTTATTAGGAAAAATTATTGATGTTTATTATGCTTTCTTAAAATAGGTCACCACCAGTGTTATACCTGCTCTTAGGAAGAGTCAGCAGATATCTATTTTTCGAAAGACTGCCTACAGTTCATCAATACAGATTAAAATTGAAAATTTATAATTGTACAAGATATAAGAGTTATGAGAGGCACTTCATTGGAATGTCCAAGTTTATGTCACAGGTATTCTATTAGGGTTTATCTAAATTTGTGTSTGTTCTCTCTTTATGAAAATTATGCCTTACTTCCTTAACTGGTCCATAGTAAATCACAAAATGATATAAGATTTTTGTGCATTCAGTAATTCAGTGGCAAAATCTCTTTACTAAGACATGCAATTTGAAAAAAAAAAAACCCACAGTATGTCATCCAGTCACCTTCAGCAAAAATTAGCATCACGTGTGGGAGTATTTTAAGACATATTATACGGAGTGCATACTACAATTTAGACAAAAAGAATAACATGGCTTAGAATATTTGTGGAAGTTTTTCAACTCTAGGCTTTTTGAATACATCATTTAATAAACCTCTGTGTTCATTTTAAAAAGAACTGGCACAATACATATTTAAGAAGTGCAATTTGGGATCTCTAAAAGTTCAGCAGTCCCTTGATGGCAATGAGTGTTTTTATAATGATTCTTGCTGTTGAGGCTTACTAGACAGGGTTGGAGTTTGGCTTTTTTTTTCCATCCTGCAGTACAAAGGACTGATTAACTTGAAATAAAAAGCATGGATATTTAATCCACTGAAAGTAACAGCATGAATGTTCTTAATCCGTTCATTCTTTCTGGTAATTTTATGAGCAGTTCTTTGTACAGCAGTGCATCTTGCAGGAGCTGTAAGCCATTTTTACACTTCATTTACGTAACACAGGAGATGTGATTTGAGGATATAACAATTCGGAGAAACTCCATATTTAAGTAGAATTCTAATTGAGGGTATGAATTTGCAGCATCATTAAATGGCTTAGAGTATATGGTATCAAGGCAATGCCATGGGTCTCCTAGACCAGGAATGATAAAACCTAAATAGCTCTCATTTAAATGGCATCATTTTAGGACAACAGAYTACCAAAGACTAGGAAAACCTCAGACATTAGGCAGAAACTTTTACAGTGAGGATGGTGCAGAATACTAGAAGAATAATGACTACTAGCTGGAACTAGATGGGCACCTAGAACTAGAAGAATAATCATGTTCCTTGACCAGCAGTCTCCAATCTTGTTAATATCGACTGATGCTGGATGGGGCTACTAAGATGGTGTTAGTTTTCACCATCACAAAGTCACACTGTTAATCTATGCTCAATCTGGTTCACCAGGACCATCAGCTCCYTTCCCTCAGAGCTGCTCCTATCCAAATAGTCTCCAGACAATGCTGCCTCATGGGTAATTTTATCTCAGAAGATAGTATTTACATTTATTTTTGTTGAGCTTCAGTGAGATTCAGGGAAAAATCCATTCCTCTAATTCATTGAGGTCCTCCTCAACAGACCTTTCATCTATCATTTCAACTATTCTCCCCAGTGTAGCATCTGTAGACTTGATGAACACCCAATCACTCCTG
>NW_026623261.1:2268764-2276289 GCF_030028575.1 Malurus melanocephalus
TTTTGTTGTTTTGTTTTGTTTTTTGTTGGTTTTTTGTTTGTTTTTTGTTTGTTTTGTTTTTTTGTTTATTTGTTTGTTTGTTTTTTTACCCTAGGCTTCATGCTTTGTCCTGTGTCCTCTGGAACCTACATTTCTTCTGACACCAGTCCTCTTGTCAAGTTCACATGACCTTTCCCTTCCCATATACCTTGTCCACAACTACAAAAAACAGTGTTGCCATAAAACTTTCCTTTCATACTATCCATATTTATCTCACCTGAATTGTTTCTGATATTTACCCTATGATAAAATATCATAGATTTTGTGTGGAATTGGTGCTTGAAAACTGCAAGAGAGGAAAAGAGGGAGGGGAGAGAAAAAAGAAGGGAGGGAAGAAGGAAGGGAGAGAGGATGGTTTGTTTCAAATACATAAGAGCAAAGACAGCACCCTGAAGAGACACAATTAGCTTTTCAAACAGAATGTACTCTTGCAGACTTTGAGAAAAAGTGATAATTGTTTGACCGAACATTAAACTGATTATCATTCATGAACCTAATTATGGTAAAATCTTGTATAGAAGATTCTCCAATTGTACTTTGTTTCAGGTGAAATACTGTCAGGACCAATCATAATCGAAGACCAGCAGAAAAAATAAGTATTTTGAGCACTATTCATAGAAAATATGTTTTCCCTCCTTAATTGTAGAAAAATCACTACTTTCAGGAGCTTATGAAGAGTCTGATTGTTGTTGTTTCAAATTATGTGTTTGTGTGAAGCCAGACCCACCACTTACACTCAGTAATGTAAAAACTTTCTTCCAAGGAAAGTTTATATGAGACAAAGAGTCTGTTTCATAATAGAGAAAAGAAGGGTGGTTTGACTTTAAATAAGAACAATTTAACTATGCAGAGAGGAAATAAGAATAGCAAAAAAGTAGAATAATTTGGTTAAAATAAAATAAACACACAAAAAACAATGCCAAAAAAACACCCCCCCAAACACCCCAAACCTGGAATTCCAGCCATCACTGTAAGAAAGACAATGGAGATTATTTTTCTTCCTTTTTAAGTTTCAGGTAGGAGACWAAATTAATGCAAAATTAATTTTCCCTCATCAAAAATCAGAAATTCAAAAGTTAAATTTGAACTTCTGAAGCCTTATCTCTTGAGCATATGAATATTTTATGCACCTTTTAATTACATAATGATATACTACCCTTTGACTCAGGTCTCTCTTTATTAAGGGAATGTTATTTTTAAACCAATTCAATATTTTGAGCTGTCTCAATATTATAATCCCCATAGAAGAAGGCCTTTTCCCTAGAAATAATATAATTAAAGAGAAACTCCAAGTGGAACTCCAAGAGCTAATACTTAATAGAATGGCAAATATGCACCAGTAGGAGAAAGCCTGCTGGCTTTTTCTCTCCCAAACATACTGTTTGTCAAAGATATTTATTGAAAAAATGACATATATGAGATTGAGCTACACTTCAAAGATCATTTGTAAGGAGATCCCAAATAAAACTGTGTTGGAGAAAGTGCTAAATTTTGAAGAGTACAAATACGGGTAGAAGATATTCTTAGCTCTTCTTGCTTCAGGCTGATTGATTTGCACTAATTGCACCACTTTGTTTTCTTCCATTATGACTCTTTCATAAAATCTTGATGCATTTTTTAGAAACTGATCTTCATGAGTTTATATCATATATTCACTCTTGATAGAAAGAAAGATGCTTCAAAGTACATAAATTCTATAAAAAGACAGCTTGCCTTTTGGGTGATTCTTCAAACGGATAGACTTCAACATAGAAACTATTTAATCTATTTATATATTCAAATTTTGATTGATATTGCAAATTCCATTTCATTTGTGATATTCTAAGATAATGGCGGCTTCTGAAACTGCCATCAATTACTTGTGCAGACGTGACAAATAGTGATATGAAGTTCCCCTTTTTTTAACTCAGCATATTTTAAAGTTTTTTCTGCTAAATTTGCAAATATTGGGATTGAGAGATGTGTACGTGCTGCCCTAAACCCACCTGTGAATTTTAGATACCAAAACAGGATATTGTTTCACAACTGAAGTAGAAGAGACCTCTTGCAAAGAATGTCAAAGAAAGGGATAGCATAAGAAGAGACTGTAATTTGTCTTTCCCTCAAGAATTAACAGTAAATGTCACCCTTGCCTTGGAATTATGAGCAAAATATAAAAATGTCTTTACATGAACAAGGCAATCATTATAACTGAAAAGTATATTGAAAATATATGTTTTATTCAGAAAGCACTGAGAGCCAAAGCATTTGACAGAAGTAGTTTTCTTTCGGTATCTGGGCCTTAATTCCTAGAAATATGCATTTGGACAATCTTTGTACAAAGACACCACAGGTCCTAATCAGCTCATGCAGGAATCCCCTTGAGTTACAGTTTCCCACAAAACGGCCCTTTACTTCCAGAACAAAACCTTGATAATCCTCAGAGGTCATGGAAACATAAAACAAAGTCAAAAGCTCAACATCGTGGGACTTCTTTTCTCTCTTAGGGGCTAATTAGCTATTTTATTTTAATCTCAGAGTAGGAAGGTTGCTAATCCTTGACTTCAAAGACTCCCAAATCTAAAATGTAATTAAAGAGAGCAACTCATTCTTCCAGCCTGAGAAGAGTTGACTTAACATTTCTGTTTCCTTTTTCTCCCTGCTTCCAAAAGGGACTTGCTTTGCAGGAATCCCTCCCTCCCATTTAGCTCCTCAAACAGTGCTTTAGAATGCAGAGATAGATGAGTATTAGGTTTAGTTTTTACCCTTTCTGGCTGTCTCAGATGTAGGTTTCAGGTACTGGTACAAAACAACTGCCCAAAGTGGAAACACAGCAAGACCATAGAAGGACACAGCACTGTCAGAGGTGGAAGGAGAACATATAAACACCTATCTCAGAACTGTCATTAGAGCTCCATTAAAAGTCCCCTATGCAAAAATTTCATGAATACACCTCAGGAAGGACAAATACCTTTATACTGTAACTTAACTTCATAGATAGTATCAACACGATAGAATCTTTTGACTCACAATTGAAAATAAAAACTTATTTAAATCACAGATTATTTTCCCAAAATATGTCTTTAGTGAATTTCAAAAGTACATAGAAGCACAACACCTTTTTGTATGGATTCTTTATTGGAGATTGCATTATGTGTTGTGAAGTAAAAAGCAAATCAGTGTTAGATCTTTTAAATTACAACAAATTATAGAATGTCAGCTTTCCAGTTACCATGGTTACAGGTCCCAACAGACCATTCTTTAAGAATTTTCTCCTCCATCCAAGAGAGCAACAGTCTTTTAAAAATTTAGWCTACAGCAAAAGATGACTTATAGTATATTTATGCTGATATGCAAATTAACAGAGAACTTGTTAATGAGACTGCCACTTGGGCACAAGCATGGGCATCCTTATCCTGAGAATGACAGCTGCTGGAAATTACAGGTTTTAATTCTAAATAAACCGTGAACACTCTAAAAATAAACTTCACAGAATTTTAGCTTGACAAATATGAAAAATATTTATGGTAACTATCAGACAAATCTATGAAAAAGAGTCCAGTAGTAYGAATTTTTCTCACTCAGTAGTGTTCATTTCTGTCAGGTGCCTCTGTTCTATTTTGCATCAATCTATAATTCTTCTATGATAACTTTCACCATATTAGTAAGCACTTTTACTTACAGCTTTGTACTAGGCAATTTAACCTGTCTGTTACAAGGGACTCTTCTGTATATTTTTCTTATCTTCTGGAATTCTCATACAGCATCAAAGAATAGGAATTTAGCACAAATTGCAAACAAAAAAAAACCCCAATTAATTTAAAGGGAAGGCTGTTCATAAGTATATTTTTTCAATAAAACCACAGAGAATAGAACAACAAATGGATTTGTAAATAACCTTTTAAATAGGTGTGAAGCTTCACTACAACACCCAAGTGCASTCACTGGGTTGTCAGATTTTCCTTTCAGTTGTAAACATCAGTCACTGAGGAAACACAGTTTTCATATTTCTAGAAACAATGGTTTGAAATGACAGCAATAATAAATATTAATGCCTAGGGCAAAACTGATATTTGCTGATCTTTTTCAGAAAAAAAAAAATGATGAAATTCTGCTGCTAATATTATTTGCTGTAACTTTAAGAATATCAAAGAAACTGGACAGATTAAAGCTTCCAATGGCTTTGTCTGGCACACATGGAGTCGCATGTTTGGCTTCCTATTATGTTATCCTGGCAACTGTTTAAGGAAATAAAAACAGAAAACTGGGACAATATTTATATAGAATGCACTAAGGAGGAACATACATACAAGTCTATGTGAAATTTTCAGGACTTATTATGTGTCTTCCATTATACAAATGTTGCTGCGTGTATACAAAATCACTTAAAAAAAAAAAAAAAAAAAAAAGAAGATATGTAAATTTTATCCATGCATTAAATTTCCTCTGACCACTGTGTTTTCTGGTGTCCTTCATACCAAGATTTTTAATTTTTTCCCCTCATAATCCTATTACTAAAAGTCTTTACAGCTACTATAAAATCAAATTTCTGTTAAAAATAGTTTTTCTACTAATCTTATCTTAACATGCCAATATGTTTATTTTGTTTCTCACACAGACATAATTTAAAACATTGGTGAAGTTAAAAAAAGAGCTAAATATTCAGGCAGATATTAATTCAGCCATTCATCAAGGTGTTACACCATCTGCTCAGGAATAAAGAATTCCTTGTCATTGACAATGATGGGAGAGAGTGTGGGCAGCACCTMCTTGCTGTAATCCCATTCAGGTAGATGCATTTCCAGGTGGAGAAGTCATCATTACACGCTCATTTAACAAAACCAGATCCTCCTATCTAAATTGCTGTTTAAGTGCCTCAGATTCATCTAGGTCAACACCAATACCATCCACTTTCTAACTGGGGGTGAATGTGTTTTCCACACTCTGTCTTTGAGCTGTGGGTAGCCAGGCATGAAGAAGTCAAGAGCAAGAAGATCAGAAGTACCAAGAAAAAACATAATAATTCTAGCACAGTGTTCAACACTGACCTGGCTCCTGGATGCTGCTGCAATACTATTTTTTGTCTAAAGCATTCCTAAGTGGAGAATGTTCTTGTTCGTGGGACTGACCGGGAACTCGGTAGCGTCTGTGGTCAAAAGGAGAGACTCTTTCCTCTGCAATGAGCCAAGGCTTCCATGCTTCTAACTCCCTGGGGCATAATGTGGAGAGAGAAACCCATGCTTGCTCAGAACAGGGATTAGGACATGAAGATCATGAGAGCAATCTTTCTTCAAAGGAAGAGCAGCAAGAGTCCAGGCTGCTATTCCAGACATGTGGGGCTTCTCTTGCCAGACAGTGAAGGAGGTCAGAAGCAGCACTAGTCAGGTAGTACCACGCCCCATTGCGTGCACATTCACAGTAGAAGTTGTGCAAAATAAAGCTCAAGGAAACATGAACCAAGAGCCACTGACTATTGGCTCTCTGTATTTGAGACAGGGATCTGACTTTAAAAAAAAATTGGACTGACTCCTGTTGTTGCCTGAATGATATGAACTGCCTGTCTTCAGGAGCAGGAGCATTTTTTTCATTCAGTTTATAGAGTTCTTATGTGGTAAATTTTTTCCCCTTCTTCTCTTAGCTGTTTCTCAGGAGTTAAACAATATTTATACAACATGCAACCTGCACCTGCAACACTCCTGTGCTTACCATTTTATAGCTTAGCTAGCTAGAAATCCCATAACAATTATAAACTTTACTCAAAGATAATAATGGAGTCGTTGTGCTTCCACTGTAAATTGCTGGAGAATTTTAATCACTGATTAACATTAATGTCTATGGCCATTCTATCATGTTTTTTTGAGCAAAGTATTTTAAAAGGTAATGAATATAACAATAATAGGCCAAAATTCTATCAAAAGATTCAGGCATGTGTTCTGAAACTGATTCCCTCTTTTGGGAACTGTAGGAATTGTTGGAACTGTAAACTACATCATGGCTCCTTTATGGCTGATGAACACAAATTTTCTGTCTTTGGAAATCTATGGCTGATACTCATATTGATCCCACCCTTGGTTGGAAGTCAAGTTCCAGGAAGGAAACATCACACAGAGCTTTTGGCTGTGGACACACAGCTTGACTAACCTCTTATGCCAGCTGTAAAAAKCCAGGGCAGGGTTAAACTGAGAATAACTCAGAAGTAAATATTAATTAAGCAAGCACTGAAATCCATTGTAAAAGACAAAATATTATGATATTTAATTGGGACAGCAAAGAGGGAGAGTTCATAGGAAGAGCATATGCTACTTTACATTGTAGGCATAGTTACTGAGTAATTTTCCTACTGCCAAGAATTTTCCCCATCCTGCTACACAAAAATAGCTATCATCCTAGGCCTAAGCACATTTATCCTCTTCCTATTAACATCAAAATACTACACATTTATCAGAGACTCTTTTAAAATGTTCATGGCAAGCTTTGCACAAATTCACCTGAATCAAACCCACTAGGTTGGAAGGAGCTGCCTGACTGTACATCCCAGTGTTGGTGGATAAATTCCCTCACATGAGCAGAGCCTCACATGGCATACCTGTTCTGTAAGGAACTATGAGCTTCTGACCAGGCTGCTCAGGCAGCCTATCAATAACAGAATTATAATTCTGCTCTAAAAATAATCAATTTTTCTGCCATAAAGAAACCCCAGAACAATAAAGTTTTTTTTTTTTTTTTCATTGTTTGAGGCATCCATACTCTTTAGAAGAAAAGCAACAGTTRTTCTAGAAATTATCACTACAATCTACATCCTCATGGGGTTAAATTATTTTAATTTCTAATATTTCGTAATGTTCAAAGCAGAATAATTACTTATATTTCCTGCAAGTACAAACATACTGTATTATTTAATTTTCAGTTATCAAGCCTCATCAGAGACAAAAGAGATAAAAACAGTAAGAAATAGAGTTGTATGTACTGAGAGTCATAATATGAAGAACTGCAGCATTCTCAAATTACTGCCACCAACAAGAGATAGCTAATTTCCTTGAATTCTATGATTCCTATTAAAACTTATTATAATAACTGGCTTTTTAAAATCTAMAGGTTGCTTCACAGCACACTTCCAATATCAATTATGTTAGTGCRACACTTCTGAAAAGCATAAGTTCAGCAGCTTCAATTATTTATTAAAAACAGGTGTTCACACACAAATGTGTTGTTAGAGGCAGAAAAGAAAATGAGACTGTCTGGGAGAATTGTATTAGACTTGCCTGATTTTCAGCTAAAGCTATAATAAAATAAAACAAAACAGAGCTATCACAACTGATCATAAAGCACTAATTTTCTAGCAACTCCCTGACTTATTTTCACTGTTGCATATAAATATACATGTTTTAAGAGAAAGGAGAAACAAAAGTTATTGCAAGTGTTGGAAACATTAAATAAGGTGCTGAAAGAACAGCAGAAAATTGATTATATAGAATAAAGCTAATGAACCTTCGCTGCATTGTCTGGT
>NW_026623261.1:2276352-2308203 GCF_030028575.1 Malurus melanocephalus
ATCTAGTAATTTTATAGTGCCCAAATTCTCAAGATGGAATGAAAAAGCATCTTTGGTACCCAACAGTCTTCTGTGAGTTGCTTTCCTTTTGTTACAGCAGCATCCAGACTGCTTCTGTATTCATCTTCTGGTCTAAGCAGCAAAATCATTTGCTTCCTAGTTGTGCTGGAGATGACTGTTCTCTCCTGACAAGGCCATTTTCAGTGCTGGTTAATTAGCAAGCACATGGTCACAGAGCTGTCCATCTTGCCCTTTAGCACATAAACCTGGCATTTGTATGCAGCACACGCAGCACACTTAATATTAGGACATGTCTTGCAGTGGTAATCAAGTTCTTGTACTTGATTTTTTATTTTAAATGGTAATAATTCATTTCTGAAGTTCCACGTATCTATCCATTAAGTGATGAAGTGTCAGGGCACAGAGGGGAGTAATCTTTTATGTTGTCTATGTGCATAATTTAACTCTTAATTCAGAAGGGGGAAAAGCGTAAATACAGCCAATTATTCTCATGTGCATTAATATTTTTTTTACCTCCTCTATGATCTGTGTTGTTAGATATGTGTAATAGAAACCTGGCAGCTTCTCAATTTATACTCTRTACAGAAAAATGGGTGACTGAGAAGTCCACAACAGCAGCCTTTGCATAGAGGAGTAATAGAATATGCAAAGTGTAAAAACATTGCAAGAAAATAATGTAAAAAATACAGAGGTCTGTGTCTATTCTAAAATTATTGCAGGACACTGTTCATCACACTTGCTCTCATTCTAACATAAAATCTGTGCAAATCCTGTCCCAGTKCATACTAATCAAAATCCTGGGTTTTGGTCAATAAGTGGTAGTAAAAACATTCAAAATGCYGCTCAAAAAAATTCAAATATTTTGCTACTTCTTTTGAGAAAGTGAGCTTAATAAATTTAGTGATGAGATTAATATAATGAAGATTGCAGACTAAACTGTATACCATGAATTCTACATATACTTATGGATGTACTGAATACTGATGTTTTCTTTTCTCCGATAGAGAAGTACTACCACATTTTATCAAATAAGTTTAAGATATTTCAGATACATGTGTAGAGTTAGACTTGTAAGAAATAACTTTCATTTGAAAATGTCTCAAGACAGAAGGTTTATGTTAACTAGTTTTCCTTCTCTGTCATCCCTCAAATAAGTTTTGAGACAATGGGCCAATTTTAGGTAGATTCAGCAAAGCGGTGAAGGCTCAAAGAGAATTTGACTTTCTAAAAGATGTTATAAATTTGGAAGCTAGAAAATGGGGAGGTAGACAGATAATTGTGGACACAGCTACATCCTGAGATACAATTTCCTGAGAGGAAGGTAGGTGGAATATAACAGCTACGCTCCCCATCTGAAGGCAGCTGGGCCAGGCAATCTGGACATATCTAGTTGCACACTAATGACAAAATGCTTTATCTGCAGGGGTGTCACAGACAGATTCAGGAAGGAACAGATGTTATTTCCATGGAAGACAGATCTGAGAGATTAAAGGACAAAAGTCGGTAGGAAACCAGGCACTCTCATTAGCTCTGCAGCTGATAGAACAACAAGTAAGAACACTTACACATACTCAGCAGCTTAAGTTGTACCCCCTTCCTAGGAGTCTGAGCAGAAACCTTCTAATGGCCTGTCATAGGTGATTTGTGTACACTTGCAGATAATCTGCTTTAAGGACAGCATTTTTTGTTGTGTGGCTGCCATAGAAGAAGGATGCATGGTGTTCCCTCAAACTGAGATGTGTTCCTACAGCTCTCATTTGAAAACCACATTGACTCAAAGAAGAGACTCAAAGAAGCACAAGGGACTATGTTGTCCCTTGCAAGTTTTACTAAAAAGCAATATCCACACTCCTGTTATCTACAATTCTACTGTCTCCACGGTGCAGATATGACTAAACTTTCATTTCTCTTCACGGCACAAACATGAAGATCTCCAGCTCTTAAAACTGCAAAAAAATATGAGGTCTGTCTTCACTGGAGACTGTCTTCCATGGATAACTCCTGCTTCACATTTAGATATATTGAGAGTCACAGTACAGAGAACTGCTGTGCTCCCAAATCACTGTGACAAACAATAAACAGCTAACTTCCTTTAAGCATGTCGTAAGGACATGGGATGGGTGGGCACCCTTTTTCAATAAATTATTCTTGTTCGTAAAAAGGRAAGAATACTTGTACAATGACAGGCAAATTAAACTTTTTTTTTATCTTGGAATCATAATATTTGGAATTGCTTTCTTGGTGATTGACTGCAAGGCTAATTATGTTCACTTGTTTATATTTGCAAGGCTTTCCTAGGCACTAAGGTTTCCTTTAACAAGGGACAGCAAAGTCAATAGCATTAGYAGGTAGACAGCAACAGAATCAAATTACACGTACTACAAACATGTTGTACTTTTACAGCATAAATTTGATATGAACTGTTAAAAAATATTATTCTCTGTGTGTATATATATATATTTGTATATGTGTATATCTATGTATACATGTAAATGTATATGTATATATATATGTGTGTGTGTGCATATATATATATATATATATATATATGTATTCTTTCCAATATAACTGCTTTAGGAACATCACAATGAATAGTACTCTCTGTAATTGTATTTAAGAATGTCCTAATAGCTGATGTCCTTTCCTGTTCTTGGTGGGAAATTCTAATTATTCAAATGGTAGCTGTACTACTTTAATATCATGAAGAATGATTTCCAGCTTGTAGAARTTCTAGATCTTCTGACCAATATCCTGAACAGGAACAAAAGTTTTTTCTTCTCAAACCATTCCCAGACACGTTTTCAGGCCCCTGCAGACTCTGAACTGAATTTGTGCTGCTCTTCAAGAATAAGTTTTGTTGCCTGTGTTGAGAAAAGTGACTGATTTTACATGAGGCCTTAACTTGCATTTCATCATTTGCTAAAAGTTTCTAAAAAGTTACCTGGCTTTGGGGAAGATTGGTCAGCTTTTGTAATTAGAATTGTAGGAAAAAAGACTGAGGCAAGCATTGGTTGGAATATCTCAATCTTACATCAATTATTGTCCACTTAGCAGACAAGCAGCAGTTGCCAGTTTAATCGTTTTATGAGATTCCATTTATCATTCATGTTAAAATGGCCCTGGGTAGGTTCTTTTTATCCATTATAAATCAAAATAAATAATGAATAATGATAAGTAATTGCAACTAATGAATCAGACATGGCATTCCTTATTCCCACTACATCAGCTCCACACATGTGCACTGCCTAGAAGAAGCAGAACGATCTTCACAGACAGTAAAAAAAAAGCAAAGAGGGCAACGCTGCTACATCAAAGAGCTTTTGCAGCAATACAGTATTTGGCATAAGAGAGCTACTTGGAATTAACATGGATGCTTTAAAAACAAAGAAAGAGAACAGKTTTTATTTCTTGTTGCAGAGGTCAGAGGCGGGCTTTTATCATGAGTGAGTAATTTTTTACATAGTTATTAGTAGTGTGTGGGCTACAACATGATAAACAGTACTCAGGTCTACGTCACTTATAGCAGTTACAAAATCCCTTAGTTCTACAAAAATAGATTTGTGGATCCTTGCCAGGTATTCTTAAACACATTTCATGCTTACAAAAGCAGTCCTGCAATAAATTTATACTTTTCCCATTGCCAGTTTTCTGGCTAATGTACAATGTGGTGGTGAATTCAGTTTAAAAACTACAAAACACTCTCACTGTTGGGAGTAGTAAAGGAATTCTTGTGACAGAAAGACAAGAAGGTAAAAATAAGTAGTTGATATACACATGATTTTCATTGCTTTATATTAATTCTAGGTCACCCAAAATCCAGAAAGTACCTAAAGCTTAAAGGAGAATATGGACATTAGAGAGGCATTATACTTATCTTCCTTAATGTGTAGTATCCAAAGATATTTGATAATATTTTGATACTAATTTGATATTTTATAATAAATTTTGCAAATAAAAAACCCCTAATAAACAAACTAGGAAAAAAGATTTTTTTAGAATTAAAAGGTAAAACAATATTTCAWTTTTTTTATCCTGAAACTCACTTCTTTTTGTCAAAAACTTGAAAAATAACTACTAACTTTAGAAAAAAAGTACTTTGAGAAACAGGAATTGCTTGTTTTAGAGTTCTAGAGAAGTTTTTTTATGTTTTCATTTTTTTCAAATCCTATTAAACCAATTAGCTAAATTCAGTACAAATTGTTTACCTCATGAAAGAGATCACCATGGCTCAATGGAAAGTGGCATGCCARAAATTTACTTCTCCTATAAAGTATGTCGAAAGGAGCTTTATGAAGGTATTCGTGTTGATCTTGGAGAAATAGCTGAATGATAAAAATGTCTCCATAAYAGCCTTAGTCATAATGGAATACTATTATGAGAGGAAAATCTAAATACATTAATCTGATGTTTTTAAGTAACACAGGAAAATAACTGATATTTTATTTGAAAGAAAACAGAAATAAGAACAATTATTTGAATGCTTTTATTAAAAAATGGTATGCAGATTTTTTTTCTACATTTCACACGTGGTTTATCAGAGACTATTTTCAGAACAATGAAGAGCTATCCAGCAARGAACTAAGCCTTGAACAAAGCCAATTGCATCCTTCAAATATATACTGGTTTTGCAATAATCATTTTCCCAGGGCACTGCACTGATCATTGCTGGGTTGATCACTATGCAGCCCATTCAAGCATAAACTCTATTTGGCTTGTCTTCATTCAATTTTCAAGGCACTATATATACTATWCCTTTCCTACATATTGTTTTCATTTGTCACAGTTACCATTCCTGACCAAATTATGTCACTGGTATTGCTACAAGTTGTATTTTCAAACATACAAMATGCAAAATTGTCTCTAATGTCTAATAGGAGCTCACTGTAAGAATCCAAAATCACACTTTAACCTTGTTTAAGTTCCTCYTTGAAACTCAGTGGTCCCAGACAGTGATTAAGTGGCTGGTGGGCTGGTAAAGCCAGCCCTTCATCTAAGCAGGTACATCTCAWGTTGTTTCAACACACTTGCCCACTGTTTGCACCAACCTGCCATCTCTTGTTTTAAAAAACTCTCTGAACAAGAATGACATTTTCATATACTGCCTGGTGCAACGGGATTCTGATGCATGAGTGAGAAGGTGAATTTGATCAAATACTGACAGAACATTCATAAAAATAAGCATACATAAGAAGTGATGCTGTTTTGAGTTAAGCTTCTGTTTTCTAATTAAAGCAAAATGTTCAGCATCGCAGAGGGAATGAAAGCGAGTCTGGCTGTAAAATGTCAGTGTTCTCTGGGGGCTTTGCATAAAGCTGTAGTTACACTCTGTGTAAAACTGGGTAGAAGAGAGGAATTTTTTTTCAGGCTGGGCCTACAGAACTCACTCTCAGTAGGCCCACAGAAAATGCAGAGGACTTAACCAACGGTGCATTAATATTCTTTCCTTTTCTCAAGAGTTGCCACAAGAGCCCTCTAGCACCAAACTGAATGTGTTCACTCCATTGCCACTGTGGCAAGGWATTTCCTTAGTACAGGAGCAAAAAACTACCATGGTCATTCTGACATAGAGTAGCACTAAGTTTGCATGAGGATCTGTCCTTCAAAATCAAGAGAAAYAAAATWTTTGTCAGTYCTGSTTTATCAAAAGAAATGACTTAGAAKWGAATGTGTGAAATCYMTTTGTAACAGGTGGACAAGACAGGGATGTTGCAAATGTCTTGTTTGCAGGCTCTGCTCTCATAAGTCAGTATTAATAAGCACAAGTGATAGAACTGAAAGAATAAGCCCAAAATAATGCATTTATAATAGCTAGAGAATTAGACAGAACACTGAGTCTCTCATTGTCCCAGGATGAAGAAATATTTTGCAACAGGAATGCAATCAATGAAGCATAAAAAACAAAAGGCATGCATCTGAAATGACATCTGTATAGGGCAGAAGCCAGAGTTTCCAATTAATAGATTATCTATATTAATTACTTAATTATTATATTTACAAAAAAATTATCTGAATACATTTTCTTTTCCTGTCTGTAATGGGAAASAAGCAGAGGTGCCTTTGTAAATMAGACCTGAACTATTARACCAGGGAACTTGGCATGCAATGCRAAACATAGAAGCTGTGATTCTAATTCTTATTCACCATTATAACTTGGAAGTGCTTTTAGAAATGAAGAAAAGACTGAAAAAAGAAAAGAAAATTGAAAAAAGTGTCATAGTCTCCTCTGGATTATTACATACCSAAAATACATGACACAAACAATTTTTTGGTGAGCTATAAAAATATTTTAAGAGCAGCAATTTTCCATACCCATYAGATAAAACCAGTTATTTATCACAGTCTAATGAAAGCCTTAAATGACAGTGGCTTTTTATATGGARGTACTTAAGGAGGTACATTCACTGTTTCAGCTGGCAAAAGTTCACAATAAATATCTCAGGTCAGTTTTGCATTTAGTCTCTATTTACCAACTGAAAAGAAGAAAAAAAAAATCATTAATTACTAACATTTATCTTTCCTTTTTAGTACATGGGTTCATCAAGAAAATACTTGTGACTACTRTCCATGCAAGTATTGGCATTGATTCAGAGAAACTATTTAAGTAAAAATCAAAGCTTTGAGCAGTYATTGATTGTTCATGAGTCTACATCATTATTGGTGCTGACAACTCAGATATATTTCTGACACCTTATGTATTCTTACTTAATTTACAGAGCTATTCAATAATACTGCATTAAACTACCAAAATATATGCACATATAAAAAAAGTAAAAATGCTTTGCCCTCTTTTTTTAATGATAGTTCTGGATAGAAGAATCCAACCATTCAATAGTGTTAAATTATTTAAAATAACAATAATTCTTCAAGAGGTCATTATCAATCTTTATAAAGCCCGTACTATACTGATGAATCTTTTTAATGAGGCATTTATGCATGTAAATAACTGTCATTGTTGCAATGATAAAACTCCACCTAAGTGAAAAAAAAATAGTAAAGAACTATTCAGGAGAAAACAGACAAAACAGATCAGCCCTAATGCTCTTTAAATGCTTGAATTGTCCCTTGTAGCAAAATTGCTGAAGAGGAAACAACATATTAAATGTCAAATTGACCCGGGACAGATAATATTACTGGATTTTAGCCATCAAATATTTCCTTTTATCTTAATTGGCTATTAGTCTCTATGAACACAAAATGCTCAGGAGAAAATAAAGCTTTTATCTTTGTTTTCCTCTTGCAGATTTGGTCATAAAGAGTGCAGAAAGCCCAGTAAACCTTCACACGACGTACGCCAGGTTTTTTGTGGAGTATGAGACTGAGATTTATTCCTCTTCTGAACACAAAGGATCAGAATACAAAGAACAGCAAGGCTACCTAAAACAACTGCCTGTGTTRCCCATGTGAGCTGCATATTTTCACTACCAAGTCATCATCTTTTATAACTAGTAGTTATTGCAAGAAAAGAAGCTCAAACCAAATGATGGTTATAGCTCCTAATCAGATGCCCAGATGGTTAGTAAACAACATAAAACTGGAATTAAACAGGACCTAGCAATGGATGTGTCTGTTTCAGGCTTTTTGTAAAATAACTCTAGATATTGATACCAGGTACAGTTAATAACTACCTACTGAAAGTTAAAGTCAGTGGAAATTTTTACTTTAAACTGAATAAACAATGCATTAACYCTGGTTTACTCGGTACCTATGTCTTGCAAATTTAATAATGAGGAGGGCTTGAACCACTGCTGTGTTCTTCAAGTTTAAAGTTGCTGTACCTGCATAATATTACGCACCTATAAAACTAGAAACTATTAAGATTCTAGCATTTGAGTTTCTCTAAGAAACAGTATGATGTTATGCATTTTAGACAAGCTTTGGAGATTCTCTAATACAGAATCAAGTAAAAGCTCAACCAAAATATTTAAACTAATGTACCAGCATGCCCTGTCAGACAGAAAAAAGAAAAAGGCTATTTCATTTACTTTTCATTAAAGTTGATGGAAGAACTCCTACATGATTTTGACAGACGATATCCAAGTCTTAAACCCCACATCATATTGCGAATTATGCATGGTTGGGTATCTGTATCCCATTCTTATTGGTCAGCCATAATATTATGGGATTGCACCTTTAGCTATTTCTCACAGACTGCTTGCAGGGCAGCTTCATTTTGTCCCTTACCCGTCCCTTCCCATTGTGCCACCATCCTCTGCCACAGTCCACAGCGGATGATCTGATCGTGCCGGTGGAAGGATCAACAGACTACAATCACCTTGTTATTAAAGGTGCAGACCTAAAGTGTTCCAATACTTAAACTTATTCCCTTGTCCACCCAAATGAAATGCTAAAGAGAGCATTATCTGCCCCTTTSGATTGTGAAACTTCAGGTTTCGGGAAGAACCAGTAGGGTGACAGAGGAGCTACTCACAGTAAACCAGTAAACCAGTAACGAGTGCTAAGGGTGCAGCAGAACTCCTACCCAGGTTCAATATAGTTCAATAAATGTACTTTCCATTTTATCATTCCTCCCTAAAGAAAAGCACTGCATTGTAATTAAASTACCTGGGAGAATTTAAGACCTACTTTTTAAAATAAAAGCAAGCTACAAGGGCCTATCACATCACCAATACTATGACAACATTTTCTCTTTCAGTGACAATTACAGATTAAAAGTAGTAAAATAACCTGCATCTTTCCTTTAAGAACTACCCATTCTGTCAGAAAAAGCAAAAGTGAGGTATTAAATTTGCTTTATCTCTTACCATAGCAGGAAGGGTTATGTAATTCACCCTCTTTTCAAATACAGGAACYAAGGGGTATCAAATGAAACCTAGGAGGCAGCMAGCCAARGGAAATTCTGATGAAATGTGTAGTWARGSCAYGGAAATACYTTTTCRGAAGTGTATAGATGGTAAATAGATGAATATAAAAGGAGAATGCATGAGTTAAAGGAGTTCTTTTGAATCTAGAAAGGTAGCCCCTTAAACATAATGGCTGATATTATCCTGGAGAACTGTTTTGACCAGCTTATTCTGACTCTGAAACCATTTACATTTAATAACCACTAAAGGCTAGACTCWAATAAGTTAAAGGACCTCTTTCCTGATCTTGATTCTACAAACATGACCAAAAAACTGACACTCAAATGAATTCAGAAAGGCAGGATAACCTTCCAAATGTTATATATCTAGTATTGGACCATGAACAAAGCTGAGATCTTATTTTCCTGAGTACAGAAGTAACATGAGAAATTATTGCTGTTAAGGGCYACAGACCACCACAGTTTATGCTCTTGTGCAGCAGCTCACATGAACAGTGGGAGAATTCAATGTGCAAAGTGCAACAAGTTTGTAAATTTTTGATTTCAAAGTCTGAAATGGTAAACAACACTGAAGAAACAAGGGATCATAAAAACTATTAATTAAGCACACTTCAAATATTTCTGACTGCTCTTCAGTCTCTCATCAATAGATTGTCTAATTAATCATAAGTATCTTAAATGCTTCATGATGTTTTTGAATGTTTTGGTTGTCTTGATGTTTCAGGTGAATAATATTTTTATTTTCCCAGCCTAATTTTAAAGAAAAAGAAGTGCTAAAACAACCGTGTTTTACAAGTGACCTTTTCATTTATGAAACATTAGAGACCCTTTTGTTGAATTCAAAACTGTTTTGAATTGAAGAAGATTCAAAAAGTGGTAGACTAAGGACTCAAGCCAGTCATTTTACTGTATATTGAGTTGTATTTCCTCTGGCTGTTAAACCTTTTTCTTGTTTTCTGTATTGCTTCTTGTCYGTATTCTCTGTTATCTGTATCACTGAAATACAGCGAGTGAACTAGAGCAGAACTCCATCTTTGATAGGAGGCATGGCAAGAATTTAAAGGAATGCCTGTATGTGTCTCAAAGCTTAAGTTACAGTGTCAGAAAAGTGCTTTAACACRGCCAGGCCTAATTTCATTAAAAATGCTACATTCAGAATACTGCACAGTGTACTTTTATTAAAAAGTTTTAACACTGGTTAATTCCAGGAGCCTGTCTCAAGCAGAGAGCATAACAAGATGCCTTAGGGAAAGTAATGAACAGCTATAAAATAATCTGTCTATTGGGAATGTTTCTTCTTAACTYTTAAGCCTGAAAGGCATATTGCTTGCAAAATCTTTATTTGATATAATACAAAGTCAAAAGAAGCATGCAAATGTCTAATTCATTTAAAAACTGTATTAAGATCTCGGCTTCAATTCTACTCTGCCTTTGAAAATGAGATTTACTCATAGTTTGTGCTTACAAAATTTGTATTTGAGAAAAGTATGTTTTTGTTCTTTATTTTCTGTTAGTTATCTGTTCTTTTTTGTACCATAACAAATCTAGGTATGGGAGAGTATTTTCTCTACCCTGTGTGTATCTACATTATATCATTTTTTCCCTTTAATCCTTTCTTAACTAAAATAATGTGTCGATTCTTCATATAGAGATCTTTATACTCRGCCTYYCTTCATAAACCAAYCCAGTGSCATTTCTCATATAAASCTTYTATGATGGAGTGACTGCACCAACACACAAGAGAAGGGCCACAGACCATTATAATTTATCTGGACTTCCCTAAAACCTTTCACATGGTCCCCCGCAACATCTTTCTCTCTAAATTGGAGAGAAATGGGTAGAATTGATGGACTGTTAGATGGATCACAAAGAGGTTGGATGGTTACATCCATAGAGTAGTGGTCAATGGCTCAGTCACGATGGCCATCAGTGACAAGTGGCGTTCCTCAGGGGTCTGTACTGGGACCAGAGTTATTCACTATCTTAATTAACAACATAAATGAAGGAATCAAGCGCACTCAGCAAATCTGCAGATGACAATAAGCAGGGTGTTGCCACTGACACACCTGAAGTGCATCCCTGGGTGCCATCCAGAGGGACCTGGGCAAGAGCAGGAAATGGACCTGAAAGAATATTGTGTGGTTTTACAAGCTCAGGTGCAAAATGCTGCACCTGGGTCAGGGCAACCCTTTTACTACWGTCAAGGTACAATCCAAGGATGACTTCTGGTAAATGCAGAAGCCCTGGGTACGTGCTTTCAAACAAGCTCAAGACTTCAAGCCTGGGTAGAAGGAACCACTTTTGAATTCTCCCTGTCTTGTGAATCTGAAATGCATAATTCTGCTCTCAGGTATCTAGATTTTTTTTTTTTTAATTTTTCATATTTCATTCCATATCAGAATGAACTCTACCTTTAAACCCCCAAATCAGTACATTTCTACATCATTTCACTCCATTCATTTYACAAGAAAATGGAATACTTTTGAAGAAAAAAAGGACTTCCTGTATATTTTGAACTTATAATCACGTCATACAATTTGACAAGACTAAGAAAACTGTGCTCAAATACTCCACCATGCACAGCTGCTAAACCTGAATGACTTTTCATGAAAGCTTACATGCTCAGAAAGAGTCTTGCTATTCCTTACCAGTAATTAATTTCTATATCAAAGAAATACTTTTATTTTATGGCTTAGACAAAAGGCTGGTACAACCTAAATGATTTTTGAAAATTTGACTGAATAATTTCCCATCAGAAAACAAATTTGATTGCAAAACAACTGTGTAGAAAGGCACAGTATGAGTAATGAAACTTATTACACCGGTGTACACTTTCAGATCAAATTTCATTTTGAGAATGGAAGACCTATTTTTAATTTCACAGTGTCCTGTTTCAGAAGAATATTCCTATGTTACAGCAAAATGCCTTTTTTAAGGTTATGTTTTGAATTTTTTATTGCAATTTTAATTTCAATTTTCTCCCTTTGAAGCTTGCCAATTTAGACTTTGCAGAATACTCTGCATAATACAAAATTTCAGTTTGTTACAATTGTAGTCAGAGTAGATTTTCAGGTTCTTCAGTACCTGTTTCCAGAGGAGACTGCAGCCACTGCAAACAAACTTGTCGGTTCCTCAATATCAAAACATTGTATTGTCATAGTACATTTTTACAAGATGCATTGGTCGGGAGTTCCCCTTACACTGGGAATAAAAATGGATGGAAATGGAGATTGCTAACCTTTCTCTGACTGATGAAAAGCCTTCATGCATTTCTGGCAGGCTCTGCAATGACTGGCAGTTATGACTACTTGGCAAGAGAAGGGATTGCAATGTTTTCAAAATAAGGGCAGGATGTGCCCTTCCTCTGGCTCAGCCCTCCTCCAGCAGCAGCCATTTAAAAATTTCTTTTTTTTTCCAGCTCTGAATTGCTCTTTTTAACTGTGGTGCCCACACTTTCTTCTGTGTCACCTRCACAAATTAAGCCCTTTCTGTCTCTATTGAACTTAGAAAAGACAGACTAACACCCTGGAGACACGCGCACACACACAGAGAAGTACAACTTTCAGTTTCCTTTGTTTGACACTATTTCAAACCACAGACAGCTGCTGTTCTGCTGCAAGCCAATCTATATTCAAATCCTGTGTGAGCTTTTAGTGTGGCTTTTAAAATCATTCAGTACTTCATGTGAATCACTTTTTTGGCACAAGCCACAGATAAACATGGCAGTAGTATTGAATCTACATTTACCTCGATGATTCACAGCTCTTTTTTTTTTTTTTTTAACTTGTACATGTTGAAGGGGGGAATAATAATAATAATAACTACCTGAAAACTAGAGGCTTCAGAATGTCCAGAAAAGGTCATCTGGTATATAAAATGTTATTTCCAGTTGCAAGACAAAACCTTAAGTCAAAACCCTGAGAAAGACAACTTATTTAATTAAGAAACTTAGTACAAAATATATTGAAAGTTGGCCCAAAATAATTTATGACAGTATTAACACTTGTTGTGAAAAGACTGTTATAATCATGCTTGACTAGTAAAATTCAAGCCTGGATTAAGCCCCAAGGGTCTACTAAAATTAAAGCTTGAATAGGAAAAAACTCCAGTTTGTTACAGAAACAGAATGTAATCACCCAATTAGAATCTSTGTAATAAACATTTGTGCAGAAATATATACAGATTTATGTGCACATGAGTTTTTATGAAACAGAATTCTAATCAAAGGACATTAAAATAGTTGCAAGGTTGAGTACTCAAATGTAAGGCAATTCTAGAGGCTGCTTTTTCCATAGACCCTTTTGCACATACAATATAATTAAATCTTTGACTGCATGCCATTTTTTCTGCATAATCTCCACTTTATTTGGGGCTCCTGATGGACAGTACACATTTGAATATGTAATAATTCGATGTTTTGCTTTATCTTTGCTGTTCAACATGTGTCTCCATTCATTAGCCACAACATACTATTCACGTCCTTCTCTAAAGACAGAGTTATTAATTTCCTCTAAGAGTTATTAATTTTCTCATAGCTATTTTTCTGGTTCTTTTTTTTCTGCATAAATTCAAAAAGTTCCCTAATTTATTCTCACAATAGCCTTCACAATACTGGCTACTAMACCTGGAGCACAGAGGGATCAAGGTCAGGTCTTTCATTATTTTCTGAGGGTCAGATGAGACACTTAACACTTGATTTTCAAGGTCTCAGCACATACATAATTTCATATAGTGAAGCCCATTTTCCACATCTGCCAATATGCATCTTTGGTTAGAAATCTTAAAATGAGGAACATACAATCACATCTAAGAAAAGTCTGCTTTAATCTCCTGTCAGACATAAGATAGAAACTTGGTGTTAGTGGCAGACTGGGTATACAATTTCTCAGAGTGAGCGCCATCTCCTTCTGTCCTGAAATGAGCCCCATTCTTCTGCATTTCTTTGCCTATTTAGCGTATGCTTTCCAACTTTTGCAACAAGTGATGTGGAAATCAGTTAAAAAAAAAACAAAACAAACAAAAAAAAAAAAACAAAACAAAAAAACAAAACAAAAAAAAAACACTTTGGTTTCACTACTCGGTATTGATGAATCCCCAGAGCAGGCCCATCCTTCTATTTGTCTGAAGTGTGAACAAGAAAAAACCTCACAAGTGAAGGGGAGTGCACTGAAGTTGAAGAAGCATCCAGAGCATTGTAATTTCTAAATGTTAAGCTATGCTTTCAATACTTTAGTTTTACCCTCATTTCTGAAACTGATTTCTCATTTGTCTAGTTTGATTTTAAAAGCAGAGTGCAACACAAAACCCCATTTCCTGATGTTTTACCCAAATTTGTGTTCCAGTATCAGCTATTTGAGGAACTTTTAGATCTCCCACATAATTTTCTACTTAAGGTATCAGGGTAAGCAGCAGCAGTAGTGGACAGGTGAACTCTCTATAACTACCTGCAAGGAGACTGTAGACAAGTACAGGTCAAGTTCAATTAAATTATGAGATTTTCTTTGAGGCATGGTCTAATTTGTAAAATTTAAACCTAAATAGGACACGTGTGAAGAAAAAATAGTCATCAGATCTTCTAATGCAAAATGGCAGGTCTCTAAAAGTAAATGCTTACTGGTCATGAACACAATACAGTAAAAACTGACTTTATAAAAACAACTCAGAGATGCACCTTTGGATTTGGGCACACCTGGCAAGTGTTACAATCTGGAAGTTCAATCTAAATTTTGCAATTGCATCTAAAATTTAGTGATACCATGCATCACATAGGCCTCATGCTGTTCAAGAACTTGTTACAATATTAAGGATTTTCTAGGGTGAACTGAATTATTTCTCATCAATAACAAAGATGCGTGGGTAATCCTGTCGTTTAAAGAATCCTTGAACAAGAGAAGACACACAAATGTTTAGGGGAATAAAGCACATCACAATAAATTACTTTCTACATCTATTAATTTAAACTGCTGAGATCAAAATCTTATGCCTCAGTTCCATTGTATCAYACCTTACATTAAAAAAATAATAAATCTCTACTTGAGCCACAAGACACTATACTGAWAAAAAATATTTCTACCGCTTGCAAGGAGCATATCTCTTAGGCATTAGATAAGAAATAGGACATGAATTTCTCATGACCTCTAACACAACATGCCAACAACTGCCATTCCCCTATATAACTCATAACTGAGTTTATAATAAGTCTAACTGAGTTTATAATAAGTCTAAATTAATCCTTCCTAAAAGTACATTATTCTTTCAGTGGTAAATTATATTTAAAACTTAAGTAAATTTGAAGTGACTTGAAGAGGTTTGTGAAACATTATTTTACTTTACTGCAGAATAGTAAGCAGGTAGAGAATAAGAGTATATAGAATAAATTCAAAAGTCAGGTTAACTGCATTTGTCTATACAAAATCTAATGTACAAACCAAATTATGTTAAAAAAGCATTTATTGTTAAATTCAGTATATTAAATAGAATTACCAGGTTTAGAATGTGTTAAACACTAGAGCTCTGAACTTGTATTTGGTAACAATTAAAATAATTCTTTCTTTTCATCTGCTCAGGGAATTGGTTGTGTCACCATCCCTGCAGGTGTTTAAAAGATGTTTAYATGTGGCACYTGGGGATATGGTTTAGTGGTGGAAKTGTCAGTGCTGGGTCAGCAGTTGAACTTGATGATCATACAGGTCTTTTCCAACCTAAATGATGCYATGATCTCCAAAGATAAAATATTAACTTCACAAACTCAAATAATCCATAAGARGTACAGGTCACCAAAGTGGTTAGCTAGCACACATCCACAAGAGAATGCACTGCTGGAACAAAGCAAACCAAGAGGTTGCCATCTTCTACCATTCTCTCTGAGAAATGTGCACAATGTCAAATATTTCACAGTTACCTGCTAACATAAAGAGGGTTTGAGATAGCCTGTGCTTTGCTCAGCTCTTCCTGATCTCTTTCACACTTTTTATTTCAGTATCTTTGTCTGGGACCCCAACTTCGAAATCTCAGTCAGCCTCCCACTGCCATTATCAATACCACAGGCTCCCTAATCTGAATTCATTATTTCAAAATAGGTTTATAACCGCAATCTGGCATATCCTGCAAAATCCTACTAAAGCAGTTTCCTGATATATGCAGTCTGAAAGCTTGCTGGGAACATTAGAGGAACAGAACCCAATGTTTCAGTTCCTGTGCCCCTAGTACTCCTGCACAAGAGCTGCAGTTGAAGGCAGCAACAACTGTTGCAGATTTTGTGAAGGTGCTCTCAACACCCATCAAAATGCCAAAGAATCTGGCAAATTCAYCTTTTTGAAGACATGAGTGCTTGTTCCTCTAGTCTTGGGCCATRAACTGAGTACCTGCTTCCCAACCTTCTTTCCTCCTCTCACAGCCTTTATCTTCACATAGACAGTGGGCATCAGTTTCTTTCCCCCTGCCCCTTTTTTCCACTTGTCTCCAAGTCTATTCCATCGGAGGATAGAGGAGCTACCCAGAGGAGAACAATGGCATTGGAAGCAATAAAACCATAAAGGAGACATGGTTCCTGATCTTTCCATTTGAGTCAGGCCACCAGATTGCCCAGCTTTGAATAGTGACAAAATTAATAATGCAGAAGTTTTAACAGTTTTCAAGTATCAACTTTCTAAATCTTTCTTTGAAGTTGGYATCTACACTGTTAGTTCACTATGACAAAGGTACTTCGGGAAGGCATAAATTTTAAATCTGTGTTTTTGAACAYGTATTAGGGTAGATACGCTTTATATTCCTACCCATACATTCAGACATGCATGGAATTTTTCCTTCTCTTACTCAGGCTTTGAACTCAGCTGTTCTTTTGTACTAACTCACCATTTAGAGGGAAGGAATTCAAAATCACAAGGCTAAAAATTAATCCTAAACAAACTAGATTATTCATCATAAATTGCATACCCTCATGGGGTCTGATCACTTGTTTATCTTAGATCAAAAGCCTCCAAGTGACTTTCAATGCTGATCCTCCACACAACACCAGGATGAGCAAACCCTGCAGCTTCAGATGTTTTATTCTAATGTGAAACGTGTATCTCATTAATAAAATCCTGTGAAACTTCTCAAGGCATTTCTGCCTTGGCACTTCCAATGGCAAGAAAAGCAATAACTCCCAATCTAYGCTTCTTAAAAGCAGTTAAAGGTCATGAATAAATTACTGAGAACTTCAGCATGGAAGGAAAAYGGACTGGTGCTAGAATGAAAACACAAAGATTTATAATAATTAAAATCCTCCCACACAGAAASATTTCTTTACAAAATTTAACATTTTGATAGCAAGGAGGCCAAGGTTATAATGCCATATCAAAAGATGACCTTTACTTGTTCCTGTGAGCAATAAATAAGCAGGCAAAAATGCAAAACACCACTTTCTGTATTTATCTATATTAGGTMTTTCATTAGTGTAGTTTTCTCTTACGCCTTCAAATTCCTTTTATTCCCATATATCTACATAGAAAGCACTCACTAAAATGTCTAAAGTCAAGCTATCTTCATTAGATGGGAAGTAAAAAGGCAAAATAACAATATTAAGTAAATTTAAAAAAATCTCCCAAATGACTTCACACTCATTATCGAAGGTATTTGAAAGATGACTTCAGGTAGCCATTTTTACCTGAATTGCTGTAATTAATTTTTTCCAGAAATAGAGTGTAGCTTTCATCATGGAACCTCTCTGAAACCCCCCAGTTACCACTCAGTGCCTTCATTTCTACTCTTTGCCTCTGCAGACATCAATCCTAGGGAAATTCAGCAATTAAAAAGATTGAGCGTGAAGGCTTTAGAATTTGTGAGGCTTTTTCTCACAGCTTTGTGACAAGCTACATCCTCCTTACAAAGCAAAAATTTTATCTGCTGTAGTAACACTACACTCTGTTTTGTGTTYCTACGACAATATTTTTTACAATTTCTTTCTCTTACAACTTAACGTAGGCCTGTGAAAATCTCAAACCATCTGGAGACTGACATAGCCTAATTTCACTGAGACATTACAATTCTAAAGGAAGACAAAAGATATTTGTCTACTATAATTATACAGAAAGAAAAAAAAAAGGGTGTAATAGCAGAGAATGAACTGAATAGAAAAAAGATGAGATTCTCACCACAAAGGGAAAACTCAGCCTGACTCTTCGAGTTTCAGTGTTGAAAGGCTGCCCTTACCTTTCTTCTGCTGTCCATACTCCTAAATGTTTCTCAAGGGAGGTAATGAAAGCCATGATTAGATTTATCAAACAAACCAGATTAAAATCAGATATTAAGTGTCACATTAGTTCAGACTTTTTTCCTCACTCTGAAGTCCTCTCGGGTGTCTAAGGAAGCCAAGAATCTGTCTAACTGTGCTGTGGAGAAGCAACTAATAAGATGCAAGGAGACAGTACTTTGCTGCTTCATTCACAGTGAGTGCCATGCAAGGCATAGAGCGGTGCTCAGAAACTGATCTGGGAGCCCACTCATGCCAGATCCTTTGCAGACTGCTGAAGCCAGACTCCCTGTTGCTCCTCCCTTTCATGCCCTTTGCCCCTTACAGTCCCAGCTGCATGGTTACCAATTCCAGACAGSGATGGACCCCATTCCCATCCTGCCCACAACTGCATGGCAGCCAGGAGAGCAGGGGTAAGAATTCAAGCCCAACAGGRATGAAGAAAACCCAGAGCTGAAGCCTTCCAGCTGAGACAGAAACCTTCATTATCTCACCCAATGTGATTGTGGCTCTCATTCTTTTCTGTCAAACTGCCCCCAATATGGGGTAGGAATAATAGGACTATTGACAAGCAAGGATGCTTTCTTGACTATGACTCGTGGGTAGTTCTGAATTCATACTAAGCTCTTTCTAGAACTTCTGTTGCACAATTTTAAATCTCACATAGAGCATATTGGCTCTAGGGAAATGGACCCTGTCCCAAAATATGAAGCATATTTACAGGCCTAAAATGAGGAACATGCATWAATGTCCTACCTCACTGTCAGTAAAAGTAAAAATCCATTGAAGACAGAATGTATTTTTATACTTGATATTTCTTCATTCCCTTTTTTCAGCATTATATTGTTGTTAGAAATTTATAAGTGAAAAAATAGTTTTTGAGAAGCATTTGAAAAATGGTTAACAAAATTCTGTCTTAGGTCTTCTTTCAGAGCCTAAAGCAAACATGTATTAACAAAGCCCAGCTCTAAACATGTCCAGGTACCATAAAGACACATACCAAGGGAGCACCACATGATATCTGCTGCTTAACCAAAATCCCAATATATAGGTCAGCAGTGTTGGCACCACCAGCACCTACACTGCAGTAAGCCACTGTGCTGTGCCAGTGCTAAAAGCATTTCTTATTGATTGCTTCTTCTAAGAAAAGGATGTGAAAGTAGTAAGACAAATTTAGGCAACAGAAAGCTGAAGGAAATAGTCTGACAAGGAAAAAAAAAAGTAATTCACAATGGCACACCAACAAAGTGAAAACACAAAATGTGTAATACATCACCAGTCTGGAAATAAACAAAGAGGCTTTCTGCTATTTTTACAAGTTTTCATGTGGCTACAACTAATTGTCAAAAAAAGAAGTAATAAATTTCTATGGAGCAAATATAGGAATACACACAAATGATGTACGTAAATGATTCTTCCCTAGCCTGCTTACTGCTCCTTTCCTGTTGATTTCTATGAGTGGAGAGTATATATATATATATATGAGAATATTTGGTCTGTGCTGCTCATAAGAGAAGACAGGATGACAGAATTGCTGATTTGAGACTTAGTATGGCCTGTTGATCTGATTCTAAATCCAGTGTGAATAAAGCACTTGAATTGCTGAAGCTTCACCTAGACACATCAACCTTCATGCTCCCCTCCTCCCCGTAGCAAGGATGTGGATGTTGTTATATGTGTTAGTGGGTCCTACACAACTAAAAAGCTAATTTTGTGTTAGCAAATGGTGCTGGATTTACAGCTCTGGAGGATAAAATGCTTTAAAATGGGTAAATAATTTGACGTTTTTACGGTGACTTTCGTCCTGAAGATTTGCTGCAACGTGCTTATCAAACTGTACACATTTGGTGGCACTGAAATACTGCCAATTTGGTGTGCAGCCCAGAGCACAGCAAAGCAGGATGAGAAGGAAAGTATTTAACTAGGTACACCAGGGAAAACCTACTCTTGAAACCTTTTTTTTTTTTTTTTTTAATTTAACGTCCATATTGACCAGAGGGAACTGTGGATTTCAAAGTTTCAACTCCAAGGCTGTCACAAAGATGACTACAAAACAGGTTTACATTTTCCTTTCTCATTCAGACAAATCTAACTCTCTAAATACAACAAAACTGTTTTCTAGCTTTAGGTCTGGACCACTAAGACCTCAATTTATACTAAGATGGTGTGCAAATGGCAGAACAGCCTTTATGTGCCTTGCTGCTGCTCAAATCAGCTCATATTTGTTCACCAGCACAAAATTTTTTTAAAATATGAAATAGATTTCCAGTAGGCACAGGTCATTTCTGCTCTGTAGCCCACTTGATATGCAATTTCTCAGCCAAGACTACCAACAAAAAAAAGGTGGAAAATGAGAGTAGGTTTTGTGACTTTGGGCCTGAACTAGCAAAACTCAAAAGATCAAATATCCTGATGTCATACGAAAGACAAACTTAATTCAACTTATTTATGTGAACCTGCTGTGATTCTTCTTAAGTTTCCAATAGCCTGTACTTGCACAGAAATATGAAAGAACACACACGCACATTTAAATACACACACATATTTAACATGCTTACTTAGATTTTCAAGAAAGTATGAACATGTAGATAACACAAAGTAGGAGTAAGCCATGGACTGCCACAAATGCAATAAGAACAATGCATAATCTAAAGAGGACCAGGTTGCAGTCTGTCAGAGTGATCCAAGATAAGGAATATTGAAACTGGGAGTGAAATTATTTAGATGGTTGTTTAGAATGTGTAGGAACTAGGATTGAATGATTCCTGCTCCTGGACAGCTTTCATGCTGGCTTTATTGTCATTAATTTGGACTTGGAATTAACTTCTTGGCATTAAACTCATACTTTCAAAATGGAAATTAGAAACTGTAACTACAGTGGTTTGCATTCACATTTATCTGGGGGTTTTTTTTTAAGTTTTTTTTTTTTTTTTCTGAAAAACTGAACTACAGTACTGATAAATTTTAAAGCAGAAAAGAGTTTGGAGCTTTTGTACAGGGGCTCATAACTATTTTCAGCAACATTCACTTGCAGAAAGAAAACTGCTAGTCCACATACCTCTGATTTGCTTTCGCAAAATCCCACCCTTTGTTTAATTCCATTTGAATCTCTGTGATAATTGTATAAGTTTCTCTATTTTTGCTCATGGGGAAGCACAAAGCATCCTCTGAATAAGGTCACAGTTTCCCCTCAGTCTTTCTTCCAAGACCAACAGATACTTAAGTGTGACCATGAATGCCAGTCTAAATAAGACAACTTTTCACTGCCAAATGGTCACAGAGCAAAGATTTGACATACTAGTTACAACTCGTAACTTGCACTAGAGTTACAACTTCCACTGAGAGATTTTTTTTTAAGGGGGMGAGGAGGGTTTACATTCATGACCTTTCCCAGCATTTGAATACAAACCACTGCAGGTGTCAGTTCTTTAACATCTTGGATAATGATGAGAGAAATCATCTAGGAATAGAGCCTTAGACTATCAAAGGTTATTTATAGCAATTTGATTAACCAGTGAGGCTTCAGAGACACTACTTTACCTCCCTCCAATAAACCTCCCAGTCATTCATTAAAATTAATACACATTAAAAAATCCATTTAAATTACAAGGTTGTATCTGAGATATTAAGAATGAATCCAATCACATATTTTACAAGTCAAAGATATTAATGTGGCTTTAAGGAGCCCAAGCAAGATAGTAGCTATCTAATATTACCAAGGATATTCTATTTTTATTTGCAAACTTATTCATGTTTTAAAAGCTAATGTGTCATTACTTGGCAGCTGACTATTTGACGTTCACACAAAACATGTTCAGCTTGAAAATTTTCTTCTCTCCTTGAAAACAGTGAGGTCCAGCCATATCCTCTCCCGAAATATGTYGTCCTAATGCGAAAGCACACACAAACAGGTTATCAAGTCTGTGCCTCACTAATGTAGCTGTTGATGAAACCATCTGTGATCACAACACACTCTAGAAATCTTCTGATGCAGCCCAGTTATGAGTAAAAAACATTTAAATGGAATTCTGCTTGGGAGATTCAGTACATCCATCCTGCAGAATGCACCATCACTATCATTTTCAGAATGCCACAGTCAAGAGACRATTTTCAAGGGAAAATCAGCAGGTCAGCTGTTGACCTCAGAAAAAATTTAGTTGTCACAAGGGCCATACTTTTGATAAACTGAAAACAGAAATTTAGCTTTTTCAAGGTCTTTGGTCCACAAAAGGACAGAGAGCCTAGAAATCTGGCCCCAAACTGTTTTGAATGCATAATTTCAAATGTCAATTAAAATAATTCTTTTTTGCCCAGGGAGGGATCAAGAACAGAAAATATTTTCACAAATACCCATTTGAATCTTGAGGTACCYTAAACTCCACTGCATCATTTTGCTTCTCCCAAATATTTAAAAGCAGGATCATGACCAGGAAGGATCCTCACGATCTGGGATTTTTTTGTTTCAATCACACATTTTGTGATCGAAGAGTTACACCAAACCCTCAAGTAACTGTCAGTCAACYAGATATGCAAAATCAAGAGTACATGATTTCAGCTCTTAGACTTATCTGGTCAATGTATAGATCACTTGATTAGGGTCTTTGATCTACAGAGTTGAGGACTGGATGGAATTGGTCACATCAGGGGCTGCCTCCAAAGTCCAACTTTCAACAGCACAATGAGGACAGCATATTTGCAGGAGCACATGGAAGCAGTTGTGACTCTGGCCTTCACTCTCTTCTTTACATCAATGGCATACCAACTGGTTTTTGTTTGTTGGTTTTGGTGTGGTATTTTGTTTGGTTTTGGTTTTGGTTTAATTTTGATCCTTTTAAGTGTTGGAATTGATACAAGATATTGGAAAATGCTTTGTGGCCAGTTGTGTATGGGGCAGATGTTTTGTGGACCATCATGACTTGTGAAGCTGCTTGATGCCTCTCTGCTCAGTTCTGGAGTACTGAATGTAAAGACCTACTCAGCAATCTCCTAMAGCCTTCTGTTCCTACCAATTTTCATACTAATTTCATAACTATTGTTCAAATGCATTTTTAAATKTTAACATTTCTTCCATGAACACCATAGCCTATGAAATATAATTCTATTCTAGCGATATTGTTTTGATTGGTAGGTTTAAAAGGAGGAGGATTTTTTTTTTTACATTGATTTAAAACAACTGTGCTTGTTCAAGCAACCAGTTTGTGTCAAAATTTGCCTACTTAGAAATTGAACACTGTATTCAGTTTAGAAATAGATTTTTGAAAATAATGTCAAGCATTCAAAAAGTACATTCTGAAAATGTTTCCTTCATTGCATGTAAGCTATCCATTATCTCAATGAATTCATTTGAATTTAAAATTCATTCAAATTTTTTTAAATAGTTTCAGTCAGATTGTGTTTATTCATCAAAAGAAACAAAGTTTTCAATGGAAACAAAGTGYTTCAATATAGCACTCTCATGTTTTCATACGTGGTAACTGCATCACCACCAAAYAAATTTCATAAAACCTATTTCAAGCAATTAGCTCTCTAGCTATTTTTCCAGTCTCTCTCTGTACCAGASTTGACACCAGCATAGATGGCAATAATAAGCAAAATTAAAGAAGATGTACTTTGATCTTCTGCATTGTTATTAAAAAATGTAAATGTCCAATTTGCACAAAGAATATAAGCAGCAATAGATTATAATTAGYTTTGCCTCAAACCATTCACCTTTTATTCAAATGTAATGACAACTAATTTGACATTAAGGCAGCATAAACACTTTCCTTTTTGGAGAGCACCATATGGATTTTGTATTCTCAGAAGACAAAGCAATGGCTAGAACTACATCTTCAAGGTCACATGTACTTCCATAAACCTTACATTGCAGTGTTTCAGGGGAATGAATACAAGAGCCCAGTTAATTAAATAAAACAAATCCATAAATGAAACATTAAGTTCATACAAGTGGATTGACTTTGTCAGATGCCAAGTAATTTGCATCATCAACAACACGATCAGTTTCAAAAATCATATCAATTTGCAGCTAAGGTTTTAAAATGTGAATTCAGAAGACTACAGCAAGGATTTTTTTTTCCCCTCTTGATTTGCTTTTGCCTTAGAGCAAGAAAAGTATTTAGCACTTTAAGAAACTACCACATATTAGATTGTGCACCATGAGAAGAGCTCTCTGGATGGCAGAAACCATCCTCAAACCCTTTCACCAAAATATAGACACCAACTTTGAGAAGAAAGGTCAGAGAATATCTGGAATTTCTTGTTTTGTGTTCCTCCTCCCAGAACTCTAGTTTTGGTAAAAATTAGAACGGAACAACATTCCGATGAGAATTGATATATCATAAGAGACAAATTATTTGAACCAAAAGCAGAATAATAAAAATAGCACTGAGAATAAGATCAACTAACGACTAACAAAATTTCTGTGACAAATCCAAAATCGAAGAAAAATAGAAGCTCATAAATTAGGTGGATAAGTAAATTACAAGTGACCAATGTAAGATGGGCACAAAGATTGGAGGTCAAACCCTATCCTAACTCTGGTAAAGGAAATATTAAAGGCAGTCTACAAGGGGCTGGACTAAGCCATGAATATGGCATTGAGTCCTGGTCAATCATTCTCATGAAAGTCAAACTAAAAGTTACTCCTGCTTTTGTTATAAATATAATKAATTGAGATAGATGGATAAATGGATAGATGGATAGATGGATGGATGGATAGATAGACAGATCGATAGATAAATAGAAAGAATGATATGGTCAAGTACTATGTTCACAGGTAACTGTCAAATGGTTTTCAYAGAATTGTACATAGCTAGCTTTTTAAAAATTCTAATGATTTTTTCACTGCCTTTTCTACTTCCTGCCATGAATTACCTCAGCCTTGTTGGTTCTGTAATTTTTGGGAGATATATGATCCTCTGTCTCTCAGGAAAAAAAAAAAACTAGAATGCCCTATTAAAGAAAACCTCTTCTAAAGGTAATGTGGACAGAATCTGATACCAAATTAGRTATATCTAAATTACAGGTATGTGGAGCAGAGTAAAAGAAGCTTCCTGTGTTAGAACATTGCTCAGCTTTGATATACAGTTCAAGTGCTTTGTCACAAGCAGAATCCGGCAGACCATGAAGCATCTACTTGCATTATCTATTTATGAAATATTTTCCAAAGCTGGCTCAGAAAATATACCTCCCACAACCTGAACAGTTGTTTTAAGTTAGAAGAGGGATTTCTAGTCTTTACAGCTCTGAAGAACTCACACTAGGATTCAGAAAAAATAATTAAGAGCACTTCCACCAGGCTATATAGTGTCTTAACTCAAAGGAGCACAACTTGCCATGAAACTTATTTGGTATTTAAATGTCAAGAAAAGCAAACTTTGTTTCTCCATTTTTTTTTTCTGAATCAATTAAGAAAAAAAATACAGAACAGAAAACCCAGTGATTCCTGCCAGGACATCTGTGAAGCTCAAAAAAAATAATATAAACCCCGTGGTTAAAGATTTATTAATAGAKACATTATTCCTGCTTCTTGCAAGTAGTAGTTTTCAGCCTCTTATTCTACTTATTTGAAGAAAGACCACTATCTTCAAACCTATTAGAATTGGAAAGTAAAGGCTCTGGGAAATTAATCAACAGTTTTAACTTCCACAGATGCTAATGCAAGTATGTCTTCCTGTCAGAGACCACACCTTGGTGTGGATACTCTTAACTGTCTTTGAAGACACCAACCAAAATCCTTCAATGAAACAAATCATCTCATGATGCTGCCAAAACATGACAATATCATGGGCAGTGTTATGTTGTACTGTTCAAGAAAAGTATTGCAAAGGCTTATGTACTAAAAAAAAACCAAAACAAACTTCACATTAAGAAACAAAAATTGTCAGATCAAAAATAAATTCTAAACAACCCACAGAGCAAAACAAAACAAAAASTAGATAGAAAGGACACATAAATAAAGCATAATCGAGAGAAGGGTAATTGCAAATAGTGTTTACTATCTTTTGTCTTAAGGAAGGAGGAGGAGAAAGCCACCTTACCTCTACTGTATACATAGGAGAAGTAGAACTCCCTTAAAAATTCAYATTCAGCAAAAATATACATGACTGAAAACAACACTGAACACCTTGGTAAAACTATCTTATTCAGAATTACACTAAGGTTTCCAATCGTAGGTAATGACATTAAAATATTTAAGAACTCTTATCCTGTGAGATTTGAAGCAACAGCTAAAATGCATTCATTAAACAAATCACTGATTTTGGATAGACACCATGGGGAAAATAAACCTGATACAAATGAACTTGCTCCCTAGATTAATTATGTATATGCCTATGAGATTCTGCTTCTGCCCAATGTTACTTTCAAAATCTGAATTACACCCTGGAAAAGGTGGAACAGTCACCAAAAATACACATACTTTAAAAGATTTCATCCAAGAAAAGAATGAGCACAGTTACATACTTAGATATTTGGTAATATGTACTGCTTTTTTGGAAAACTGTGTCATGCCATAGATGGAAATGATCATAGATAAGATGTTTATGTGCTCAAGTTGCCATTCATAGCTATCCTGATCTAGATATTGTACGTGCCAAAGAGAATCCACCCCTTATCCACAYATATCTGTAGATACAATCTGGTTTAGTGTACCAAGAATAAATCTGTCCTTCATCTTGTGTTGACACTTCCCTGAATGAACTTCCATGGTAAAACATAGAAAAATTGGAATACAGCATATTACAGATAAACCATGTAAAACTGGGAATTGGCCCATCAGAAAAATAAGAAAACTTGCATTCTGTAGGCAATCATAATATTTACAAAATTTAAACAGAGCTTAATCTGTCTGGCATGACTAGCAAAAAGACAAAGAAAGTTGCGCAGGAGGGATACAGAGGGTGCATCTACATAACCCACTCAGTGCATTAGAACTTGCTCAGTGCTAGAAATGCACTGCATTTTATCTGTGTTTCAGTCGTGTGGTATGGACTTCACTGCATCTGGAAATGCATCTGCAAAGCTTTCTCCTGAGGTGGAACCATGACTGAGGAAATATGCCAGGACAGAGTGCCTCCTACGTGCTAGGACACAAGATGATGCCTTCCTCAGGAGAAAAACACATCCTCTCAGAGGTTTTCCAGCAGGTACTGAATCCATATGCATGAATTTCGTTTACTAACAGCATGTGCAATGGGGACAGTCATCTGGGAAAGCTGTATAAAATCTRTTTTGCGTCATCTGCTGGATACAGATTCATCTTAAGCACCCAAGACTAGCAACTAGCATCATGTTCATTTCCAGCAAACAGAAAATGCAGATATATACTCATAGAACAGGATGAGAATGTGACAAATCAACATATCATCCTTCTTTCTTCATGCTGCCCCAGTCCCTATTAGAGACACAATGTACAGACATTGGCATGACAGGGTATAGGACGTGCAGGGCTGCATCAAACAGCAAGAGACAGTACATCAGTTATGGCAATCATTTCCTAAAGGTAAACATTACTTTTCTTAACTATTATTTTGATCATTAAACATAACTGCTCTGAGATTTGGTGCTGTGATAAATCAGATCTTGTGACAATGGTTTAATTATCACTACTCTTTCTGAGTGACAGGTGATCAATTTCATTAACTCCTCTTCATTTGCACTTGTATTCTTCTTCATCCAGGTATCCTTGACTGATTGCCTTTCTCATCTCATCACAAATCTCTGTTTACTGACTTGATTTCTAGTTGATACGATTTTGTGTCACACAATTCTCTTTCTGAAACTGACCCAGCCAGCYGGCCATACAACATTTTCAGTGGTCATACGACTCTAAACGATTCTTTTTAAGACCTAGTTTCAAGTGCCTATTAAAAAAATAAAGAGAAATTTTAAGAAATCTAGTGGTACTGCACTCTGCCTCCAAAAGATAGATTTTACATTAAAGTTGAACAGTTCTTGATAAACCTGCCAGGGTTTTCTTTACTGTCTTGGGTAATAACCTAGCCCATATACCAAATGTTCAATCTAAATTGAACACTCTCTCTCTCCATCAGATTTCTGCTCCTTTTTCTTTCACCTGCTTTGTTTTGCCTATTGAGTGCAAATCCATACTATTTTCCTATGATATGCATCCTTTTCTTTAACTACAATCTTTCATTCATCATCTTGTGAAGTATATGAATTTTTTATAATTCACATACATCAAATTACTAGAAAATCTACTTTTCATCTTGAAAGATCTCTAAATCTTTCCAGCACCCTTTTCATTTCTCTCTGTTGAATAAATGAGGTGGTATTGTGCATCCTCATTTTACCCTTTTACTGACAGCAAACTCTTTATTAATACTGCTTCCACTTCTCAGATAATTAAATGAAGTTTCTCTGGTTCTTAAAGGACTCATTTTAAGCCCTAAGTACTTTTATTTATCTGTATATTTAAAGAAATCTTCTGAATAAAACATRTGGKTTTTTTTTTTTTTTTGTTTTAATGCTGTTTTCTTCCTCATAACTATGGATCTCTTTTAAAATTTTAAACACATCCTTTTGTTGTAAAAAAAAACAAGTCATCAAAGAAAGTTTGAGTGGCAGGAGAACAAGTACTTAGATAACCAGCAAGAAAAAGATTTAATTATTATGGATAAAGGACTCTATGACACAAGGACATATAGGTGATGTAGCAAAAAATGTTGACTGTGCAACTGGTTATAACTCTAAAGGATGCTGAGAGTTACAAACAATCAGAAAACCTTGTAGAGGCACTTTGAAAGGCTTAATGCTACCATCATATATGGGTGACCATCAGTGACTTTACAAAATCACCTAAAGATGGATGCAGAGCTTTCAAATGCATTTTTTATTCAGAGCAGGTGGAACTATCAATATCAGAAAAGAAGGTTTTAGAACGTATTTAGAACTTGTTATATCACAGTTAGAATCAGGTATTTTACAGTTTGCACTGATATAGGAAAAAACCCAATCTGTTTAGTTAAGGATATGGACAAGATAGAAGTCATTAAAGATGCTAATGAAAACAGACAGAAACAGCAATTCACACGAATAAACCAATGCTGAACCCTGAGAGAGATATTTTCCTCTACTCTGAAATCTCTGTTACCTGATTACATTTGCTTTCCATTTCCTATTCAGCTTGGGAGCTGAAAACTTTGGAGCTTCCTGTGCTGACCCATCCAAATCTGGACACTACCACACCTTTGAAAAAAAAGTCAAAAAAAAAAAAAAAAAAAAAAAAAAAAAAACGACATCAGAATAAGCATCAGCATAAATCCAGTTTTAAATAACTCTTCTGCTTCTATGCTTAAAAAAGCATATTTCTCTCAGGAGATTTTTCTTTATTAAGTGTTAAAGGTACAAAATACATCAGGGATTGAATATACCAGCCATCCCCAAGAGAAACAAGCTGTAGACACTGGACTGTAACATTTGATCTGGGATGTGACACCATCTGAAGATAACTAGAGTTTGATTTGCTTGATTGCTTAGTGGCTTCCTCCTTGAAGTGAAAGCCTGTGCTGGTTTTTAGCTGGGTTATACACCGTCCTGCATGGAAGAGATGTACCAAAACCAGAACTTATTATGTCCAGGACTACTTAACATAATGTGGGTGTATTAGATGACACCATGGCCTTGCATCCTAATGTGCTACCTCTGGTCAAACACTGATGTTTGTGTATAAATAAAATATTAATGTTTTATAGCATTAAAGAAAAGGACCATGTGAAGCTAATGTCATCACTTCTCTGCTGGGAAGCTGACCTGAAAGATCACACACTTCAGCACCCTTCTGACAGAGTAGCTACAGTGATGAAACCAGACAGCTAGTGTCAGAAAAGGGAAAAGATCACCATCAACACTTTAAATTTTTCATAACTTTCCTTCAGTCTCCCACAGGAATCAATAACTGGAGAGGGGTGGGGGAAGAAGGGTTTTTTTTTTTTTTTAATTTCTCTGTTCAGTATTTTTCCCACTGCTTTTGATTTAGGCCCTTTTTAAAATAGAATGCAAATAAAGCAACATTCAAGTTTATACCACAGTTGTGCTTTTCAATACAGAGTAGCTGAGATCACTTTAAACTAGACAAAAATCAGCAAAAATAGAAACTGCTAAATGCATTTCTGCCAAGTGACTTTCCATGACAATTATTTTGGTCTTTTTAAAAAATCTGAAATATGGGGTTTCTTGCTGGCTGCCTAATGCTATACATCTTTAGAAAGTTTAATTCCTTCCAAAACACATATACCATTTTCCAGCTTCAAGTGCCTCTGAATTGCTACAAGAAGACATAGTTTCAAAAGGTAACAGAAAGTCTTTGCTCACAGAACTATAGCTCTCTTTCCTTTGTGGTATTATTCAGCTCTCTCAATGGTTTGCAGTTGGAGAGAGCTAAAGAGAACCGTGTGACCCCGTGCACGTCTGTAGGTTTGGGCCAGGACACGCTGCTGCTATTAGAGCTCATTGTGTGGGAGGTGAGGTTTCTGTATGCAAGTAAAATGTACAGTTCTTTCCGGCTTTCCTTTCTGAAGCTCGCATTGAAGCCACATTTTCCGGGTTTTAACTCAATTGCCATTCAGAAAGTGCAACCTTACTAGTTCTGCCGCATGTGGGAGTCAGCATGTGCACCTCATCTTGTCTTTCCATTGCATACAAGGAGAATATTTTTAGCCTTCAGCACCTAATTAGAAAAGGTGAAGCTGACATCTTCCTCCACGCCTGTGCTAGTTGACAYAGAGCATTGCAAATGACTCTGTGCTGGGCAGAGGGAAGGTGAGCTTTGTCTGGCTTTGYGCTTCAATTACAGTCCCATGCTGGCAGCAATTTACTCCCGTTGCCAAAGCTCTTGTTTTCCCACATCCAGTCCCTGGTTACAGAGACCGTAAGCTCTGCTGATCTTTGGCCATGAGCAACGTGAAGCAGAATCCTGCCTTTGCTGGAATGAAAGAGGAATTAATGGTCAGACCTTGGAGAGGTGGAAGGGGACTTTAATTACTACCCCAATTCCCATGGAATTTAAGAGATGATTTGAACTCTCATACTGTTGCAAAGCCACCTCAAAATTTTTGGGATTAACCAACATACCTTTTGTTCCATAAATAAGAAGCATATATTCACATTAATTCCCACTCCCAATTGTACACATTTAGAGCTYTTGCTTGATAATTTCTATAAACTGTACTACACAGCTATCCTTGTCMCTATATTTGTCTTTTTTATTACCATTATTTTGTTTTATCTCCACTTCCTTAATATATCCAAAAATTTWAAAAAAACCTGAAATAATAGAGTAATAATAATTGATTTTTTCACAGTATTTTGGAAATTATTTGAAATGTTTTAGATCTAAATTTAAAAATAGGAAATTGCATTGCATTGTATTGACTTTAAAAATGGGATTAGATTTGCATTGTTAACAGCAACATAAGAATAACATACCAAAAAATGTAKATTTTATTTGCCAAGCATATTGTGATTTCTGAGTGCTTTCCACAAAACTGCTTTAAAGGCGTTGCTCATGAGCACCATGTTGCTACACAACCTGAAGTATATAATTTGCTTGCTTTGGAAAAAGTGCCCTTGTTCTTCTGGCTCAAGGAGGTATAATACCAATTAAAGTACTAAGAGAAGGCAACATARTCTATTAGACAGATGCATTTATCTTTAAAAATCAAGAACAAAGTAATACCTTAAAAGGACCACAGAATCAAGTGGATCTTTAAAAATCAAGAACAAAGTAATACCTTAAAAGGACCACAGAATCAAGTGG
>NW_026623261.1:2308288-2325584 GCF_030028575.1 Malurus melanocephalus
TGGGTATTATATGAAAGTGTATAAAAAAGGGGGAAAAAAGGGGAAAAAGACAAGAAATACTGTGTCCATGTTTTAAAACAAATGGAAGCACATTGAATAGAAAAAAAAACAAGTTGTGGCGAGAAAAGTGAGCCACACAAATAAGACATATAAGTAATRAACAACTAAATGTTAAAAAGTAACTGGACTGATGTTACAGCAGTAGTGACACTTGGGAACCACAGTGAAAAGAGCAATTATATTTCTGCTGTTAGCAATAAAAATATAGGCAAGTGTGAAAGACACAGTCTGCAAGGAAGGATGGAGTTTTTCAAACAGTTGCTTTACTGAGAGCTCAAATATAGGAGAGAAGCCTGATTCCTAAGAGCACTTCCATTAATAAAAATAAACTGTCCTTAACCCCTACATGTCAGCATTTTACACTGCAAGTCAGATTCATCAGGAAAGAGAGAATACTAAAGAAAACTAACAGATTGRTCTTAAATTCAGCTCTCCTAGAGAGGTGTCTCATCTGACCCCGACCTCTGGACTTTCTCTGTAGCCAAAAGGAAGCAAAAGCAACCTCTGTGGGGAAATAAATTCAATACAAATAACTGATGTCTGAAACATGGAGTTGAATTGCCCTGTGGAAGCTCTGTCTTTCTTGACAATAAGTTGCTGCCTAGAGGACTAGGTTGGGGTACTTGTTAAAGGTCAGATGAGTGAATCCTACACGGAATATTCTCAGGGAAGACACAAGGCAGCGACTGTATCATATAGTCCTGTTTGCTGAATTACCTTGAAGGAATCAAGGACCTAGACTTGAACATGARCAAAACAAAGCCTGACACAAAATCTAAGAAGTGTTGCTTTTCACACTAGCAAAAAAGAGTTGGAACAATGCAGAGAGCAGCAATCCAGCGGGAAAGATGAATAAAGAAATTAATCCTTTTATTGGCATAAGAAATTCAGTGATCACTTCTTCCACTGAATAATACTTTTCTCATAAAATCTGCCTGAAACTTGTGTTGAAAATTACTGTCTCTCAAGTTAACAARAAAGTCCTTTAGCTACTCCAAAGAAATTATTGTTTTCTTAAAACAGGATCCCACTGCACTAGTTTCTCTGATTATTTTATTTTCCTGTCTATTATACGTGGTAAAAGTATTTAAGCTGATGCTAGGTAAACTGTGTTTAGTAGATGGCAAATCAGCCAATAGCCCAATCTGGCCAGCAGCAGCAAGGATTTTTCCAAAAATTAACTCATTAAATGTATTTTTGCACATATCCATGACTTTTGCTCAGGATGTGCCCTGAGCACTCTGAACTGGTATTTGCAGGGATGGTGTCTGCTTGAGGCTCACAAAGTGATGGGTCAAATGAGATGGAGACAAGAGGGCTCTTAGCAAATTCCCTACAAGCACCCAAACTTCCCAAGGCAAGAGAGGAGCACTCTGCTTCCCAGAGGGAAAGGGACATTGGAAGAGTGTGGTGACCACAGGARCTGCCAAGCCATTCTCTGGTGGGTGTCTACCCCCAGACTCTCCAGTTTCCTCTTTGCAGTTGTTATCAGCAGAAATGTACAACAGATTGTTAAGGAGTATTGCAGCACAAACTGAATACAAATAACAGTAAAATTGCTCCTCCTCAGTAAAACATTTGTGAGAATTGGGCATCCCTGGTGCTAAATCTCATTCTCAGGATGCAATGGACAAGAAACACAGAAAAAATCCTGGCCTCCTTCTCTAAAGAAAAAAAAAAACAAAACAAAAACAAACAAAAAAAAACCTCACCCCAAACACTTAAAGTTGCTGTAGCTGCTTCATTCGACAGTCATTATAGTAAAAAGAAAAATAACTCTGCTTAGTTSAAGGGAAGCAAAAAATCAAACCATGAATTTTTTCCAAACACTTCTTTTAAGTAAGTACCGAAAAGCAGAGAAATTTTTGTATTTTAAGTGTGGTGTGCACGGTTATTGCTAAAAGGATTTTGAAAATAACTTGCAGTTTCCATTAGTTCAGGTTTGTTTGATCTGAAAGCATTTATAGGAATCATATTTAAGTTGAATTTGAAGTGCACTACTAGAACCCTAAGTAGTCAGAAAAGTAGTCAGAACACCTGCAAAAACATAATTGCTTTTCAAGATCCATTTTTCTTTTCAATTTTTGTCTTTATTTTTTTTTTTTTTTTGCAAATTGACAGTTTAAATTTTTCCTAAATGGCTTTCCATACTACTTTGGAATGGGAGAACCATGTGCATAGTTCCTTTTATTTTTATTTGTGACTACACTTCAAAACATTGATCTGCTTCCAATTTATGGCCCCAGAGATCATCTCTCACTCARTCTTGCATATTTGCATTTAGGGCCTATTAAAAAAAAAAAAAAATCATGTAACTCCTCTTTATGATATATACTATGATACAGCTTGAAGCATAATAGAGATCAGGATTAATATGGATTTAAAATACAAAATCAGGTTTAGGGCTTTTCAGGAAATACCTGTGTTATTTCTATTTATGTTATTCTAGACTACTTTTCTAGGTTCACCTCTTAATTAGACAGGTAATACTCATCTCTATATGATGTATTCCTTTCCTGTTCAGAATATAAAAGATATGTAAAAACAAATGTTTAATTCAGAGAAATATTATCTTCCACTGGAAGTCCCTTCTGCACTGCTAATAGGAGAACGCTGATATGCATTATACGTCTATTGCAGTTCATGTGCTTATTTAAATATTTATTTATAGGAACTGTACTTCTTTCACAATAATCAGATATAAGACATATTAAATGTCATGAATATTCATAGGTATTCAAGCCCACTATAAATAGCAATACAGCAACCTGCCTTCATGAAGGAAAGGAGATCTTAAATACAGATTATAAAGAAAAACATATGCATACCTCATTATTTATTTGGATTTGCATCTACACCCATTTAGCACAACCCATATAAATATTAACTTAAAAACTAAGTATGATCAAAAAAAAAAAAAAAAAAANAAAAAAAAAAAAAAAAAAGGAACCTGTCAACCTGAGCTCTTAACCAATGCAATGGGCCACATTGTAAAAGGTAAAGTATCTGCAGAACCAGGATCTTGCATCGCATCCTAATCAAGGCCTAATACAACACATTCAGCATAAAAATKATTTTATATATCCTTGTTAAACAGGATACTACTATCATCACAAGTGGGAAAAACTTCTTGCACTGTTAAAAAATTTGATCTTTTGTTTAAATGAGTCAAGTTTTTTATGATTTCCTACACACTACTAAAACTGCAAAACAACATTACAAATTATTCTCAGAGACTGCTACAATTAAAACACAGTGAGCTTGAGGAGGYGCAGGTTCCATTCCAAAGATTTTCATCTTTAGCATCCATGTGCAGTCTTGTCACTACAACTGTCATGAGTTCTCTACTGATTTGTCTGTGACTTCTTTGTCCTCAGATTTTGTCATAAACAGTCAAAACAAATTAGACATTACCAGTTCTCTGAAATACTCCAGTTATGAGAAAATTATTGGCTATTTCCCCATCATAGTTTTTTTTTTGTTTTTTTTTTGGTTTTTTTTTGTTTGTTTGTTTGTTTGTTTGTTTTATAAAACAATGGCTAGAATTGGAAACAGTTTTGCTGTGAGATACCATGAGTCTGGTGATTTTTCTTTCTTTCTATTTGTTATGTATTTGAGCAGCATATGAGGCTAGGGTCAGGGAAAATTTAAATCTCATATAGGAGAGTTATCTCAAATAATAGTAGTCCTGGCAACATATTTTTCATTCTTTGCTGTAATAAGCAATCATGCTCTGCAAAATACCTGTTTTGCTTGTCATCTGCTAAAACACAACATCAGTCTAAAAATCAGACAATAAATATACTGAAAGTTATTAAAACCGTGAAATATCTTTGGTGTATTATACCTCAGAAATGTTTTAACTTTCTTTTCATGTTGGTTTTTTTTTTTTTTAACCATCTTTAGTAAAGCATGCAGAACACATTCTGATACTAGTTCAAAGCTCTCTTCCAAAAATTCTCCTGTTGATTAGGTGAAATCTCAACAAGTTCTTTATCACATCCAGTTCATGTGGTGCAACATACAGATGTATATTCTTCATTAACTTTAGGCCTGCAGGTCCTGCATTATATTTAGAAGCTTATCTCCAAGTAATGTAGTGTTCACTCTTTATAATTGCCATAAATATCAGTGAAAATAAACACACACTTTAAGCAAATCTCAAAGCAACAGGTACATGAATTTTATGTTTCTATGAAAATGGTAATAAGAATTTTTAGAACAGTATCRGGGAATTCAGTAATTTTCCTAAGATTCTATTTCTTTTGCTGCAAATACAAAATATTACTTTTTACTTATAGAAAACAGGAACAATGTTTTTGAAAATGTATACACAATTCAACACTATACAATGTTCTTAACTGTATAAAGGGCCTTTTATAAAATATGCTCTAGTTACTTCTGAGAAAGGACTTAATGTCAGCCTCTGAAATGTCATAGCAACAGTGATGCAAGGAGCATTTAGGACATGGTGGTCTTGAGAAGCATGCTTCAGAACCCATTAAAAATTTCATTTAGATGAAAGATAAATTCAGGATTCCACCAGGAGAAAAATTGAGAACATGAATTTAAATAAATGTTTGACTATATCTTTTAAAAGATGTAAATCGGAGAAAAATTGATGCTACATGTCTTTTTAATTGATTTGTTGTGGTAGATTCAGCTAAAGTATTTCAGATTTTTCCCTCCCACAATCTACTGTGAACTAGTTTTGAGGTTGTTACTAAATTGAATTGCAAAGTATAACTACAATAAAACACTAAGAATTCAGTTTCAATGAAAGTGAATGTGGAACAGGCTTTTTGTAGGCAGCATGTTTAGCATAGAAGGACATAATAATCTTTAGCTCAACCAAAAGAAGAACATTTTTTTGACTGKGATAGAAGGCAAAATAAGATGCTTTGTTTAAATTTCATTTTCTTGTTAGTGTCTTTCTTTAATAYGTAGTGATTATATGCCGGATCTTAGCCAACTTTTAAACAAAATGTCTGTTATTGAACAAGGAGGAAAACAAACTTCCCAAGTGATAATTTCAGCAGGTATAGGCAATTCAGCTGTCTCACATAGGGCCAAACGTCAAATGCATTTCCTTGCAAGTGACCAAAAGCAATGGGCACAGCTGCAAGGCTGCAAGGAGATTTGTCCCCACTTCACTCACACTGTCGCTAATGAGACTGTGGGAGGTAATAATTAAATGGGAGTAACATTTCTCAGACTATACACTGTCTTGAGTGGGATTAGGGCACTTGACACAGATGCAGGGAAAAGATAAAAATTGGAAGAATTGAAGGCAGTCAGAACAATTTGTGGAAAAAAATTGTTGCTTGGGTTGGGCATCTGTACATGCCCCCTAATTACCAGAGGACTGGTAGTGATAGAAGGAGTCTTACTCAAGGAAGAAAAAGGTTCAAGGAAGGTAGAATAAATGGAAATGCTCTTTCTAGTAAGTTATGAAAATGTAGGGGAGAAAAGGGAAAAAATAAAAGAGAAAAAAGCAGGGGGGGAAGATGGTGGCACAAAGGTSTATATCCAATGACATTGCAATTTGGTGTTTGGTCAGGGGTTGATATACATACGCATAAAGTAAACAGAGATGGCCTAGTCTGTGACAAAATGATGCAGATTATCTTTAAGATATATTTATTTTTGAGGTAATATTGGCATTTGTATAAAAAAGAAGTAGAGTTTGGATATAAGGAAGGATGTTCAAAAAGACAAGAGCAAGTGAGGCCTCAYATGAAATTAAAACCATGGTGTCAGCATTTCCTGAGCAGCAAAAATGCCTTCTCTATTACTAGAATTCCAGTAATATATTCAGATGTRCATAGTCCCTGAGGTGCCAAACACCCAGAGCAGATGGACATCAAAACCTAGACTGGGATTTAGCTTCAACTTTCCTGTGTGAAAGCATCAACAAAATCTCTGACATATCAAACACCTAAATATTCCATTCATTGATCGGTTTGTCCAGACTGAATGAGAACTAACCCAAAGTGAACATATGTGCTCACAATAAATTCTCTCTGTAAATGTTCTAGTGAACAGAAATGCTAAATAACTTCCATCTCATGCTTGGTTACTATCAATAATAGTCTTTACAGCACTGAATAATCACTAACTAATTAATCCAGACAATACCTTTGATGTGGYAGTTAAACATTTCCCCAAGGCACTGGGAGAAAAGAGGAAAAAATGTAAAGGTCTAATTRTCCAATGCCTTTGTTTATTTACAATAATGGAAGTCTGGTCAACTAGGTACACTTAACATCACCTATAAGTTAGTGGTTCATATTATTTTGTTGTTTATTCTGATTTTGTGTCTATCAAGCTATTTAGGAGTCTCTTGGGCAGTGATTTCATTGGTCCTAAGATGCTGTCCAGAGAGGTCAGAATTATATCTGAGTTACACTAAGGTAAAAAAGATGAGCTCTTTCTCCTCATCCTGTTCCAGTGCAGCAGCAGCAAGACTACCTGGAGAAACGTATTCAAGAAATACTGCTACATGAACAGGAGCTCCAGAATAATTGCAAAAATGCGGCTTTTTTTTTTCATATAGTTATTAGTCATTTTGATGAGGCAAAATATGAAATAAATTATTTTAAGACTGAAAAGGTCTTGTATACTTTGAACATTTTCAGAAGTTTAAATATTTTTAAAATCTAGAGATATAAAATATAAAGAAAAACTATAAACACTTTGGCAAAGATGTATGACATGTTTTTTAGTCTTTGAACCACATTTCCAAATGACAGAAAAAACATATGCAGGAAAAAGCGTTTGTGTGCCAGAAATCTTGTCTGACTCCCTCCTCCAACTGTATCAGCTGCTCTAATAAAATACAGATTCCTTACAGGCATTTCCCTACTTGCATCGTTAAACAATCACAGCTATACAGTCATTACTCCATAAAAAAAAACATTAACACATACACAATCCACATTTCCTTAAAATGCTTGTCAGATGTTTAATTATTGCTTTCTTGATGAACAATAACATTYCTTAGGAAAAAAAAAAATACTTACTTTTGTACTTCTCAAGGTAAAATATAAAAAGAAAATATCCATCAAACACAATTTTTTTCCCAAGTATAACAGGTTGGTGTGAATTCTCTGTTTTTAACTAGCTTCCTGCATTTGAAAACTATTTCTTCATTCCTTTTTGGGTTTGGCTTTGATAAAATGACTGCTTTATATTTGTTAGCAGTTTCAGTATTTATGACTTATCATACTGGTAGATGCATATCCATAATTTACTAACAGCGCAACTTATGGATTATGAAACTTCAGGAAGCATCTAGATTGGCCTCAAAAATATGCAATAAAAACACAACACACAATTACACATGATGGCCTCAAAGCAAAATACAGAAAAATTCTTTCATCAGGCTGTGTCCTGCTGTGTAATCCTTGTTACAGAGAGGAGTGGGAGCTTTGACTGTGCAAGGGAAGGAGTACTGCGCACACATTAAGGAAATACCCTTCAGTTGCACCAGCAAATGGGAAATTAAATGATTGCATCTGTATCAATCAAGCAGTGTCATAGAAATGAAATCATGGTAATGAGACTGTTACTGTAGGATCAATGCTGCCTGTTTTGAAATTTCTTCTGATTCACCTTGTGGCCTCAGCATTTATGTGGCAGCAAAAAGCCATTATCTGTTCTATTTCAGTGACATTTACTCTTTCTCCTCATCTGTTCAGATGTCCATTCTTTGATGGCTCTACTATATCATGCATTTCATACTCTGGCAGTTATGTACAAGAACATTTTCAGCCACTTGAACGCTTTGGGTGAGAGAGGTTTTTTCCCTTTTTCTCAAAACTTCATCACAGCTAAAATCCTCTTGGTGTAATTACATGATTGCATTTTCTTTATCCARTTGGAGGCTCCATGAAATCATATTAGTGCAGTATCATCTCCGGATAGGGTAGAAAAGCTTTCTCATCACTAAAACATTCCCCAAATAAACTATGAACCGTAATTTAAATAAGTGACAAAAGCACTGGTCTAGYTGTAAAAGGAGGTGCTGAAAAGTACACATGAACTCAGAATTTCTAGCTGCTCACAGATTTCAYTGCGTCTCTCTTACTCCACTAGGTTCATAGGTTTGTGCTATGAAGAAAACAAAACCAAAGTACGACAATCACAGGCAGGGAGCAACTCTACACAACATCCAGGAAGTGTTTCTTTATTACTGACGAAGAGATGTAGGACATCTGAGGAAAACTGTGTGGGCCAGTTGAAAATTAGCCTTTTAATAATCTTCAAGGATAATGTAAAGATTAAGTATAGGTTTGGAGTTCCTTACATTATTTTTGTTCCTTGTTGAACCAGGAGGAGCATGGGTTTTTCATTGAAACTTTTCAAAGTATAGTGATGCCTTCTTCCAGCCTAATCTCTGAAAGAGGCAGAGAAGCTGGCTATGAATATGTAGTAGTTATTATCAGTACTACTCTTWAAATATAGATCAATATTAAAGCATTAATATCTTCCAAAGAGTTAACTTGAAAKACAACACAACTCGCAAATATTCAAAATAGTAATTTAACTATAGAAAAATGACTGTTTTACCAGTACAACTACCAGTAGTAATGCTCATTTCACTTTATGCAATTACAGGTGACTTACAATGAATACAGATATTCTGTAGAGTTTACAATTTTTTTCTGACACTGGCAAATTTGTTCAATGATTTTTATAATTTATATTCAAAAGGCTATGCCTTTGGAGGAAAGAAAAATGACATAGCAAAAAAAAGGTTGCAATTTACTCAGTGGAAATCTAAAACACCAGGTGCAGAAGAGAGACAAACAGCTTTCAGATTTCTAGTGMATTTTCTTTGCAAAAACAGGACTTCAATCAGCACAGAAAACCTGCCCCCTCATTGAGGATGACAGCAGCAGCAGAGTTGTTGCTCCAGGGAAAGAACTGAGCAAGGCAGGCTGTCAGGGGCTGTTACAGCCACTTCAGCTGCCAGAGRCACCTCAAAGATAACCCTGCTACCTGAAAATGAAAACTCCCTTCCATGATACAATGTTTATAATTTCAAATTCAACTCAATAATTATAGTAATCAGACAGTTGCCATACCAAGAAAACATAAGTGAGACAAAGATGTGCAGCACAGAATATATGTGYTAGGACTGGAGTTATCAGCACACAGAGTTGTTTTGCTGGCTCCTTGTGGATTCTGCTATCCAGCCAGTGCTGGTGCAATCCCAACGTGGTGCTAGAGAGCCCGAAAAGAGCACAACTGAGAGGATGGATTATGGAGTGATACCACACCTGAGCTGCAGCTTGTGCAGAGTAACAGAAGTACCATGTTTGACTCCTTTTTTTGAGAAATACATCAACTTTCTTTTCCAGTTGTCCCATCCCTGGGAGTATTCAAGRAYAATTGTCTTAGAACAAACTGGTCTCGTGGAAGGTTGGAATTAGATGATCTTTCAGGTCACTTTCAACCCAAACCATTCTGTGATCTTATAATTATGAATGATATCTAGCAGAAACCAGGATGAAAACCTCAGACACTTTGAAGAACAAATCAGTTATAGGTTAACTATTCAAATAATGCTTACAATAAGATAATGACATGTTTGTAAAGTGTACAAATGCAAACAAATTCAAATGCAGATGGGAAAATTAAAATTACAAACTAGGTAGCTTATAAAATGGTCATTAAATGGGAAAAAAGGCTAAAACTTCTGAATGTTTCCAGAAACAGTGCACCACGCAGTACACTGCAATGATTGTGATGGTCTCTATTTGAAGATATACATGACATAGAAAAAGGGGACAAGATCACACTMCCACTGTAAAACATGCTGCTCTCAGAACACAGCAGGCTAAGGAAYGTGTCCATGATTTTTGAACACCACCAAGAACAGCAGATGCAAGATAAAGACARCCAGGTAAGAAACAATTACACCTTCACCACATCTAGCTTAARTTTGTTTCATTTCCAGTTCACAGTTTCAAGTGCTTGATAAGCTTARCATTGTTTGAAACAATGCAACAAAGCAGTGCAGCCATCTTTTTACCTTGTTCCCATCTCTCTCTGCTAGGTGGGAGAGAGGAAACACATCTTTTGTGAAAATAAAAGTGAGCATGTCTGACCAGGAGAAACTTCTGGAGAGCTGATAGGGCTGTTGATAAAAAGGGAAAATGGGGCAGGCAACCTGCTGTGTTGTCAGAGTTGGGACAAGGAGTAAAAGGTTTCCTGCAGCAGTGAGCTGGCCCTGAGACTGGACAGAAAGCAAGGGAGCCTGGATCAACTGGAAAATGAGCTGGGAGCTGTAAGGATCTGCAAGGCTTTGTTTTTAGTATGTCTAAACAGGTCTCAAACAGCAGACAGCAAGCCATATGCTGAATGACTTATGATCTAGCTACAAATTTATTTCTGTCTTATGGGACAGTTTTGAAGACTTGTGAGCCCTTTTGGTATCTCTCAGCTTGTTCTCTGTGAAACTAAGCCAGGTGCTTCCATTCCCAGCCTGTGGCCAACTCAGGACTTTTTTGCAAAATTCAAAAGAATTCCCAATACCTAAGAAAAGCTGTCTTGAAATTAGACATGATAAGGTTGTCTAGAAACAACTTCATCTTTCCAAACATTCAGAACACTTGGACAATCATCTGACAGATTTAAATGGCCTGACAGATTTTTAATGCCCTTTCATTWTATACTTAACAAGTATGAAATTTTATGTTTAATTGTCATGGAAAAACTTCACACACTGCTGGTCAGTATCCACTTATTAAATGGTCACATGTTTTTCCTTCACTGAAAGGATTTACAGAACAGCAAAAAGTACATATGCAGTAGAAATTGGGTAGGAAAACTGCCCTTTGTCTAGGTCAATGCTTTAGACCTACACGTTTTTCTCAGTTATCTCACATCTTCAGGGACACATCTGAAGATGAGTGTTTAATCTCTGTCCATGTCAGAAATTGTCCACATGCTGCTTAAGCAAAGTGTCTTTATGGATCTTAAATACCTGCTATTTTTTTTCTTGAAACTCAAGCAAAAATGTTGAGCAAATATATCACTGTATATCACTGGTGGGACATTCTTCTTGATTCAATGGTGCAATCATGAATGACWAAATATACACATAAGCTCATAGAACATTATGTTCTGCAGTAAACCAAACAACTGGCTTAGCCTCTCTTATACCGGGATAATTAGAATAAAGTAATTTTGCATTAAAAAATAGCTGTGAATGTAGGCTAGTATGGGCTGTTTGCCTAGATATTAGGATTTTTTTTTTTTTAAATAAACAGGCAGGGGGGCTACATAGTTGTTTATCACCTTCTGTATCCTAATTTAAGTCCAGACAACAACCTGAGCAACTTTTGGCATAGAGTTACAGAGTTTGAAAAGACAACATTACAATCCATCATGATCTATTGCAACACAGGGCACTGTAAGACACCAGAAGTCGGAGAAATAGTATATCACTTTCGTTTTCTCTGTCAATCAGTTTAACAAATAGAGCAATGACTTATTCATGCAAACATCTTTGTTTACTTCATTAGCTAAACGTGTACTTGTTTCATGGTGTTTTTGTTTTGGTTTGCATTKGGTTTTGATTCTGTGGTGGGGGGARAGTGGCACAGGTRATGGTGTTGCTTTTTCTTTTGTGTTTTCTAAACCGAACCACTGATGATCTTGTGGGGTTCATAAGCTACCTATGAAAGTGATATGATCAAAGGATGAACAGAGACTTGATAAATGTTCATGCATGKGTATGAATGTGCAGAGGCTCCCACAAACAGGAACATTCACATTACCTCGCACACACTGCAGCTTCAGTGACTGCTATTTCCAGCAGCAGAGCAGCCATTATCACAGCACATCTAACAGCACCCCTGGGAGCCCCTGAATCTGATGTTTAATACAAAGCAGCTTGCTGAAAAATCTGATCACTTCCTACTCTTTTTCCAAAAGGAAGAGAATAAAATTGGAGCTCTTAACAGCTGTTTCCTGTACACTGACAGACTGAATGAACGCTTCTCACACTACTCTTACAAAAGAAGCAATGTTCAGTAGAATAGGCAGATATTCTTACACAATAGAGTGCAAATTCACAATAAGAGGCAATAACAAGAAAGTAGATTCTTGAGGATATGGGTGCATTTAGAACAATTAACCACATCTGTACTTTTTTTTCTCCTACCTGCCTGATCAAACACGTTCATTCATTCACTCATTCCCACAAGAGATATTTTAACATTTCAAATCACTAAAGAGCTTCAAAGCACCTTTTGCATGCAGAAAAGTTTTCACATGTTAAACATTTTTTTAAAAGCCCAAGTACTCATTCTCCTGGGAACAACAAAAGATTTTTCTATTATTGGCAACAACGAAAACCACCCAAAACAACGACAGCAATAACAACAACAACCCAATCAGAAAACAAAATTTAAAAAAAAAATTGAAAAGCCTCAAAACAGTCCCAGAACACCCAAACACTATTTTAATAATACAGGAAAAAAAAAGACACAAGCAAAACCAAAACTCAAACACAATTCAAGCGGTGTGATTGTACATTCTTGCAGAAGTAGATTACATTGTTCTCCAATTCTGAAAGTGTTTCATCAGCAGCTCCCTACAAAGTCCAGTTTCTTGTTTCTAGATTTCTCCTCACATATGTTCGGATAACTAACTTGAATACGTTCATTTCTGCACTTATAGCCTAATTTCTTCAACTGTGGCCATTAGTTCATTCACCTCATTCATMAAACAAATTAGACTTTGAGAAACTTTTGCCCTTGAGAAAGTCTCCTGCTGCTTCAGTGTCTGATGTGACTTTAACACACAGTAGTTTTAAAAGACACCTCTTTCCTGCATCCACTTTGTTCTCCATCTTCTGTTATATTCAGCTTTGTATCTTACAACTGTGTTAACACCAAGTTTCTAAAATTATGTTTCATCTATGAATGAATACTATATTTTTGTAATTCCAATAGCAATAAAGAAAATAAAATTGACAGAAAGAGAAGAAGCACTCAAAAGGTGTGAATGCACTTCTGAAACAAACTGCACTTACTGCTTCCATTCAGGACTTTWAATTAATAAATCCTGAGGAGGCTCTTTTGCCTCTTGTTCTGTTCTTGATAGCTGTAAAATTCATTRTCAGAAAAAAAGACAAATGAGACCTCAAGATATAAATCACTTTTCACAGATGGAGCTCAGGTTTCTCTTCCAAGTTACTCCCAAGACTCAATTACAGATAAAATGCTGAGACTGAAGCTTCCATGATCTCTTCTTCAGTGTCCCTTTCCAAATTGTACATTTGATTCAACAAGTTGAACTGCCAATGTGTGCTCTGTCCTCCTGATGGGTAATGCCAACCTGTGCAGCAATTTGTTTATTTATTTTTATAAATTAATCCTAGTTTCCACTGAGATAATAACATACTTCCAAAGGAGTTAGGCTACCTCTTTTGTTTCCGAATCTGCTTTAAAAGAATGTTTAAACATTTTCTGTTTACCACTTTTAAGGAGCTGTAACCTATTATGACTATTCCTCCTGTCTACTACCATTTGCACTGGTGAAAACACACAAAACTTGTTTGTTTAACTCCAGAAAGGTAAGCAATTAATAATTTTCCAACTATATTCTGAGTGTCTATCTTGCAAAATTAATCAAATCCAACTTTGCTAGCAGCAAATCTTTTCTTCAAACACCCAAACTCACTGGCCTGAATGAAAATCCTCACTGCTCAGTTTTGAGCACTTACCACTTAGCCTGAATGAAAATCCTCCAGYTTCCACATGAAATACTCCTGGTGTGTTAACTACTTGTACAACAGCCTTCCCTGGCTTGAACAGGATACAGTAGTTGGTAGAGAGGAGTAATGTGGGGGAAAAAAGTGGCCCCACAAGCCCTGAATCTGAAACTCAGCCAATTATTGTGTATGACCGAGGCCTGGGAAAAGAAAGGGAGTGTTAACAGCCTACGTGGAGGAGGAATGCCGCATCCTTGGCTACTGTTGAGAAAAGGAGATTGGAATGTAGAATTGATAACGCAGGTGGCTGGAAATTAKAAACATTACTAATACTGTAGCTTTTGCAAACTCACTAATTATGTTCTGATTACTAATTAAACAGCTGTCTCTTAACCMATGTATGTTTGACACAAATGTATACTCTGGTTGCTAAAGTGGATAAAAGAGGCTTGTCCCACAATAAAGTCCTTCTTTCTCTCTGTTTTTTCCACCCACTTTTGTGTGTTTTTGTATCTGTCACTGTTTGGCCAGCAGCGACAGGGTAAGATCTCCAGAATCCATTCTTTCCTTTGAGTAATTTCCAATGATTTTTAAAACCAGAGTCAAAATGAAACCAGAACATGGCACAGAGCTTGCCTTTCTCAGTGCAAACTAAGTTTCTTACAAGGGCACCACAAGCTGTCACCCTTTAACCTCTAGTAAAGGTCCTTAAAGAGACTGAAAAACAAAAAAGTCAAAAGGATCCTTGTACACCATGATTCAAGAGCATAGGGTGGGTAGGAGGAAAGKGACATTAAGCCTCATAAGTTCGGATGCCTGCCTTGCCTGGAAGTGAGAAGACATTTTATGAGCTCCTGGAGTCATCTACATTCTACCAGGAAGGATTCCCTGCTTCCTGCATGCACAGGAGCAATTTCCTGTCATATTCCCTCCTGTATGATCTTTATACTTTTGCCTGGGCTTCCACTGATAACTGATTTCCTGCAAGACAGCTAGGTGCTCCCAAAATATCAGCGAGCTTGGGTACAGTGCAAGAGACCAGCCTTTGCCCCAGTGAGGAGGCTCTGTGAGAAACCACAGTCCCATCCTTTCATGAAACAGGAACTGCTGCCTTCACAGAGAGAAGACAACAGCAATCAAATAATCAATTTCACAACAAACAGTGGCTCCTGTCTCCTTCGGGTTCCCCTTCAGTCAAAGTTACCAGGAACCAGGAAGCATTGATCCCACAGGAGCAGAGCAACTTCAACAGCTGCCTGAAATACTCTAGACACAGTGTGTCACAGCTTGCAGGACAGAAAAAACAGTGACACAGCATCCTCCCCAGTCTGGAAAGTGGGTAGATACCACCCTGCACTAAATTACAAGTATTAAACACTGTGCAGTCCCAGCAGTTTCTGAACTCCACCAAAGCCCAGGAAATGCTAGTGTTCCAGAACAATGGCAGATGGATATTGACAGAATTTAGATGTATATATTCAAACACACCAGAACAGCCTTGCAAACACAAAACTATACTTAAGAACAACATTTTGCCCCATATTGGATAAAACCACTGCTTGCTTTTAGCTTTCACACTCTGGATRGGCAGCCAAGGGCACAGCAATGYAAKCTGAAGAAGACTGCAACACAGCAGRGAGACATAAAGAGGTTAACTTTAGAAGTTAATGTAAGAAGAAATATGGGAAAACTGTAATAATTATCTTCATAACATATCCAGCCTTGAATCTCAGCAACACAAAGTCTCTGCTATTTCAGCCAGAGAAACAGAAAATCTATGTTTTTTATGTATTTTTAGAAAATWATTAAGACTTTTGCTCAATACAGTCAGAATTTTASCACATTCCTTGCATCTTGCGCTTCRTATAGGTTGATTTAGATCTTCATAAAAACAACAGAAAATCTGATGCTATGTCAATGTGGCAACARTATCTAGTCTTTTTCCTCAAGGACAAAATGTGAAAATATGAAGCAATTAACTGATTATTGATGTTAAATGAAAGTGCAGCAASGAAGGAAGTGGGCCCTGCATTGCCACCCCAGTGAAGGGGAAATGCAGTGTTTTGCTTGCTACCAGCAGAAAATGTCCCAAAACCTCCAGGCTGTCCCTAAGATGGCAGACATGCCAGTGTACAGCCTGATCACAGCAGTGAATGCGGATAAATGGGGATAACAACTCTTTTTCCTAAGCAAGGCAGTGACAGGGCACACAGTTCCAACTCCACTAAAATATTAATGCCAACCTCAGTTAAAAATGCCATTGTACCCATTAAAATTGAAGGAAGTTTTCAGTGGAAAAAAAGAACTGACAGGGTCTAGCACTTTATTATMTGTGTAAAGACATAACAGGAATAGGAACAAAGAAGTTTTTGCTTTCTTTTAAGGTTTTCCTTTAAAAATAAATAAAAATCCTCTGAAAGCTCAGAAGATAATGCCCCAATGGTAAAACTAATATAGTCTCCAGGAATTCAGTAGCAATTCTTTCTAGACCTCGCAGAGATTAAGGTATACAAGATGAAATAGACAATGGGACCTTGTAAGACCTCTAAGGTCAGACACATAAGARAGAAGCTTCTCCTAAAGTGGTTAAAGTACACTAAATACCATTACAGGAAGACAACTTTAACTGATAGTGTTAAAAATAAGTGTGTTTTTAAAGCAACAGACATTCACAGCTAGATCTCTATAGAAATAATTCCCTGTGGTTGTCTTTGAGTTAGGAGAGCAGCACTTCGTCCATACTGCACAGAAACCATTAAAAAGCACTGTACAAACCATATTTGCTAYTGTGTGCATGTGACACCATCAGGAGGATGCTGAGTAACCCTTTCAGCACACACACATTTTTCATTGATACCCTCTCCTTATCAGCTGGGATTGATTTCTCCYGTAGCACCGTCAATCATTCCTTTACATGTCCACAGAAAATCCAAACTGAAAATCAACACATTTGTGTGGGTTTTTTTCTAAAATCTCTACRTACTTTCTGGGAAGTAAAAATAACTTAATTTACACCCATTTAAATTGCAGACAGAACAGTGTRTCTACCTGAGCACTTGAATGCATGCACATTTCTTGTTGGCAATCTGAATRTTTGCTAAAAGGCAATGTTGTTACATTTAGCACTATTGTCACCCTGCCATCATACACAGGTGTTATTATTTCAGGACCCTGCTTTTTTTTACTTAATCCTTGTGCTTCCAGCTTCTTAATTATTAAATTTATAAAGTTATTTCGAGGTTGCTAAGATATTTCTATTTAGAAGCCATTTGTTTTCCAAGGTATTATATTCTTCCTATAAAAACTCTGAAAATCTTATTCCCCAGCAATGCACAGCCTTACAAATTTTAATCCAAGTCATCTACTGCGCTAGGTATACTGCACAATTTGTCCTTCAGCATATTTTAAACATAAAAATTCTAGGTTTACTTCCTTTCAGCTTTCCACAAATTATAGCTCTGAAACCTGAAAAAAAACCCTCAACAAAACAGAAACCCAAAGGGAAAA
>NW_026623261.1:2325624-2366072 GCF_030028575.1 Malurus melanocephalus
AAAAAAAAAAAAAAAAAAAAAAAAAAGAAACAAGAAAGAAAGCTTCCTAAGAAGTGACTCATGGACAGAAGATGTATAGATTTTTCAATTCAGAGCCAGCATAAAAAAAATTCCCCACGGTAATGTGATTGCAAATGCTAATTGCATTCCAGTAAATTGCTTTACATTCATCAAACAACAATCAATGGGAGACACTGCTATCTTCTTTTATTGTACTGATGCTGTTCTCAGCTATATAGATAAGGTAGTGCCAGATAGTTATAATCTTTCCCCTTGTTGTTTTTGGGGGTTTATAATTTCAGAATAAGAATTTATGCTAAAATTTAGCAACTCAGCCCAAGAGTCTTTCTTTTTAATTGAAAAATGTGCTARCAWATATCTTGGAGAGATAAAGGAAGASTAWCACTAAATATTCCAATTCTAATACCTAAACTAAACTAATTCAAATCTATCATTGGAAAATAATAAGTTATTCCAGTCTGTCTCATAGGTTCTGCTCATCCAGAGCTCCTTTGAAAACACTAGCCTTTTATTCTGAAACATGCCTTTCTTTGTTTTACTTGAAGAGCAAGGTCAGAAGGTAAGGCAATGGGATTTGGAGGTTATAGTCAGAGCTGCTGACCATGTCAGATCATTAAGGTTTGTTACAAATTAGCAACCCTGTGTCTACATGTATGGTGCCAGCATCTATAACTCTTAAAAAGTTTTGTATATGTGCACACACGTGTCCATGCACACAGAAATGTATTTGCCTATAAAATAAAACTGACAAATCTGTTTTTATTTCTGAACATCATCCCAGTTTCAAGGGTCTCTGCTGCTCTCCATATTTCACTCCCCAATTTTCAAAGTATCTTCTGCTCTGTTGTCTCCAAAGACAGAACAACAGACAGAATTCACCAGAATAGTCACAATTTCAAGCAAGAAAAATATTAACACCACAATCCATACAAATCTTGGCTATATGAATGAGCTTAAAGCAGCAGATGATCATCATAATTTTTTTAAAAAGAGGAAAAAGAGAGAGTGAAGAGGAATGGAAATTGAACACCTAAATACTCCCAGCTGTTTCCTCATACTTTTACTAAAATAAGTCCCCATAGCTACGGAGACATCCAGATAAGATATTAACCAAAGAAAATGTTGTCTTAGTACTCAAAGCAAAAGTTCTACACAGAGAGCATTGTACAGAGAGGGTATGTGAGGCATGAATAGGAAGACTAGAAAGGGAGTATCTGCAAACACTGAAAAAATATTATTATGAATGTGTCAGAGTGGTAAAGACAGAGAAAAGATTTAATTTGTAGGTTTTTCTTTTTTTGCTGTTCCTTGGATCTTTTTGCCCCCTGCTGTGGTGGGCACTCTATATTGCAAAATGCTGTTTTGGAGATGCAAGAACACCGGACAGTCTCTTCAGCTGTAGTGTCTCCTTAAGTTGAGCCAGTGGCTCTATATCAAGGAAACCAGGAAAAAATATGCCTAGTTTTCACCTGCCTTTTTGTTTCCATTCTACTGTTTCCTCAGGTGAATTTCTGCTGCTTTTCCTTTGGGATCTGCACAGCCCACTGGATAGGACAGCTCAGACAAGAGTGGGAAGAGAGATTTCTTTCTTCTCTTGGCAGCCAGTCATTCAGTCAGCTGAGCAATGTGTGAGCTAGTGCCAGGTCAGTGTCTCATGAAACCTTTCCTTGAGAAGGGGCATTACAAAGAACTTATATTCCTCAGGATGGAGTCTCAAAACTCAAGAGATGCTCTTTCAAATGCTGTTTGTGCTCAACAGGTTAAAACACAGCAGCTCAAGGGACAGARCAGCAGCAGCAGGTGAAGGTAGCCTACAGAAGAAATACAGATTGGTGTCTCAATTTCAGAGATGCTTCACAAGGCCAAGGAGTTTTACTGCAGACAGCAGCACGTGCAGTTCAGCACCTTCACAGCAGTAGCAAAGAAAGGGTGGAAGAATAAAAAAAAGGTAACAGGAACAAGTAAAGGCAGTCTCCCCAAAATACAGCTTCTAAATTTCAGAATTTCATAGGATCAMAGAATGGTTTGCRTTGAAWTAAAACTTTCAAGATCATCCAGTGTTGAACAGAAAAACRGAAGAAAAGTTAGTGAGCTGAATTGCACCCAGGAAAGCCAATGATAAATTCCAGAGCAAACAAGCGGGAAGTTCATAACGTCTAAGATTGAGGCACAGGGACAGAAACTTCACCTGCTCCTTAAATAATTTTGAATTGTTATATTAAATCAGTTTTAATGGGTAACAGCCACTCTGGAAGACATTTGTTGTTTTTGCCCACAGAAGCAAAATGTTAAGTTAAAAGTCCTGATTTAACAAAACCTTTAGAGAACATGATTAAAATACCACCTTTAAAAATGTAGGTTTTTTTAGTTTTAGATGGTGAAAATTTACTATTTATTTAAATTTACTATCATCTATGGTTAGTTTATGGAAACTGAATGCAGAACTAGTAAAAATCTGGCATTAATGGGCAACTCTTGTAAGACACACTCTCTATATTAGTTCCTGTAGTAACCAATTTTGTTTCCATATATATTAATTTTGCTTCAGAATTTACAGTTCAGTGTTTTAAAACTGAAGTTTCTGCTGTTGGCTGCCAATTAGCTTTGAATCTGCTTTGAATTTAATGACATTTAAAAATTTTATAATTTGCTTTCTATTAGCAGAGATGTACAGATTTCTGTCAAGACACTTCTGTACAACTGATATTTCCAGTAAAATTAGTTATAAACCACAATATTCACATTTGCCATCCTCTCATATTTTCARATTTTATATAAAACCATAGGGAGTCCTTTCCTTTACAATGGAAAAGAGTCTTCCAGCTTTTGGTCCTGAGATTCCTGTCAGGGAGCATCACTACATACTTACAAGATAAATTGTGTGCTGGCACAAATAACTTTCAGGTCTAGATGAACTAGCTAAAATGAGAACGAATATAGTAACTTTTAAAGCTCATTCAGTACATAACGAGAGTAACCTCACCCATTGTCACTGTCCCTTTCACTTCTACAGCAATTCTCTAACATTTATAGTATGACCAGCATTAGCAATTTAGTTTTAAAGTAAGATGCTGCTAATGTGGTCTAAGAAACCCTCTAAAGCACATTTCTCTAAAGAAAGTCTAGTCTTGTCAGCTGAGAATTAGCTTGTTATTTACTTCAGATTTGCACCATTTTACCTCATTTTAATTAAGAAAATACTCTGACTTCACCCATCATTTTACTCATTTCTAAATGAGCCCTTTTGCAACTCTGCATTCATGTTATTAAAGCAAATGCACAATTCCCAAAACATAGGCTGAAAACTACTWCCCATTCATATTCTCAAAGAAATAGTGTGGAACTCAAAATAGTCCAACCAAACAAAAGGATTTATATAATATTAGTACTGATTCAAGACTTAAAATTACTAGATGCTGCACATACCGCCCTTTTCCTCYTACAAAACATTTAAGAGCATTCTGTACTTAAAGTGTGCAAGTGCCTCCCACTGAGGTCAACAGCCTTCTAAAAATACCACCAGTTACAGGTTGCAGCACTTAAACCTCATGGAAAACCCCTGCTGTCCAGTGCAGATCATTCATTTCCCATTATGACACTACAGGGGACCATCTAGAAAAGCGTGGTGCACTGTCTAGGTTGCAAAGCTCTCTTCCTGCACTAGATACCTACGCTTAAAACTCCCACAGAACACACTGCTCCACTTTTCCAGAGCATTATTTACATATCTTTTCCTGTTGATGTGAAGAGAGAGAAGTAGTTATTGAAGTACAGTTGCAAAGTAGGCTCTTGTAATGAATATATCACAGAAATTCATTTTCATAGGACTGATTCTGTGAGAGTGGTACCAGCAAGTCTCAGCATTGAAATGTTCCTGTACACAGCCTTTTCCCAAAGGCTTCTATACACATTCTAGGCAGAAATAAAAGTTCCASAACCACATGGCACAAATGCGTAGCATCCCTCAGTTATGCAACAAGAATTCCCTACTTACCAAGAGCCACATCTGACTAGGAGATGGTAAATGCACGTGGACTAAAGAGGGAGAAGGTGTTCTTGCATTTTTATTTCCTCTCTAGAGGTCCTAATGCAGCTCACAACTCTGCAGGGTGAAATCTCACCAGCATGCCTCATTTACTGTATCAACACACACAAATGAACCAGCTCAGCTAATTTTAAACTGTGGAGCTCTAAGGGTGGTTAAAGTTAGRCATTCAACATCAACCAGCAGTTGAGGGGTATTGTCTGCAGTGAATGCAACTGAATTTGGAAGACTGTACCTGTCCCTGTATTAATTTCTAAGCCTCTTTAGAGATGAAATGTTGCAAATCCAAGTAATTTGAAAGTTAGCTTTAACTGCTAATGGCCCYGGCCTTTCCTCACCATCACACACATGAATGGCTGGGACAGAAAAGAATCATGTAAGATAATGCTTGGAACACTGGATAGACATTGGTAGCCTGGATTCTGGCATATTGCCATTGAAGAGACTATACCAAAGCAAATACAATCATTTAAACTCATTTCCTAAAGGTTGGAAGGAGGAACCAGAGTGTCACAGTGATCACCACCACAAGCAACACCAGAGCTGTTATGATGCATTTTCGTGATTCAAGGCTGTAGTTTGACTGTGCAGCATGTTCTCACACAGGGGTGTGGGACTGGCAGACATCCCCCTACCCCTGCCACCAGCTGCTGCCAGAACCAGGACTCAGCGTAAAAAACTGATGAAAAGGCACAGGTTCCTGGCATTTTCTCTGAAAGTGGCATGCAAGTCTTTGATCTTTTGCACAAGCCCACACAACTATCTAGATATAAGSATACTGCATATGACAAGGATGATGATTATTTCTGCTCTATCTCCCTTAATATCTTTTGGGGTTTGTGGGAAGCCCAGGTGGAAAACAGATGYTCACTTCAATCCACCTATGCTCCTTACACGTGTAAGCTATATACTCTTAATTTTATTCCATATGTTACAGGACTGTGGTGGGTTGACCCTGGCTGGATGCCAGGTGAACACCAAAGCTGCTTGTCACTGCCCTCCTCACCTGGAAAAGGGGGAAAAATCATAAAAAAAATATTTTATTATAAAGAAAGGTTCACGAGACAAGATAAGGACAGGGAATGATCACTCAGCAGTTACCATCATGGGTAAAACAGACTTAATTTGGTGAAATTAATTTATTGCCAATCAAACCTGAGTAGGAAAATGAAAAATAAAAATTAAATAATAAAATATCTTGCCTCCATTGCTTCCTTCTTCCTAGGCTCAACCTTAGTGCTGATTCAATACCTCCTCCCTGGCTATGCAGGGAGATGGAATGGGGGTTGCAGTCAGTTTATCACACGTTGTCTCTGGTGCTTCTTCCTCCTCAGCAAGAGGACTCCTCACATCCTTCTCTCACTCCAGCAGGGAGTGCTAATAGATGAGACAGTCCTCCACCAAATTCTCCAGTGTGAATCATTCCCAGGGGCAGCAGTTTTTCACAAATTGCTCCAGCATAGGTTCCCCATGGGGTCATAACTCCTGCCAGCAAACCTGCTCCCGTGTAGAGTCCTCTCTCCATGTGCCCATAGGTTCTGACCCACAGACTTCTTCTGGGTCACAGACTTCTTTGGGTATCTATTTGATCTACTATGGAGTCCCCCAGAGCCTGCAGGTGGATCTCTGCTCCACTGTGGACCTCCAGATTCTACACTACAGACTGCAGGGCAATCCCAGCTCTGATGCCTGGAGCACCTCCTGCCCCTCCTTCTTCCCTGATCCCGAAGGACTCCAGCTGTTGCTGACAGGCTCAGCCTTGACCAGCAATGGGTTCATCTTGGAGTTTGTTGGTATTGTCTCTGWCAATCCCAGGAGATGCTTCTGGCAGCTTCTCACAGAATCCAGTCCTGCGGCCCTCTCACTACTAAAACCTTGCCACATAAACCCAATGCAAGCAAATTTGCCCACTTGTAATTTTGAAGTGTTTCTTCCACCTACTATTAACATATATTTTCAGTGATCATCCCTACCAACAGTTCATATCTTAAACACAGCCTTGGTAGTGCTTACATGTCCTCCCTTTCACACATGTTCATTAAACATTTCTCATCTCAGAAAATTCCTCATCTGGTCTTCTGTAGCCTAAGAACATTTCCTGAGATAATTTCTTCTCCCAGTTCCACTGAGCARCTCCGCTGGCAGTGTTAATACCTCCTATAAAACACTCTATCTCCTGGCCACCACTCCCCAGACCACCACTCCAAAAGCAACACTGAGCAGGTTTTCTGATTTAGGAAAACATTGACAGTCACAACCCAGTCCCCTAGCAAGAAAAAAGCCTCAATGTTAGAACTAGAAGGGATATTGACTTTTCCAGCAGAAAAGCCACAAACTGTGCAGGTTCAGGGAAAGGCAGACCTCATCTTTCAGGTATTCCCTGCAGAATGAGGCTGCTGTAAGAGATTAAAATAGTTGGCACTACTTCTGACTAAACAGGTCTGCTGTTTTCTGGCCATGCTGAGTGGATGGAGTCCAGAACTCTTCATACTCCACCTTTAATGAATAGTAAATTTTAAATGATTTATAAATTAATGTGCTTCCTCCCTCCTCCTCTCACGCTGTAAATAATTGTAGCTTTCAATTTATCTGTGTGAGAGAAGAATTAAAGCTGGAGAGAGTTTGATGCTAGAGGAAAATAAGCTAAGTGGATGATGATAAAAGCAAAAAGGAGAGAATATAACATCAGCTCTGTTGATTAGCATAAGAAAGGCAAGCCTCTAAAGAATAATTCTTCATACAGTGAAAGGATGTCATCTGGGGGGAGGTGGGTGCTGAGGTGAACAAACACAGCAGTGATGTGCCTGTGCTCTGTTCCTCCACCCTTCAGACATGGTTCCCCAGAGCCACTGACACCCCCTCACTCTGTGCTGTTGGCTCCCAGGCACAGGGGAGMTGGGAATCCAGAAGGAGCAGGGGACTGATAAGGAAACCCAGTGCTGCAAATGAGCTCAGAAACCCCACACCCATAAAATGCCTGGTGCCTCATCTGCTGCACTCACTCAAGTCACCACCGGAATAAGGAGCCAGCATTTAACAATGTAAATTACTTTAGGAGAAAGGAGCACATAGGTTATTATCCTTCTCTTTTTTCAGACTCACTAACTGTCCAATTCAATATGAAAATGAAGCAATATACYGTATTGATTGTATGTGTGCGTGCATAAATAAATGCCAAGAAACACATAATTATTATCTGTGCTAAAATTCTAATTTTGCAAATATAATTACAATAAMCAACTCAAGCAGAATCTCTTAAAGAAAACCTAAGAGCTTTATCAATGAGATTAACAATAAATGAGATTATTGTTATTTCTGAAGTCAAATTTCACAAACAGCCTATCAGGGCTTTAATAATAACCAAATTATTATAATATAGCACTGTTTTTAGAGAAACAACACTAAAATAATGACAAAATGGGTCAGGATGGAAGTGAACACAGTGGATCATCTGGTTCAACCTCCTTACTCAAGCAGCATCATCCTAGAGCACATTCACGGGATTGTGCAATGCTCTGCTCATCTGTCCAGCCTGTCAAGGTCCTTCTGAAGGATGGACAACCCTCTGGGTGATCAGCCACTCCTCCCAGCTTTGTGATGATAACAATAATTAAAACAAAAACAAACCTCACCATTTGAAACCTAATATATCCTGGTGTTTCTGTCTTTGACATAAAATTACGTGAAGAAGAGGGGCTGGCTGGTTCATGAGATGTCCACTGGAGATATAACAACAGAATCAGACATGCAAAAGGCTGCATCAATCAGCAGAATTAACTATTGTCCCAATCTATTGTGAACAAGTATCAAGGGGGCCTTTAAATGCTGTGAAGGAGTTTTAAGTTGCCTGGATGTATGATCAGACCCCCATATCCAGATGCACGTGTGTATATCTGTAAGTACCATAACAGATTGCCCAGAAATGTTATATAACCTCCAACATCAGAGGCTTTCAAGATCTTGCAAGTAAGATGGATGAAGATATGATGCTTCCCAGGGACAGAATGATTGACTAGATGAGCATCAATCACTCCTTTTTCTATGACTTTACACATCTAAAAAAGGGTTTTTTTTTTTCCATTTGTGTGGTACATCTTTTCTATTTGCAGTGATGAAACAGATGACAAAGTATAAAGGGATGCAGATATCCCAAGACATTTGCAATTCTCTACTCATTGCATCTATCAATGARCAGAAACAGTTATTGACATAAAACTTTCTCTTCCATGACAAGGGAAGCCCTAGCTTGCTTTCTGGAGCAGCACAAGTGTGTTTGGAGGAAGGCTCTCAGCTAACCTCAGTGCATAAAGAAAAGCGTTGGGAGAAGGGAAAGAAGGAGTAGGGGAGAATCAACACCACAGTCATTCATAAAACTAGTGGAAGCAAATGGAAATGTTAAYATGGAAATTACTTAATGTCACTTAGATAATACATGATCAAGTGAGAGGCTGCTGCTTCCAAGCAAGCACATGAATGATTAAAGCCCTGGAAGCACATTCACACAAAAGCTCTTTTATACAGCTAACATGAAGAAAAAGCACATGAGAAAAATTCTTTCTAAGACCTCTATTTCCCAAACTGACAGCACTAGTTTAAATGGGAATATAGTTTTTGGTAGTTTAAGTATCATATAATCAACAGGAATGAAAACAGCACAAAAAACTACCATGACTTTATCACTAGGGCGTGACTAGTGATTAATTTAAAAGGGTCCCCAGCAGATTAGCACTAAAACCTGAAATATCTCAGGCAATACCAAAAGTTTGCCTATGATTTTTTTTTTTTTGTAAGACTGCTTCATTCCTCACTTTCCTAATAAAAACAGTTTCATCAGTGTAGTGTCAGCAGAGACTCTTCACCATGGAAAAAATTATGCCAGAAGATTTCTATTTTCTTTTAGTAGGGTTTGAAATTGACAAGAAAAAAAAAGACAAAAAACCCAGAAAAAAACAAACAATAAACAAAACCCATTTAAATGAGTTTAAAACACACTACGCAAGAGAATTGGAAGGCAATAAACTTTAGCTCTTCTTGCAATTACCACTGCAAACTATACATATAAAAACTGTCTATATCATGAAACAAAATACCAAAATGCACCTTGAAACATTACTGCTAAAYAGAACCTTTATAAGAATTTTGTCCAAAGACCTTTTTTGGTCCAGAGTCACTGAAGCTTTTACCATACATTACAGATTTAGTCTTCTCTGTTTTAATAAAGAGACCCATAGTTTATAATTGTGCAATTCTCTAACAGAGCAAAGCCTATTAATCAAAATGCTGTTTTGATGGGCTGTGCAAAGAAATAGCAGTAAAGTTATGCTTAGTATGGCTATGGTGCATGAAAACCTGCTCCCAGAACAGCTGGAATGAAGAATTATTCATTCACAGTTTCTAATCACATGCAGCATCTAGAACGAAAATCGGATGTTTGTTAATTGCTTTGAGTATATTATTTCATTTTTCAAAACCCTATAACACAACATTGACTTTATTGGCACCGTTTCACATATATAGCATTCAGTCTTTCAAAGTAAAATTTTTATTACCCCTTGCTGTGCAAGAAAAATATACCTTAGAAAAAGGATACAAGAATCACTTTAAAATATTCTCAGTAATAAGTTTTCATCTTTTCTGAAAAGCAAAAAGGCAAACCCTATGGGTAAAATTCGCCCTATTTCTCATGCATAAAACCTAACAGGCAAGAAATGCAGTGTGATTCCTCTATGCAGGAAGGGAGGATTAGTCTCTCAGGGCCCCCACAGATCAACAACATTTAAAATGATTTGGGGGTAAAGTCAGGTCTGGATCACCAGATCTCAACAGGGATGTTGCAAGGATAAATTCATCTCAGATGAGGTCTCAGTTGTAAATGTGAGAAACTAATTACTTTAAGAGGTGACAAGCAGGAGCCTGAGCCCTGGTGGGAATAGCAGGGGCATTCGCTTTTGTTAACCAAGCAGCCAAGCTTAACACCTCCAAAGGCAAAATTTGATTTCTATGTCCTTTCAAGAATGCAAATACTGTGCAGSTAAACCAAGCACTGTTTATTTTAACATCTACAGAAAAAAGCTCGAGAAACTAGACCTGATCAACCTCACAGGAAGCTATGCACTTGTGTTTTCAGCTTTAAGTACAGGATTGTTTTGGTTCTGCTCTCCTTGACAAAAACTATTGCAGTGAGCATTGGTCATAGTTCACATCACTTTTTTTTAGTGTACCTTGGATAAATGTACTTGCCTTAAATTAATCTGGACAGGATAATTTTTATATATCATAGTTCCATTACTCAAGAACTTAACTCTCCTCTTATTAAAACCATGTTTTGGCTTGCTTTTGTCCCTAACACCTTCAGAAATACAGACATAAACTTCAAAATTTAACCTAATTCCTAGGTTAATGTTGATGACTAAAAAAWTTAAAAAGATATGTGCAACATGTAGCACCTTCTGACTGTTTAAGTAAAGCAGAAAACTGTAGTTAGGGGCTGATTTTTACAGCACTTTACTTTCTTACTTCCTTGTGCCTTATTTCTTTTAACATACTGGTGAATCATCACCAGTAAGGAACAGCCTTGGCCACTCCAAAATATAATGATGAAGTACAAAAAGTAAGGACACTGCAGAGCTGTTAACCAGCACTTCTCCTTGCCCTCATGCTTCTAATGTCCTTAAGAAAATAATGTTCTTTTGTCTGTGCATTTATGACCTCTTATTTTCTACTTGTCTGCTAAGTATCATCATTTCTCTTGTGACTTTTCCTTAGAATGAGCTAACTATTCTGTATCAGCTGGGACTGATTTGAAAATAATGTCTACTACTTAAATGGTGATGAAATTACAGCTACAGAACTTGTCCCACCATGTCATTCTAACATCTACTACCAAGTTAGCCAGGGCTGGTCTACCTGACAAAGTTGTATCAGTGAAGTGTGAATTTCAGGTTCTGTGCTTACATATGTTCACACATTCTTTTGTGAAATTTGAACACTTGCACTTTATGCTTTTGCATATGGTTTGAAAAGAGATTAAATATGTAAACTCATAAGTAGAGGTATGTAGGTGTGTAACAACGCTTAATTCCATTACTGACCTGGTTTATTAAGTCGTATAAGGGTTAGTAATAGATTTAAATTTTTGGGTTTTTTCTTTACAAGTACACTTTGTGTTGGATTTTTTTCCCCAGACATATTAGTATCAACCTACATGGAAACTCAGAAAGCTACAAAAGACTACAAAGACYTGGCACTTTATGGATTTTCTTCCATCTTGTAATGCTTTACCTCTTGCCATCTTATCTGATGCCTGAACCGTTTCCTATCTCCTAAAAGTAATATTTTCTCCATATCTACATATTTTTACAAAATTTTAAAAGCTTTTCTTTATCAAGCAAAACTTTTAAACTGATTATTGTGTTTTTCACTGGATTTCCTCAGTTTCCTACCAATATGTTGTGGACAATGGTTCTCCAGTGTCTCTTGACAGTCCACTTGGGTAAAGCATTCTGCAATTAACATCACTAAAAAGGAGATAAGAATCAGATTCCATGTTCACAGAAGAATTTATTTTTTTTCAGTGAAAGAATTTCTCCAACAGATTAATATTTCCCATTTCCAATAAACAAACTTGAAAAGAAACAGTCACTGAATASGGTTGTACATCTATTTTTTTCTTAATACACCATGGTTTTATCTGAAACAGATCTGAATAATATTCATAAGAAAATTATGCTCCTTTTTGCATTTTTAATATTAAAACACTCTCCCTCTTGATAATTCACAGTTCATCACACATTGAATACCACATCTAATCTTCTAGTTTAGAAATTTATTAATCATGCAACAGTGGATAGATATTGCTTAAGGATCATTCATGACACATTTTTAAGGTATCCTTTAGAGCAACTAATTAAAACTATACAAGGATCAAACTAAAATAAAAGCAGCAGGTACATCCATTTTTTAATATTTGATCTGCTTTTTTCTTTCTTGCTGTAGCATCCACAGAAAATTTCTACTTCATTGTGAAGACAAATGAACAATATATGGTCCTAACCCCCTCCCAAAGTGAGACCTCTCCCTAAAAAAACCCACTTTTTTGGGCTTCATTCCTTAAACTTRTCCCAGTCTAGCAAACAATAACTTAAGCATGCTAACAAAGTTAAGTACCCAAGCAGTCCTGCTGATGCAGGTGATTCCATACCTAAAACACGAGGTGAGGGGACTGCTAGGTGTGTAAAGCAGCATCTGTGAGTGCCTTAGTGGACTATGTCCAGGCAGTTTATTCCTGTACAGTTTGAAGGGTCTGCATCCTTCTTGAAAACCTTCCTTTTACATATTTACTTGCTGAAGTTTAGCAGCCATATTATTCAATGGTGAAATATTTGAAGCAYTTGAGTGAAAAAAGCAAACAAAMAAAAMMCCACAGCATAATATTACAGTACCTGGAGACACCAAGCTCYTCCAGTCAATCACAGAAAGCCTTCTTTCGGAAAGTATGTGACACATACTAAAAATCTCTGCAAAGCCTTTAACATAATAATCTTGCAGAAACGAGCATCRATTACTCAAACTAATGCATTTCTCCCCTTAGAGAACTCTTACACAAATACTGTGCTTTTACATACTGTCTCTAGGCAGCAGTGAAGCACTTCTGCCCTATTAAGCATATTTCTTTAAATTATCTTGAATTTAAAAAAAAAMCCCAAAACAACCTAATCACACTAAATATTCTTTTCTTTGTGGCAACATATGCCTAGTACTTGCAATTTTATATCTCAACAGTGGATGCATGCAAGTTTAGTCAGACTCTTGAGTAGTGGATATAAAACATCATGAGCAAAATTTCATCAAGTCACATAAACTCTTTAATATCTTGGCAACCAAAATCAGTTCAGAGTAACTCAAGAAAAAATTCTTGTCATTACTTGATGGCCTGTGGTCTGAAAGCAACTATAAATAGTAAGAGAATCAAATTGTTAAACACTTTGGCTTTAAAGAGGCTGACCATATGAAACAGATTGATCTTATAGAAACAGCTTTTAGCCAAATTCTTTTTTCACCAGGTCATATTCTAAGCCTTTATAAAAGGTAGTCCATCCACCAGGAAAGTATAAATTCATGTATCTTCTGTAGTCTTCAGTAAAATTCTTCACAGTTATTTCAGCTAACAATTAGGTCTTAAAATCCTTATCCTTTGAACACAATTTTCAAAAATATTTACTTAATTCAGCTGTAGCCTTTTCTATGAGCAAAAGGGTCCAACCAACATTTACTTTCTGGCTTTAATTTTATGAGAACTCACATATTTTATAAAATTTATACAAGTGAATTCAGTAAATTACATCCTGTCATTTGACAGTGAAATGCTAGGACCCGARTACTTGGAATCTCCAAACTTATTGATGAAAATACACCTTTCCACAGCAGTCTTACTGAGCTTAGCAGCCTTTTGTCAGTCTAGAGTAATTGTGCCCTTTGTGTTAGTAGCAACCTTTACCCAGGGAGATATTACAAAAACAACAGCAATGAATGTTAAAATCCTCTGTGGCTCAGGTACATTGCAATGTATGGAGACAGCATAGTGAAGCAGTATGTACACGTCAACATCATCAAACAATTCCAGCCATACCGAAATAAGCATGATCCTACTGGAAGGGATTCTGTATGGAATCTGTGATGAAATTTAGACTGAATGAACTACACTGAGTTCCAGAACTGTTGTAAAAGCTTTATATATATATATATATGTATAGTTGCTGTTCAGAAAAAAAGGCAGACAGTAGTGACCAATGCATTGGTAAATGACAGAAGTTAAAAATACATAAATACAACCAGAGGGGGGAGGGGGAAAAGCCAAAAATGCAGGGAAGTGCAAGAGAACTTTTCATAAGTCAGATGTTCAATAACACGTTCATGACTAATACATGTGCTGTGCTGTTGAGGGTTGTGTTTTTCCCATTTGGTTGTTTGGCTGGGGTTTTTGGTGGTTTTTTTTTTGTTGTTTTTTTTTTTTGTTTTTTTTTTTTTTTTTTTTTTTTTTTTTTTTTTTTTTTTTTTTTTGTTTTTTTTTTTTTTGTTTTTTTTTTTTTTTGTTTTTTTTTTTGTTTTTTTTTTTTTTTTTTTTTTTTAAAGTAGATCATTAGATAAGCACTAAATTGAATGGATCTGTGCCAATTCATACTAGTTGAGTGTATGTGATTGCCCAAAATCAAGACAGAAACAACAGAAGAGCGCCAGATGAGGTATTTCTTCCTTTAAGATGTACMAATTCCAACTGCCAAGGCCAGGACTGCATAGACACATGAACTCTTAGTGAACCTGGGCTCATTTTTTAATTATTTTCATGCTGATGATACCTTGTGGCACAAAGAACAATCCTGATCAATGTAACTGATGCTGAACACTAAGAAAGATTAATCTACAAGTTTTCCCAGATTACACATCTGCCTCTCCAATTCCCACTTACTCAGAAAGTACAGACTTCTCTCTATGACATACTTGTGGGTGAGCTCAGAGCAGCTCAACAAAAAATGCTAGTTAAGATGCGGACTGCATGTTAGATATTGTATATACAACTATAATTGGGAACACATTGATTCATCTGCATAAAATGTCATCTACCAATTGTTTAACTTAGGGCAGCTAGAAATTGATTTGATTTAGAGAGAAATACATAGAAAGACATTTTCTTCTTGGCTTTATTTCTTTCTCATTTCTTGTTTTCCTTTTGCCACACAAGTTACGAAGCCTTTTAACCCTTTCCTTCACAATAGATTCCTCTCCTCTGTAAAAGGAAACAAGTTCTATTTTACTGTATTTCAGAGTGGCTAATGGCAATGATACAGTGCTTAAGCCACTCAGAACATTACTCATAGTCAGCCAGCCACGTACCCAAGATCTAAAGCATGACTCGTTTTCTAGCTTTTCTAGCACTAAGAATTTYCTCAGACACAGTCTCGGAAGGATGTCTGTACTGTTCTGAGCCATCTTCATTGTTCAGGGTTTTTAGGCACTAACAAATTGGCACCTTGGAGCTGACTCACTCAGTTGTTTTGTGTGTGCGTACGCCTGTGTGGTGGTAGACAAACCAGTGTTTCTGTCTCGTTGGCTTGTTAGGTTTTTTTGATGTGCCATCTGTGCCCTGATAAGCTGAACTCACAGAAATAGCACACAAACCTGTTGAAGGAGATGAATAACACCCAGATTCAAGTGTTTCTTAATGATACAAATGGAAACGCTGTAGACACAAAAGCCCCATGACAGAGCAATGTTCCGAAAAAGTCCAAAAAACCAAAAACCACACCAACAAAACCAACACAATTACCACATGAATGACCAAAAGGAGTATACAGCTTGGTCATCAAGCAGTACAGCCAATCCCACAGTCTTTGAAAATCCCTGTGCAAAAACAGTGGAAAACCATCTCAGAGAGGGAAATACAGCTAAGACAAACTAAATTACCATAATGAGGTGAGAAGCCACTCTGGCTTCAAGTACCAGCTTCATGCATTTTTTAGGAATATCTACATTTAATGTAAACAGATTATATCCTGAAATAACTCACTATTGCGGATTTTGACTGAAATGCATTATTTTTTTTTTTTTTGCCATGGAAACATTTTTATGGACTGTAAGTTATGAACATAACACAGGATACAGACTTTAGATTGGATGGTATGATTTTATAGCACACTATGTTGTTACGTTCTGGCACTTCAAAAGGATTGATTTTTTTTTTTTCTTTTTTTCCAAATCTCCTGTTTGGCTGGAGGGCATGTAGATATATTTTGCTAGCAAAAGGGTTAATAGATTCACCCTTTTGAGAAATGTAGTCTTTACATGCATATAATACGATGGATAGTTAACTGCATGCACATTGGTAAACAGAGGTGAAAAACAAATTAATTGGAAGGTATAGAGTTTATTGTTTGTTCTCTGTTTGATAGATGGAYCTCATTATTTTCATTGGACAGAAAAAGCCATAACAGTTTCCAGAGAAAGGAGAAGTGGCAGCTCCAGGAAACTGCTTACAGATGGACACCCAGCAGGCTAAAAATATTACTTCTGTCCACCTCATCAATAAACTGCCTCCATGCAGAATGGCAATTATTCTTTTCCTGCTCATGTTGCCCTTTGTGAAGCATGAGGACTATTATTGATAACAGGGTATGGAGTGCAAAATATATACAGTAACTCAAACTCATTTACTATGGTAAATCCATACCGGGTAGCAATGATGCCTTTTATGYCATTATTTAAAGTGGCATTGTGCACTCATCAATGTCCAAAAGGATTAAGTTGATCCTGTGTTTTGCTACTGGCCTATTAATGATTAATAATACACAGTTATTATTTGCCTGTGTTAGACATAGCACATTCTGAGCTCAAAGAAAAACTCTGTATTACATCTTTAATGGATTAAAATTTTGCAAGCAGAAGGATTTTCCCATCTTTCTTTCACCCCAACACACACACAGGGACAGATCCTAACCGTACATAACCTGGAGAAGACAGGTTCCCTCAGATAAAGGCAACGGAACCACAAATGTACTTTTCTGGGGATTCAGCAGTGCTGTCACCCAGTCCTGACCAGGGGGTGGAACAAACCTCACACAAAGCCATGAGATGCTGAGAGCAAAAGCTGTCTGAGAAAGTGACCACAAATGTTTTGGGTACGAATTGCTGACATGTACAAATGGCTTATTATACATTTACAGTCTCTGCCTTTTCACCCAAATACWCTTTCTGAATGCACAACAAACTGAGCTTTTTCTATAAGAAGTGTGGTTGGTGTTCTTTATGGGAATCCATATGGATCTGCTGATTACCGGACTGAACTTCATGTGAGAGAGGCTATGCAAGGTTTTCAATATTTAAATGTCAATTTCTGTGTGGCACATGAATTGTAAACAGAGAAATACTACAGACATGTTGCTTAAATATACCATCCCCAGACAAAGGGAAATAATTAAGATCTRGAAATATTGTAACAGCTGCCATGTGCCTGAGGATTGGAGATTTCTGGCCATAAAGTAGGTTAGATGTGCACTTGATCTTATTCGTCCTAGAAGATCTTTKCCTTTTTCAGCAAGCGAGCTATGTGACAGGAAATGTTAATTTGGTCCATAACAAAACCATTACTTCATGAGGTCCAAGGTGAACTGCCCTTCTGAAATGAAGAAAGTTAAGATAATTAGAAAAATTGGAAATTAATTTAATGCAGAGCTTAAGGCAGATAGAGAGGGCTGCATCCAGAAACCATTAAAGTCAGTGGAAATACTGCTATTGAATGAAGTACAGTCATGTATTAGCCTGCTGTTTCAGAGAATTTCCCTACAGGCACAGAGTTACACCTATGTTGCTGGTCCTGCTATTACTATTGACATCTACCCCTTATGGGTGACATCATTCACCTGTGCAGTTTTTAGAAACCTGCAAGTGGAATGAAATCTTTTGTATTTCACATTAAAAAAAAAAAAAAGGTATGAAATTACCTGTTTCTATTTCTTATCTCAGCAGCCTCATTGCTTCACACAGTACACTCATCAGGAGTCCTACACCTTCATTATATTCTTCATATTTAAATTTGTTTATCTGTTTCAGTACCTGAGAAGCCCACCCTCAGCAGCTGTTTTGCATATGCACACAAACTTCCTTTAGAATACTCATTGTGTAAAATAAAAAAATAAAAAAAAAATCTTTAGTTGCTCATTGTCACCCGAATAATACAAATGTACACAGCCCGAAGTCTGATGGCAACTTTCCTTGTGGAACAGTCAAGGTGATACCACTCAAGAGTGATCTGCTTGGAAAATGAGGACAGAATAGCACATATTTGTTAATACATTTAGTATTCTCTACTTAATGACCTGGAAATCATTGCTGGATTTCCATTTCGTGCAGTAGATTCAATGTATTAGCAAAAAGTAAAGTCTGAAGTTTCACTCCATATATATGTGGAAATAAAATCTCTATGCTTTAGAGCTTTCATAAAACTAAGCAGCATCACATCTTCCAAACACAATTCAAATATGATCAAACAAAAAATCCTTAATACCTTTGGGAGAAAACACTTCTTTTGTATTCTCTTCCTGATGATTAATATTTAAGATTACTTCTTAAAAATATCTCACATATTCAGAAGAGATACCTCTCAAAAAGAGACACTATAGTCTCTCTTTTCCTAGACCCAGGAACAGAAATTACAATTACACRAACATATTAGTGACTGCCATTGTCCCAATTTTCTAAGAATCAGTACATTCACAAATACACAGCCACTACTATGGTATCATTAAAAAGATATTTAAAAGCTCAACTCCCACCAAAACCCTTAAAGTACACGTTTCCCAGCTATTTGCCAGAACTTGTTTTGGACTCAGAGCTCGGAAGGAGCTGGAAAGACAAGCTGCTGGTTCACTTATTAAAATTTTATAGTAGGTCTTTATTCAGAAGTAATTTTACTGCCCAGAATGACATTCAATCTACAGTGAAGTGATATGTCTAATTTGTATTGAAGAATGATAAGATACTAATTTCTAGTAAAAAACCTCTCAAAACTATAATTTTTAGAGGGTTTTAGATTTGTTTGTTTGTTTGTGGTTTTGGTGTGGTGTTTTCTGTTTGTCTGTRTTTTATTTTTAAGGACACAAAAGCTGCCTAACAGACATCACCTATTCTCCTTTACTATTGTCTGGGCTATCGTCAAACCAATAAGCAAAATGTGAACAATATCAATAAAATCTAAAGTTACAGGAAAATTTGTAAGCTTTGTACAATACTTAGAAGAAAAAAAAMATAAGTCTCTCTCTTTTAGAACTACTGTTACATCACTAGGTCTGTATTGTAGCAATTCTCATTACCATGGTTCAGTGTTGGATTATTTTACCAAAATATTGTTTCATCAAGATTTTATAGTCTTGCTCTAGTAGGAGAAAAAAACAAGTAGATTTTTAAGGGTTTGTTCCCTCCATAAATGAAACATCTCACACTCCTTTAAACTGAATATTTCTCGTGTCCATGCACTTAATGCTCTGCTAGTTTTTATGACACTACTTCTCTCACAAGTAAAATCAGGCTACTGGTCTTAGCATTCTAACTGTTCTCCACATACAGTTATCTCCTTTATGACCTAGATGAATTACCTTTGCTCCCTGTCTTCCATGTGTTAATGAACATCTTTGCTTAATTTTATTCACACTCACAGCAGCTTCTATTATTCATTCAAGCCCAGAAAGGCAAGTTATTTACCTATAAGCAGACACTTTTCCCAGTAAGTTTATAAGCACACATATAAATTAGAGTTATTATTTTGACTATGCAATAAAGTTTCCTTACAGTTCTCTAATCACTTTTAGAATTATACTGTAATGAAAATCCATTAATCTTATGATATTTTATACACTACAAAAGTAGCATTTCTAATGTAGCTAACATCAGGGCAGAAAGGTGCAGAGAATTAACCTTTCAGCAGTTCTAAATAATACAGATGGATGTTTTCTCAATAAAGTATGTTAAAATACATTTTTTCTAAATGTAAAAATTGTGGCTTACTGTAAACCCTATGTTTGGCAGATCATTTTTAAGAGACAAGGAACTGCCAGAAATTGTAGTGTAAATTTTTCGATTGAAAATTTTGATAGCAATAAAAGCTATATACTTCTTCCAAAATGTAATATTCATGAAAGACCGTGTAGCTGTTGAAATCCATTAAAGTAATCCTGTTGTCTTGAATGAGATWTGGCTAAGACTCCAACCTTGGCCAAAAGAAAAAAAAAAGAAAACCCTAAGAAATCCATTAATTTACTTCTACAAGTAAAAGAATTAAATATCTGAGGAAATARCAAAAATATCATTCCATATTCTCCGTGAGTATCTAGATATTTATAGAAAGGAGAGCACTCACTGGCTAAATATTGTCTTCTACTGCGCTTCCAACAAGACAAACAGAACATAGGCACATGCTGGATTTTCATGACAATGTGAACATGTTTTAAATACTATTTATATATTGGGTGGGGAGAAGCAGGCAAAAAAAAAAAAAAAAAAAANCCCAATCTAGACTTTGTTATTTTTAAAATTGCATTATATCAATTCTGATTTGTCAAAAGTGAGTAAAATTCAATTTAAAAATAAGCTGAAGCACTATAATCACTGCCACCATAAAAGAACCACTTGGCCTCATTTTTAAGCCTCTGAATGAGACAAAAGTTACTAGGTTACCATCCCTGTTTTCTATCAGTAAAGAATTAAGCTCTTGCACCTGAGGTTTGCAGCAGTTGTTCAGACAAGGACAAACATGTATGATAAGGAAAAGTAGAACCGGATTCATCTCMTAACTGTCCAAACAGACACAACCCAAAGTATGAATTTCATTGCCAATATTATTTAATCTTTCTGACAAGGTTGMAACAAACCATTAGCACTGAAGTGTATTTCCATGAGTCCATATCTCACTGCGACCAACCAGCACCATGAAMCAAGCCTGGCTCTCTTGAGCAGACAATGCCCATGGGCCAGTGCCTTGACATTTATTGTGTGTCCATGGAATTTGGCCCTAGGCCCTAAAAGAGTGTTTTCATTTTGTATGACATGTTAAATTTTTACTCCACTTTGTCATTATATAGTTAATTACAGATATAAGAAGCTTTCTGAAAGGGTGTCTCTAGAGGAAAAGGGAGATTAGGAGGAAAACCATATCCTACAGAGGTGTTCTCAGATATCCTGAGGCTGCCCCTCTCCCTCTCAAATGCACTAGAGCCAAACTGAAGGCCAACTGAAGCTTTTCTAAAGGCAGCAGAATGTAACTGTGAATGTCACCCCCTAGGGGAAAAAGCAAACAAATAAACAAACAAAAAACCCTTAACTATTTGAACTGAAAAGCAAGTACAACTGCCCAGTTGGATACATACTCAGTTGCTGAGCTTTCTTAGAACTTTAAAAGAAGAAAAAAAAAAAAAAATAAGGTAAATACACAGCACCAGGAATTGTCACTTTAGTCAAAAGTAAAAATCTTTTTTCTCACTGAAAGTCAAAAAGTTTTCACAAAGTCTTTAACAAATACAATAGTATTTTCTATAAAAAAAAAAAAGTGAGAAAAAAACCCAAAGTGGAAAAGAATCAGCAAATTAAGTTACAGGCCACAGTCCAAAAACCTCCTGCTATTGGTTAGATCTACACTGCAGTTAAGGAACTCCAAGAGATACAGAAAAACTTCTAAAGTTTGACAGAAGCAAGGAACATGTCACTTTCATAGGGGTCTGAATTGAAAACTACCAGAGCACAATTTTTTTTTTTTATTCACTTATTTATCCTTTATCATAGTACAACAAATGATGACAAAGATCCCGATCCCTTTAACCCTCCAAATTAGTTCCAGGAAGAGGAGCAGTCATYCAGTGAGTGCCAAGGATCAAATGGCATTTGGACTGTAAACTGGGACAACTCCTGACTGCCCAAAAGTAGCTGTAAGAACAGCAGTGTAACATGTTATTAATATGATGCAATATGCAATTTGAAAGGACTATAAAATAAAGAAACAGCCTCCTCAATTATTCATATTAATGATAAATGACCRTTCTACCATAATGCCACTTCCCTGCATAAAACTTAAAAATGAGTGAATTTTGTCACTTTGCTAATTAGTCATAAGAAAAATATACTAAATATGTCAAATTTGAGCATTTTACTATGCTAGGCAGACAGAAATTAATTACTTACGATGATATAAATACATAATTATTGAGTTTCATCTATAAATATGGAAATTGTAACTCATAAAACTAATAAAGCTCCTATTTCTCAATTTTGCCCAGGCATTATGAAACAGAAATAGAAGTATTTTCGGCAGTTTTATAAGTATTAAAAAAACCTTTGGGAGCCTTTTTGTAGTAAGCACACATGGATCAAGGCACCAGTGGTCCCTCTAATCCAAATATTTGCCAGCCACCACTGCTTTCCCTTGAAATCTTCCAGCTGCTGATGACTCAACTTTTGAGCTATGAACAACCATGAACCATTYGCTTTTTCAGTACCAGAAAAGTGAACCTGTTCTTAAAAAGTTTGTTRGATTGTAAGCACTAGTAACTATTAAACGTTGGTAGAGAAAACATTCCTTTCTCCTGTTATCTCTCTTCATCTGTGCAACTTCTTGCTCTTTGACACACAAAATTCAGACATAGTGTTTGATCTTTGTGCTTTATGCAGAGCATTCTTGTGCTAATTACACATCAYGCTTTTCATGTAAACCTTGCAAGACCTACAATCATCAACTTGTACTTCACAGTATCTTTTCTTTGYTTTGCAAAGAAAAGACAGAAACAAATGTGAAAATTCTTATGCAAGCATCATTCACCAAGGTCTAATATTTTTTTAATCGCTTTTAAAATTACTATTTAAAGATTTCCTTTAATTAAGGGTTTTTTTTGGTGTTTGCTTTTTTTTTTTTTTTTTTTTTTTTTTTCTGTAACCAAGTTTTTCTATTATTTAAGTTACTCTTGAGTAGTTGGTATCTTTTGACACAACAAAGACTTTGCAAAGCTATATAAGCCACCATGGATGGACAATAAACCACTTTAACTTTTTTTGACAAAAATTATCATTGGTTTTGAGTGCACATCCCAATCAACCAAAATCACCAAGAGGTTCAAAGAGACTCTCAAAGACACTWGCAATTGACACAAGAGCACTTCTACTTGACTGCATGTGAGTACATTCATGGTATTAAGTTGCCTGAAGACCTCTGTAGTTMCCTACCCTTAGTAAGTGTTTATCTGCTTTGAAAAACATTAATYCTCATTAGATACTGAATTCTGGTCTTTCCAATGAGGTGCTGTACTTCACTAACAGAGATTGAGTACTAGAAACAAAATAAAAAGGGCACTGGAGTAATGCAAGTCATTAGTTTACATAGAACAAAAGCATTTCACCATTTAGACACTACAGGAGCTAAGCTGAACTATCAAATTATGTTGTGGGCATATTAAAATAACTCATTGTTATTGTTACACAGTAATTGTTACACTAGGTTACCCTTGAGTCACACTGGGTGCTGTGGAAAACCTCTGCARAACAGRGAAAACTTAAGGGAGCAGACAATCCTGGAGATTTCAGAAAAAAACATCAGAAGTTGATGACCCCAGTGTTCTCACATATATACACAGTCTAGATCCTCTTTAATGCACAATTTTGTTGCGAAGGTTACCGGAGCTATGGGCTGGTACGAATGGCATGTGCTATATTTATGTAATAACACTACCTTGGAAAAAAAAAAAAAAACCCAAACCCAAACTTAATTTGATAATCTGATCTTCATTTACCATAACAGGTCCCATTAAAATTCACTAATGAATATATTTGCATTCTGCTTTGAGTCCCCATTGTAAGGCTTTTGTAGCTTCCTCTAACCATATCCGATATTAAAGCAGTTCTTCAGCTTCAGTGAAAGCTCCAGTGCCYCCAGTTTAAGTGATTGCTATACAGAATAACAAATTGAAGCTTTTGACTAGATAGCAAGAGGGAAAACAATCAACCTACAGGGAAATAATACTTTTATACATGSCAGGAAGGGAAAAAAGATAATCACCTGCAAGAAGAAACAGTAATTTCAGCTGCAGTTTTGCAGCTCAGTATTTTCAAGCTATCCACAAAATGCAAGCAGATCRGTATTCTCACTTCAATACCATATTTTAGGGCAAGAATGGGACTTTGATAATTTGAATGCACTGTGATAGTGCATCAAATTAATTTAGTCCTGAAGAGGAAAATGGTTGTGTTTCTGAACCATAAACTGATGGCAGAGAGAACATGAGAAGGAGAAAAAAAAAGAAAGCTTTATTCCCCCCTTTTAGAAGCCAATCTTCATAATGCTTTCATTAGCAGTTAAAAACCACTAGTTTGAAATAGAGAAAAAAATGCTTTGATGATCCTGAACACTATGGGGTATAGTTTTGCTTCCCTATTTTACTAACAGAGAGTTTATTTTATTCATGTTACATTTGTAAAAGGTTTGCATTTGTAAAAGAACCAAAATATAAGCAGTAGATTTCTTTTTTTTTAATTTCTAATAAATGTAAGAGGGAAGTTGTTCCTACATTTAAGAAAGAAAAGTGAGGAAGTAGACTTTTTTCTAGAAGAAGAAAATTTGAGCAGTCTAGGCAAGAAAGTAAAATTTTCTTTAGTGACCATGGATAGAATAAGTTTGTTTAGAACCTAAACAAGCAAAGAAACAAAACCCCTAAAAAGAAATAAAAAAGAAACCCAGCTGAAGGAGGATCTAGTAATGTACATGTCACAATTCATACCAAAGGAAATATCTGCTACACAAAACAGTAGATTGCTACCTGGAATATTAATTTTATAAAACCTTTCTAACAAACAATAAAATTCTTTAGAATCTGAGGAAGTCTGATTGAGTAATGTTTTATTTTCTTATCCAAACCAAAGCTATAATTTTACCTACACTTTGTCATTTTGGTGCATTTAATCTGCCCAGACATAGATTTAAGCATTTCAGTTATCCAAGCCGATGGAAGGAAATATGCATTTCTATGAAGTCAGCAAAGTTGCACCAAAAGCAGTAGTGCAATTTACATGGTGGGATGGAACAAACTGCCTCCTTGTGCTTGTTTTCTCCCAGTAAGTACAGAGTGGGTCTGACAACYAGGTGAGTGAAACAAGTCATTAATCTATATAATGATGGCAATATTCAGGAAAACCTGGTTTCAGACACCATAAAGGCCCTATTGTGTAAATGTAACATGGTTTAATTGGAAATTCTGAAGACAGCTAAAAGTTGAAAGCCTTATCTTTGAAATCTAGCTTACTCTGAGATTTGAGAACTATACCTGTATTAGTAAATGTCCAATGGTATATTTGCTCTTATTTAGCACAAAAATTTCAAGGGACTATTTGCTAAATAATAGGTCCTGTTTGGTGAATACTGATTTATAGTCACCCATGGTCATACACTCTCTTACACTCTACATGTCCAATCCAATCACRGGTCAAATGAGTGATGCTGCAGTAATCCAGGCATCCTTCTATTATCCAGTGAATGAAAAACCTTTGCCTACTTTTGCTAACCAGTGTGACCATGCACACTGAGAACCTGGGAACAAACAGAAGAAGAGTGACCAGTTATTTGAGCAGAAAAAGCTTTGAAATACAAATATTCTTTCGTGACAGTTGTTTTAGCCCTCTTCCAGCAGGATGGTTTCCAGATTAGTAAATACTCAGGAGAACAGGTAAGCCTTATGGACCAGCAATCATTCTAACGAGCATGTCACTGAGAGTTTTGAGAGTTTCAGAGCCAGACCTCATTTCATAGCTTTGCACAGCCTAAGTGCTAATGCAGGCAGGAAAGTCCTCCTGCCAATCACAACTCTGTCTCTCCAAATTGTAGAGTGAATCTTACTTTAGCACCCAGTAAAACACAGCTTTTTTCTCCTGTCTGTGATTTTCAACTTGCCTTTCCAGGTGCTTGTTTTATGATCCAGAACAAAAGGAAACTGCCTGGTCCACTGAAGTACCTATTTCTGGTCCTGAAGGCCATATGGCTAGCAAAGCAGCCAGACGAAATAAAAGTCTAAACAGAAATTGTGACACCTGAACCACTTTGAATTTTGGCTCACCATGCTCGGGAAGCTAAAGTGAGCTTCACAACACTATTAACTGTTTGCAAATTGCCAAGATATCAAAGTAATATTCATATATGGTTTTTATGAATGGTTAGAACAGGAAAGAAGATAAGGGAGGGAAAGAATGATGCAAATCCAAGGAGTTTCTCAAGAATCAAACCAGGAACCCATAGATCAAGATTCTAAATTTAAACCTAAATTGTCTAAGGCTGCAAAGAGTGGTTGTGGAGTCTCCTTCTCTGCAGTTATTCAAAACTTGCCTGGACGTGATTCTGTGCAACCTGCTTGAGCAGGGGTTTGGATTAGATGGACTCCAAAGGTTACTTCCAACCCCAACCGTTCTGTGATTCTTCAACTTGCCTGTATTAAATGAAAAACATTACTCTGTCTTCCATCTGCAAATGCAGCTCAGCTATTAAACACCAAAACTATATAAAAAGACTTAATCTTCCAACCTAGGCARTTGCTTAAGTTATTCCTGTTTCCCTGACAACCTGTCAGCATCCATGACCCAGTGAAACTCCCAACTGAGTTGCTGATCAGGCAGTTAATAATTTAGAAGATTCTTACTTCTGTGGGCTTGTGTTTGTCATTAATGATAGARCCACTAGCAAACAGCTCTTCATCTAGTCCATAAATGGAACAAGTGTGAGGTAACACCAGTCCCTAAATTAGCCAAATATCTTCAGATGTCTTTGCCTGGAACCACAGTACAAACAAAGGACAAGAGCTCTGGTCTCATCAAGAATATCCCATGAACATACCTAGAGTTATCATTAGTAGCTTCATTCTTTAAAAATGCTGTTTTATTTCAAATTAGGATGCGAAAATATTCAGAATAGAGGTATCAGCAAATTGCCATTGTTACTGGGCTTTCTCCAAAACAGAAATATCACTTCACTGACAAAAACCTTATTCCAAGGAGCATAAAACTTCACATTTTGGGGTAATCTCTCCACTGAGCAGAACAGATGAAACAACATGTACAGATAGACAGCATTCTTAAACAAAACCTTAAGTACAGAAGATATTTTGCATCCAACTTTTCTGACTTATTTTCCTTGTATTCCTAAGGTGCATCAGGTTTTTCTCTTTTTCTAACCATGGCTGGCACATATATTTGCCACAGTGATGCTTATTCCTGCACATCCAACCCCAAATACCAGTGCAGCTGTGTGTGGGAGTCAAGGCTATGAAATAGTTGAAATAATGATGTCTTTGGCTCATGAAAAAAAAAAAAAAAAATTCCAATAGGACCAAATGTGTTTCACTGCAATATGAATAAGTGGCAATTTCCTGGGTGCTTTGAGTTCTGCAGTTTCTTCATAATTGAGTCCTTCATTAGCATTTTTTAAGCATCTCTTCTCGTTTTCATTGCTTCMCTGAAAGAAAATTATGCTCCAGCCTTACTTCATTTCCAACATTAATACAAGTCAATATTCATTCCCCTACCCCTCTCCCTTCAAGATTAGGATCTTCTTTTATGAAAAAAAAAGACATCCTCTGAAAGCCTGGATTCTACAAAAAAAAAACTTTCACAATTTCAAGAAATGAAACCTGAAATTTCAAAATGTCTATATTTTGGTACTATCAGGAAATTAAAATAGTCTAGCAGTACAAAGACCAGAAAATTAAATTCTCTAAGAATGGTACAGTGCTATTTACCTCCTCAGGTGGAAGGGAGTTTAAAGAGAAGTAAGGTTTAAAGTGTGTGAGTCTGTATATTTTAATAATAATTCTTCACCTCCCTTCAGTGCAGGACCAGAGCATATTCAGAAAAAAATACTGCATTAAAAGTTTTGCTTCCATGTTAACTACAATCAGTGGGCTCTTTTCTGACATTCTGTGCCCTAAATTCTTTTGCCATATCTCAAATATTTCTTGTGATTTTTCAGAAGACCTAACAAYACACAGACACATTTTGGCAAGTTTACACATTGCAATTGGAAAAGGCATTGCAACTAAGACTATTAAAACGACTGAAAACAAAAAAATAATCAAATGTGTATTTCAGACTGAGTGGTTTTGATTTTGTTTAACTGCAGTAACACTTKCTTTCAGAGTAGGGAAATGATTCAAGAGCCTAAAAACAAGTATGTAGTGCTTTAAAGTACCCTGAGTGTTCTCCAAGCTGCTGCTTGTCCTGGAGTGTCTCCCATTAATCATGCAGTCTACCTGCCCAGCCTCTGTTGATGATAAGTTGTGTATTCCTCTAATCTCCTGCTTAGGCACCTGGGCTGCTCCTTTTCAGTTTAGTTTTCCTCTATAAAATAAGACAGGCAGGAAGGTCTGCTGCTCCATAAAGCCAAAAAGAGATTTCAAGAGCCACTGATCAGCCTAAAAAAATGTGAAGAGGCGGCCAAAATTGGTTTCAGTAATTTGGTACATTAGGAAAGTAGGGGATTTGTTCAGGAAGGCATTACAGTGTGCCAGTGATGAATGGGAATCAACCTGCATCACTGAACCTGAATACACAGCCCAAGTAGAAATGAAGTGTTGAAGCACCTCAGGTGGTGTGGTACCATTAGGAGAGGAGTTAATGAGAAAAATCATGATACAGAGAAACATCAGGAAAAATTAAGTTGAAAAAATTATAAGAAATGAGGTCTGGCTGCAGTCTATCAGAAACTGACTTTGAGCCTAAGGAAATGCACTTTATCTCCCAGGCAGGTGGCTCCAGCTGAGCTCTAGMAGAAAGACTCTTAAGTGCAGACAGACTATTTTAAGAGCATATAAAAAGACAGAATAACCTCAGGAACAGCTTTAAGTTTTCTGTATTGACAATGACCTATGAAATGCAGTTAAATGAAAAAAAACAAACAAAAAAAACCCTACTTTTCTTTTAACATTCAATGTCTTAATAAAACTAAATGAATTAAAGTGGAAGTAGCAAACYATAGAATAAAAATAGGACAGGGCAGCAATTCTTGGAAAGATTTTTTTCTAAGTTCTTTATTCCAAGGAATATATGCTAATGCCTGTTTAATTCTAAGGTAAAAAAAAAACCCAAAACAACCAAGCTACCTCAGAAAAGCTTGAACAAAGAAGAAAAATCACATTTTTTTTAAAATATTTTGTTTCTTTTTAGAAAGAAAAAAAATGTGTTTGACTGCTTTTATAGATCTTTTTCCAAGTTTATTTACTGTGAGCCCGAGCCAACATACACTGAAGCCACGGGGAATTTCATAAGACAATTGCTTCCTATGAAAAGCTGTTATGACAAGATGTTTCATCCTCTATCACAAAATCCACATATTTCAATACCGCATTTAAAGATAAACATGAACAAGAAAATCTCTAACTCTACCTACACTTTTGGATCAGAGGCAGTGCCTTTGTGGATGCTTTRAAAACATTTTTATACCTAATCTGAAAAAAAATCAAGTCCCTTATATACAATGGTAGGAAGAAACAAAAAACAGACAAGAATGTGTAAGAAACAGTACATTGCCCGTATTTTTTAAACTATTTAACCATGCATATCTGCCATTTACTTACAGARTCTCTATTTATCATGTTATCTTTTCTAAGCAATAAAACTTATCACAGTTCACTACTTTATTTTTCTGCTGTGATGTTCGGGTTGGATGCTGGCTTCCTTCTGGCTTATCTTTCCGATCTCACAAGAGCACCATGATCTTGTCACTATYCCAAGCACTCGGCTGCAATCCCTGCCAGGTGGGGTCTTACACATTTTAAAGAGTTKTTTAATCTTGAAAACATTACACGATCTAAATGGACACTTCTGTATCCAGCCTTAACACACTCAGCAAAGCTTTGCTTCACTCAAACTGTCCATAACACTGTAAATATTAGGGGAAAAAGGGGAAATAGGCAGAAGTTACACTACTGCTAATACAAGTCATTCTCCCATAGGACTCCACATATTTCGGTCTCATACCGGCTTTTACATTCATTAAGGAAATGTGTTTCAGCTCCTACTTTAAGTCCATTTTTAATTTCTGCAGAAATAGTTTCATTGCTTGTCACTGTGTTTTCTCCAGAAAAATCTGATTCACTACACAGAGATTAACCTGTTGTAAAGCATGTTGCCCAATATTTCCCATATCTTTGTAACGGGCTGGATTTCAAAATCTACTACCCACAGACAGCAGCGTGGTGATGTCAATCTCACTTTTTTTGTGTCATGAAAGTGTGCAGAGTAGAAATTATTAAGCGAACTAATGCCAAGGAAGCAAAAGCAAAGAGATCAAGGGGTTTTTTCTTTACCCCTAATCATCACTGCTGCCCATGCATGTACAGGTATGACTCAAAGTGAAGCACTATTATACTTGGTCCTAAAACACACAGCCCTTAGTGCATCAAATCTTCCTGGCACCTGGCAGCTTAGCAGGCTACCTTATTTCTATGGCAGGCACACACCCAGTGGATGGGCTGGTGCCTCTAAAAATGAATGACCAACTAAAATATACCTAGTGTCATGCTAGCTTGTGATTCTAATAAAGATGTTTCTATACTCTTTCAAAAAAAAATCATACCAAAAATAAAAGGAAAAAGGAATTTTTTATCTTTTAAGTGGATTTTTTTTTTTTATTAGTAGGTTGGCTTTTTTTTTTGTTTGATTAGTAGGTTGGGAGTTTTTGGCTTAGCTTGGTTTGTCGGGTTTGTTTTTTTTGGTTTTTTTTGTTTAGTTTGTTTTGGTTTTTTCCCTTTTTTTACTTTTTTTCTTTTTTTCTTTTTTCTTTTAGTGAGTGATGGGAGGTGGGTGTTGGAGTAGGAAGGCARAGGAATTGCAACTTACTTTTCTGTCATCATGTCCTAACCTACTGGCAATGTTTTCCTCAGTTCATGTATACCTGCTTCCACCAAACTGTGTTTGTTTGGTATCAAAAGAAGGAGATCAGAAAGGAGAGTAGCCCTAGGATATAACAAACGACTTCCCTAAGAATGTGCAAAAAACCTAAACCTTGCTGGACTTAGAGTCATAGTAAAGCTTGCRTGCCTTGTACAACCTCCAGGGATGGTCAGTGGCTTGCTCTTGAAAACAGGCACAGAGATCCTTCATATTTGCAGAAAAAAATGTTCAAAACTTTAAAGTGAAATAGCATTTACTACAGTGTTTGGTCCCTGGCAAAAACTGTAACCACRTTCCTGGTTAATCTTTCATAATTGCTAGATGGAGAAGCAGAATTGTTAAAAACAAGAAAAAAAAAAAATCTCTGCTATTTCATTCTATAATTTTACACCAGCAACACTTGTTTTTAAGGTCTCTGGAAGCCATTTTAGAAGGTTTGGTTTTTTTTTTCTGAGGAAGACTACAAAAAATAAAACCAAATCCCCCTTATTCTTACTGAAAAACAAAGCTAAAAGGCCTGCTTTAGACTGTTACTTGTGTTTTCAGGTTTTTGCGTTGACTACTTTTAGTTAACGTCATGAAGCCAATAATTTGCCTACACCATTTGAGTTTAACCCTAAACATTTTCAGGAAAAAGGAGGAAATCATATTTGCCTCATAATCATCACACTACTTGGATAAAAATGTATTTTGAAGGGGTTAGTCAAGGAAGTGARGATAAAAAATTAAAAGACTAAACATATTTTGAACACTTTCACTGGTTGTTATCAAAATYTATTTCAAATTAAATCTTATTGTATCCCCAAACATTAAACAGCATTTGCAGCCTGAACAGTGTTGAATACAGTAGGGAATTCYAAAGTATCTCTATTTTGAGCTACAAATACTAGCAACATTTTTTGAAATGTGTAGTAAATTGCTATGTTAATCAACATAAATCAAGCCTTGCATAAGAATCCTTTCTGGAAATAAATAAATAATTCAGTTTTATTTTCTACCTAAATTTTGAGGATATAATTGTTCGAAGACAGAGCATCAGAACTTTCCACAAGGAAATTAAAGGATTTCACAAGGAATTAAATCTATTTTTTTTTTTTTTTTAGGGAATAATTTTAAAACAGTGCTAAATAGTAGTCATAAGAAAAAGCAGTTCAGTTCAAGGAACACGGACAGCAAGATGAATGAGACGTTACTAATAATGGTGCTGTCACAGCTAACAATTTTACTGCTTACCAGACACATGGCCAGTTAGGCTAGAATTCCTTAGTAGAACAATCTCTGCAACCCAGTGGTATTTTTATTTGCCACTCAGCTGCTGGAGGAAAACGCAAGTCTTTTAATGAACTATGAAATCAACCAGTAAAACGCTTCAGCTTACGAGACTGACTCGTCAGGGTGATCCATCAAACGTGCAGGGTGCTGCTCACTCTGCTGTGGCACAGTGAACTCAGCCTGCAAAACTGCAGCTTCCACCAGCAGGCACTTACCAATGAAAGCTTTCCGAGGCAAAGGAGGGTGTCTGAGGAGAGCTTTAAAATATTTTATTGCTCTTAACTTCGTAGAAAGCACAGCAGGGGTTGGAGAAAGGGAAGGGGTTTTCATTACTCTTCTTTAGTGACTCCACACAAAATTTGGCTYCCAGCATAAATCAGATCCTCCTTCTAGCTACCAGCCTTTTCTGTGTAAGGAAGTCCTGGCTCGGCTCTTTCTTGCAGAAGCATCCATATTACTTAAAAAAGAGCATTCCTGAACACATCCTTCATGCTTCGATCATGCATTTCTGTCACAGTCTCAGAAAACCCAATGATTACAATATGAAAAGCACTACAGGTCAAAAATATCACTTTTTTTTTTTTTTTTTTTTTTTTTTTTTAATAAGTACAGTGAGGTTAATTGTGCATTAATACATCTAGCATGAAATTATCCTCTGATAACCAGAGCACAAGGAAGGGCAAGTGAATAGACTGGATCACCTAGTTTTTTCCTCATACAAGAATTCTATCCAATAAAACACAAAGCAAGCAAAGGAAGTTAAAACCCTTAGCCTTTACAAACTCATAAATCATGTAAAAATATTCAGGGAAGACATACCTTCCTGGGCTAGTCATAGYAATCATAGGAATCGTACCAGGTTATGAGGCAAAGGCAGAGGACAGGTGATAAAAAATAACAATAAATAACATAAAATTGACAAATTACAGAAATAGCCTTCTTGAAAGGAAACACCACTTTAAGTGATGTATACATTTAAAGTTAAGCATGCTCATGAGTAGATAAATGTAAACTTAACAGTTGATAGCAACAGGTACTTCAGGAGGGCTTCAGCTTCCAGCTAACTGTTACACTTTTCCTAAGTCAAAGAAAGGGTAAACAAAATTCTGGAGGGCATGTTTGGGTCAATGAATGGAGAGAATGGGGAAAAAAACCACCCATAGATTCAAGCCTTTTTAACAAAAGCTGTTGATGCTTTGACTACCCAATAGGTACCAACCCTGTCAAATGACACAACATTGYCATACAAAATTTAAAGAAGTATTGCTCTATATTTTTCCCTGCTGACCAACAGCCCAACCTTTCTCCATACCTCAGTTTTCCATCTTTAAAATAAAGGAAATAGTACACACAAGAATCCATAATCTAAGAAAAGCATTCACAAGCCTTGTGCATATTACATTTGCATGGCTGGGGGCTGGATTTGGTGGAAAAGTGTGAGCAGAGGKGTAAAATAAAGAGCAGAAACTTCTTCAAAGAGATGTCTTTTACTTTTGAATAGAGATATTTTGAGCATTAACACCACTAAAATAAAACTAAATATAGTACCTACCTAAGCAATATGCATCTATACACACATAATAGGCAAATAACACATGACAGATGTTACATAGAGATAATGCATCTGTAAGCCAGCCTTTAATTTAAATTATATTTCTGATGTAGCATAATAAAACAAGTTACTCCACACTTATAGTTTTGGCTTGGCTTTTCTCTGTTTTACAGACTTCCTCCCAAAGTTTCTCTACAGATGTGATGAGAGAAGTTTGCTTGAAAAGGCCAAAAAAAGTGCTGGAGTGCAGTCAACTGTTGCTTCACTTGTACAAAGCAAAGAGGAAATACATGCAGGGGAGAGGAAATTACAGGAAACACAAAATATTCTTCACAAGTCACACACTGAGAAGAGAAATACTCCAAGTAGTCAGAGCAGTTGGATTTTGCACCATCCAGTGTTCGGATAATATAGAAAGTGTCTAAGGTTCATTAGCATGAGTCCTGAGATCCAGTAAAAAATCTCACTACTAGAATTGTTAACTCTCAATCCCACCCTGGACAACCACTTCTTTTCAAAATATCTTGCTGTGCACACTATCAAAGAAAGGCCACCAAAACAGAGGATTTTTCCTAGAAGGGGAGAAGATTTTCTAAAGCTAACCATTTCTTGTTTTTACAGAGAAAATATGTATCATCATATGTTAGCTATTGCAAATAAATATATGGATTCAGTACTTTTTTTGAGTGGCAACTGAGTTCTTTGCAAACTGCACAACAGATATTCTTTGATGTCCCACTGAAATTAATTATTGCAACGGCAGAAAAAAAAAATCTTAAAGTTCCAGTCCTCCTTGTCGAATTGTTACTATTTTTTGTTCAATGGAGCAAGATTCTTAGGTCCTCGATTAAAAAAAAAAAATCTTTATGTATTTAGAGAATCCCATTCAGTGGCTAACATTTATTTTGAACATTGGAACAAAGGGATCAAAGAAATGAAGTGTACTTGTGCCTTGAAATGTGGCCATAAAAGTGGTATCATTATGGTCTATGCTCATTGTATCTCAATGACCAAATGTGTTTGATTTACTTATTTTTATTCTTTTTTTTTGTCTAACTTCCAAAGTAAACTCAGCAATGGAGGCTGTATGCAAATGTGCACTACACTCAGCAGTGGCACAGTGGCACTAGAACTAGTTATACTGGAAGATGGGTATACAAAAGAAAATGTTAATTTGGGGAGACAAAAGAAAATGTTAATTTGGGGAAATAATCACATGAAACATGCTCTCAAGCTAATATGACCCTTTGTACAAACTGGTAGAATCTCACTGTTTTGAGATAAGAAAACAGAAGACCATATTCTTGCTTTAGCATGAAAGTGCTGATATTGTCCCAAAACTTTTTATCAACTACAATGAATRCAGTTGCCTTAAAAAATTCACAGCACTGGCATTTGTTATGAGCAARACAGGCAGAGAGACAGGCACCAAAACAGAGACTGATAAACAGCCAGAAAGAATGGATAACTAACTTCTTGGAAAAAAGAGAAGTGCCTGGAAACTTGAGAAAGAGTCAGAAAATTGTTTAGAAGGCAGCATGAGGTGAAATAAGACATGATTCTTGCTAGGTTTTGTTTGGTATTAGTTTTATAATRTTTCATGTTAGTTTATTTCTAACAATGCTAATAATTGGATTTATACACTGATGTGAGACTTTATGACCCAGAGAATTGCAAATGTTTCAGTTTGCTTTGGACAAACAAAAAGGAATATAGAACACCAAAGAACTTATTGCAAATTAAATAGTATATTTCATTACTTTATGATGGAAATCCATAGCAGCACAGAAGCCATAAAAARGATCATGTCAAGGGGTGAATGGCTCTCATAGAAGCAGTTAAACAGTGTATATGTTCTTAGAAGGAATGGCACTACTCTCTCCTTTTTACAGATTAAACACATGCATGATTTTACTTTGTGCCTAAACAATTATATCAGTATTGCAGATAGACCACAAGATTCAGAGTTTCTCAGGCAGTGTCTACCTAGGAATACACCAGGTCACCTACCACCTCAGCTGAAGGATGTCCTCCACATCAGCTGAAGGACCGTGTCTGGCCACCAGATTTGCACCAACTGATCCTTTCTCTGTTCCATTGCCAACTATCTGCAATATCAAACTGTGTATTTGTGTTCATTTTCTCTCTTAACTGYGCAAAGACAAATCCCAGAGTGTGCAAGCACTCACGGATGGCTGTTGAGGAAACCCATCACACTGTGTAGAAAATAAATTGTGCAAATGCTGAAGACCTCTGCACTCYATGCAAAGGCAATAATTGCATTGCCTTTCATCCTTATGCTCTCTCTAAAAATAGTTTATGGTTTTATATAGAGTCCAAAACTGGAGACCAACATGCTGCTGACACAAGCTGAAGACTCAGCTCTCCGCTGCTTTATCATTGCCATCTGTCTCCTGATGCAACATCAAATTACTTGGGAAATCAACAGGGCTGTGCTCTGATTTTGTTTAGCAGCAAAACACATTAYCATTTCTCGTGTTTGGAGATGGGACTGGTTCAGCCACATCCTAAAAAGCTAAAAATKACTATCTGAATTCAAAACTTCCCACATTTGAGATATGTATTAGAACAGCTCTTTATTTAGTCACTAAAATATGTACTTAAAAGGAAGCTAAAGAAATGTTCTTCTACCTCAGGTGGTAATCAGGAGAGATCTACACAGATTTATTATTCAATATACAAAGAGTCGAACRCCTTAATTTAACACCCTTCTGCTCCACCTAGGGCTACACTGTTCAATAGTCTTTTGATATCACCTCTGCAGACACTCTAGACAGATTCTCTGTTAACCCTTGGATCCAGGTGATCTTAGTCACCCCCTTCGAGACAAAGCTTATTAATTCAGGCTGGGCAGCACGCAGCACTGACTTTCCTGCTAGCATCACAAAAATGCTGATTGAACACCAGTGTGTTCAGGTGAGTACCACCTTGAGGAATTGGAGCGCTCCACTGGCAAAAGCAAAAGCACAGGTCTTGACATCCCAACTCCCTTAGAAAGCAAGAACAGCACCTGGCTTCTCCTGGACTACACTGGGATTGCTGGATRTGAGCACAAGAAAGAAAGAGTGAAGAAAAGGCCTCAAGAACTGTATACATTTCCAGTCCCACTGAGCTACCAATTTCTCTGGGAGCAAGGATCTGTTTCCTGAGAATGGAAAGTTTTTTTTCATCTACTCCTTCACTGTTTGTAGTGGGGGAAGAAAAGGCACCACAACAACATATGGATTCCTTTTTCTTCCACAGCTGTCAGAAGACTCCAAATAAAACTTCTGTCATTTTCTCTTTATTACCAACATTAGAGCTCTCACTGGAGCTGCATCTGTAGGACTTTTCTGGAAGCTCAGAATAAAATGGATGCATTTCAAAGCTAACTACAGTCTATTTATAATCCAAGTGAATGCACCTTCTCATCTGCAGTGGGTTTGTGAATACATATTCAGTATAGAACTGCAGGGGCTGTCAACCCTTTCCAACAAATACCCTCAGTGTTATTCCTCTGTTCTCTCACAACAATTGTGCTTCTTGCAAAAACAAAACCCTAAGCAATAACAAAAGTTTCAATGCCACATGTCCAACTCATCCAAAAAATACACTTTGTACTGAGGAAGTTTTCACAGTTACTCACATAGTTGGAACAGGAACTTAAAGCAAAGATTATTGGTTTAAGCAGGATGCTGCTTTGTGATGATGATATATAATTACCTGTACGCCCATAGTTACTTTGAGACTATCAAAGACTAGAGAGAAATTGACTTTCTACCAAAAATCTTGTTAACAGAACCTGAATAAAATATATATAAAAGGTATTTTTAGACCTCTCATGATGTTGAAATTCATGATTCATTAATATTTTAAACTTCCAGCCTGGAATATTTTATGTTCCCCTATTCATTTAGTATGTGAGAAACCACTTGAGTCATTTGAGTGAATATGCAGGTATCCATCCATACATGTTTAGGTTTCATTGATTCAACATTTGAGATCATGCTATTTCCTGAAAAAGAAAGCTGTTATTGRAATAGAACAAAAGCAATTTTATAGTTTGTCTTTCTCCTTATCTTACATATTCCACGGAAAAAAAAATGCTTTAAAAAACCAAAACCAAGCAAAAAAAAACAAGCACTCCTCTCTGTTTTTCAAAAAAGCCCAAGCTGAAGAAAAAAAAGTGAAAAATCCCAGTTTTCTACAAAACTTTCAGGATGGGATTTCATATCTCTTTGCTTTTATGAAAATAAGAATATTATGAAAATAAATGCAAGATATAGAAGATATTTTCACTTGTGAASAATTTTTTCTATGCTCTTAAGGGTAACTTCAATTGGAAAAAGATTACTTTTAAGTAAAAACTTAATTAAGCAGTAGAAATATTTTTGCTTCYTACTGAATGCTTGATTTCATTACTTTCCAAAAATTATTCCTCTCACTTGGTAGCTTTCTCACCTGTACAGTTCACAAGACAGTTTGCAACTCAAACCWGGGCTAAGATTCTCAGATATGTTCAGCTCCATTTCAACACCAAATATTAACATGATTATCACACTSAGTTTTGATCCCTTTTAAAAATTGGACCTGACAGTGTAAGTGAAATCCTTGGCAACACTGGTCAGCTCCTATAAAAGAGGTCATCACATATAAGCTGCTCTAGGGAACTCTTCAGTCCCAGATATAATTGAACAAAGACTTTTGAGGCAGCAAGCAATTACTGACCTATACAGGGAAAGTACTGTGTGAACAGACTGTAAGTACTGATAATTAAAAATCAAATCCTGATACTACTGTAATCTTTATAAATTTCYATTTACTTCAGCAGGATTGAGATTCTGTCATACTACTATAAATATATTCAGACATTGCTATTTTCTCATTTCTAAAGAAGTGGTAAAAAAATGAGGTGCCTTTATGCCCATGCCCACTGTGAATTCTGCTAAAATATAATTATGTCAATGACAAAGGCGTTCAGCAAAAATAAACAGAATGTTTACATTTGCATAGACATACACATCTGCAAACCRCATCATGAAAGAACTTCATTTTCAAGGTAAGACTCACACAGAGTTATCTGAATACTTTTTGAAGTTACCAGYTTGGACTCCTTCCATTACAACATGTTAAAAAAATCTGAACAACTTCCCATTCTAGTCAGTGGCTTCTTTCCAAACAGAAATAATGTTCTTAAACAAAATACCATAACAGCTTTACAAAGTATTTTCAAGGAGTCACAAACACTGGTCAGGTTGTGACGGATCCAAATGAGGCMCATTAAAAATGCATGCAGTTGTCCTTTCAGCTAATGGCTTGCTAGAGCTCAGATGTGCTAGCTGGCTCTCAAAAGCTGCTGCAGACACTGTGTTCAGGGGACATTTATGCTCCTATCTCAATTAGGCCTTTTGGTGGGTCTGTCCTTAATGCCTTGGACAAACTGCCTATTCTGCTATTTTCCCTCAATTTATACTTCTTGATTTCTCAGGGTGTGTATTATTGAATATCTTGACATTTGGAGAGGACAACAAATGCCAGCATCAATTCTATTGTTATTTTCTAGGCAGTCTTTGTTGTTGATCATGGTTTTTTAAGCATATTGAATTACACTTCAAATCTTACCCAACTATGGATGAAAGGACAAAAAAACCTTGAGAGCTGCTACCTTCTAAATAAGTGTGAGGGAAATGTAGATGAAGTAGTATTTCCCTAATGAATTCCGCTGCCATCAGGCAGAGGTTGATGTTTTGGTTTGCAGGCTTTCAAACTTTGTGCCTACAGGTTTTTTCATCCACTTCAAATGGGATTTCTACATTGCAGATTTTCAGYCTGGTTAACTGTTAATGGCTCAGACTAGCAGCTACCAATTTCTATGAACATTCCAGCCTCAAGTTACTTCAGCACTGGTTTTCTTTGAAGTCCTTGCTTCATTTGTCATGTTAAAGAAAAAAACAAAATAAGACCCCTCATCTTCACCTCTCTCCTTTGGTTTCATTAATAACTCCTGTGAGGTGSCAAGCCCTGTACTAACTCTGACGACTGGAAAATTTTGTTTAACATATCAAAATAAACACTCAAACCCCATATTTTCATTCTTGAGGGAACAAATCTCTGTACAGACTTCCCAGGAGATGCAGAATCAGACAACTGATAAAGATTAATTTATGAGAGAATTTAAAAAAAAAAAACCCTCATGTTATATGAATCCTCTATATTAAGTACTTGTAGTTTTGATGGTGTGGTTGCTAAGCCTATTTAAATATAGCGGGTGTGAAAACACTAACATTATTTACATCTCACAAACTGAAATGCTTTCAAGTCTTAAAAGTGACTAAACTCTCAATCCTCAGCAATAAAACACAAACAAGGAACSCGACTTACTATGCAGATTTTATTTTAAAATGTGATGTAAATATAACCGTAAATTAAATCTCTTTCTCCCTGTAAAGAAAAAAAAAATATAAAAAGCCATTCTGTTAAGCATTTTTTTAATAACAGTTTGTGAAGACCACTTATGAACACGGAATTCTCTCTAATTCATTGTGTTCAGAACACACACTGTGAGCAAAGCTATAAAAATCAAAAGAAACCTGTTCAGAGAAATATATAAAATTATTTCAGACTTGTAAAGCAGTCAGGTGCCATGCCATATAAATTGACACAAATAACAGACACTCTAGGTTTTACCTAAAGGGTCAAGAGAACTTCCCACAGGGCTGACCATATGCTGTACTTAATTTCATGGCCTGCTTGAAATATTTTAAGGAAGTATTTTACTTCTCACAAAATTCTCCATCTATCAATAYATGCATTAGTTAATATTCATCATAACAACGTGTTCTTTTAGCATTKGAATTTTGTACACCAACTACTGGAGACAACACAAGCAGAACCTGCCTCCCACCAACCACACTACTCAGTAGGTATTACAGTGACAGTCTTTCTTGGGAGCTTTTTGGTGGTTTTTTTGAGGGGGTTTCGGATTTTTTTTATTATTATTATTTTCTTGGTTATTTTGGGGAGGGCATTTTTGGTTTGGGGTTTTTTTTTTGGTTGTTTGTTTTGGGGAGGTTCTGTTGACTAATTTTTATGTTTTGTTTTTTGTTT
>NW_026623261.1:2366117-2369230 GCF_030028575.1 Malurus melanocephalus
TTTTGTGTTGGTTTTCTTTTTGTTTGTCTGTTTTTGTTTTTTGGTGACTTAACTGGGCTTCTTGCCCATTTAACTTCAAGGCTGCTGCCTTACAGTGGCCATGTATGATGGCAACGCGACCATCATTAAGCATCATTTTGGGCATCATTAAAAAATAACTTGTTTCTACAGGAAAGGTGTTTGTCATCCATTGTCTGTTTGTCATCCAGAGGCCCTGGCTGAAAATCCTCTACGAGATTTGATGCCCAAACAGCAGAAGCACAGGAAGCTGTCYGTGTTAATGCAGTTTTCCAGTCATCTCCTTTTTTGGTTTCTGTGTCTTATCTGTTAAAGGCTTCCCAGACGAGATGGAAGATAATCACACAAGGSTGCCTTTTCTAATATAAATTGCAACAAATGGAAAATCTAGAGAGATTCACCTCACTAGGCTGACCTTACTCCTTCTGACCATCCCCCCAAGCATCTCCAGCACAACTTCTCCTGGCATTTGATTAATACAAGYTACCTTCTTTTAAGTTGTATTTTATTTATAACTAGGGTAACAGTCATATGCATYCTGTAAGGCTCACTTTCACTGGATGTGATGCTTCCCTACATTTCTTCAAAGGAAAGATCACAATTGTTATTCCCCCACAAGTGCAAACCCTAGTAGCCCTGTCCACTGCAGGGTGAAATTATCAGCTTTGACAGCTAAGTGCAGTTTGACATTCCCTATAAACCATTACTTGATTCTAAGCAGTCTCTCCAMACTCATCCATGCCCTCCTTCCAAAGCTCGCCTCTGACAGAGCACTATCAGTGTCTAGAATCATGTGCATATTTTTACAGCTGGGGTATCTATTCCAAGCAGACTMTCAGTCTATCTTCACCTTTCTCTTGTCAATGTGACTTGAGGTTCTGTTGCCAATTGGAATTGATTTGCTGTGAAAAGATGTACATACCCTGGGAATCACCATGGCTCTATTCATGTCTGTTACTGACATTAAAGAGGTCAACTCATAAGCAGAAGAATGAATATAACAGAATGACATTTTTACCATATAAAAAAACCCACATAAATTATACACAGATATCAGTGAATCACATGCCAGCTTCAAAGCTTCCAGTAAAGTGTTTTTCTATAGAATCTTTAAGGTTGGAAAAGGTCTCCAAGATCATCGAGTCCAACCTTTGACTGAATACCACCCATGTCAACCAAAAAAAGGTCTGAGTGCCACATTCAGTTGATTCTTGAACACATTCAGGGATGGCAACTTCACAACTTCCATGCAGCCTGTTCCTACGCTTGACAACTCTTTAAGTGGTGAAATTTTTCACAATGTTGAACCTGAACCTTCCCTGGCATGCTTCAAGACCATTTCTTCTTGTCCTGTCACTATTTCTCTGGGAAAATAACTGGTGCCAATCCAGCTACAGCCCCCTGTCAGGAAGCTGTAGAGAGTGATAAGATCTCCCCCGAGCTTCCTTACCTCCAGACTAAACATCCCCAGTTCCCTCAGCTGCTCCTCATGAGACTTTCCAGACTCTTCACCAGCTTTTTTGCCCTTYTCTGGACTCACTCCAGCACTTTCTGGTAGTGAGGGATCCAGAACTGGGCACAATACCCAAGGTGCAGCCTCACCAGTGCCAAGTCCTGGAGAGCAATCTCTTTTCTAATCCTGATGGTTACACAGTTTTTGATACAGGCCAGGATGCCACATGAAACATTTGATAAAAATTACTTGTTTGAAGCTAGTAAACAGGGATAGGAGCTCTGCTATACATTTTTTCACTACTTGCAAATGCATGCTTTTCCATACATTTGCCCAGTACAGGGAAATCCTGGTGCCAGGAACTTTAAAAACAAAAAGTACTTTTCCAATGATCTGACTSTTCAAGAATACTTCAACACATGAATGAAAACACAGTTACAGCTCATGCAGACACGCCAGCTCTTATGCAGCCAAGCAGATGCTGCCAATGGTGCAAATGCAGCAATGAAAAGGGCTGCTTGGGCTAGCAATAAAACTTTCCAAGAGGCTGAAAAAATACTTTTTTTTTCTGAGGAAAAATATTCCTCAGATGATGATAAGAGTGGTAAAAGAGCCATTATGAAGAATTCTAGTTGGCTTTTCATTTTCTATATACCAATCTCTTTACTCTTCTCAGTATTAAGTCTTAGATTATGTCTTGCACAACAAAAAGCCAACTCTCCGAAAAACAGGGACAAAAGGGAGTACTATAGTGCTGAGGCAAAACAGCTTCAAGYACCATAAAACACTTTTCCACACTTATATTTCTGTTCTTTCCAAAACCCAATTTAACAGTATAGCGTGTAAATGAGTTTTTATTCATGAATCAAGGATACRACAGCCTTGGAAAATAAAACAAAACATGCAAATCCATTGAATTTCCATATTAGCTCCCACGATTACAGGAGAAGCTGGGTTTTTGATAACACTTGATTTCACAGGTAAACATCACCTACTACTCAGAAAGAGAGGCAATGTGGTGAAAACAACTAAAAACAAAGTGTTGAATACTGCTTTGTGTGTGTATTCACTAGGAACAGTTTGGCCTTTACAAGGATGAAAATTAATTCCCCTTGCCAGAACAAGTTAAACAAAGCAGCTACTCCTGTACAGCCTCATGGTGACACAAAAGCTGACAGGTGACTGAAGATTTCAAGGTTCAGGAAAACCAGGCAGTCTGTTGTCAGTAGCTAAAAAAGGTGCAACAATTCTTCACTAGGTGAATGTGGACAGTCTGCTATCATTTCCTATCCTAGTTGCAAACATTCAAGGAATTATTGGCACAGAAGAACCTACCCAAAACACTCCTGGCTTATTTAAACAGGTGACTGAATGAAAACTGCACATTGGGAATGTCCATCCAAGCACCCCTTCTCCTGATCTCTGTATACATATAAACACAAATACTTGAGCATGCTAGTTGCTACAGGCAAAAATAGCACCAGAAAACGTGTAAACATTTTAATGATATATATGTTCTCATTGCAAAGACTGAGAAATTATTTTACCATCATGGCATCCATCCTAAAAAAATCACCTGAGTGGCCACAAGCAAGCTTGGTACAGCTTAGAGGTTTTGTACTTGCAGAGGGAGAATGGGCTG
>NW_026623261.1:2369313-2406616 GCF_030028575.1 Malurus melanocephalus
AGTAAGTGAGGGATAACAATAGCAAGCAGTATATGCAGCAGTGACAAATTGCATCTAGTGCCAAAGAGCAATGAATGGAAGGCATTATTCTGCAGCCTAATTTCCTGCATAATCACAATCTGAACTGGCATTCTGATCATTTTTCTAGAAATCAGAGTGTAACCATCTCACTKTAGACTGAAAGTTTTAATTGTGGGTGGCAGAAGATACTTGTAGCTATCAATCGTATCAAAACACAATTTAGAGAAAAAGGATACTCTGTCAAGGCAAATCAACAAATGTTTATTTCTTTTGTGACTCAGCTACGGAAATTTGCTGAGACGCRATTGCAATTTCATCATGTCTTTAAATTAAAAGACAGCTAATGAATTGTAATTGACATTACTCTACAGAAAAAACAGAAGCAAAAAATGTAAAAAAAAAAAAAAATTGTCAGTTATAAAATTAAATAAGTCTTCTAGAAACACAAGAATGAGACAATGTTCATATCTCTTCCAATTCAAATTTTCTGTCTCTAATGTGTTGAGCAWCCCTGTAAACAGAGTAACTTTATTTGAAAGAACAGCTTTCCCCCTTGTAGTCAAAGAATTTTCTCAGATGCATGCAGAAGAAGAAAGCTCATTGCATTCAAACTATCCTGTACCTGACAGGTTCAAGTTTCAAACAAAGGAAAAAAGATGTCCTGCTAACAAAAGTGATTGGGTTTGTCTCTTGTTTGGTTCAACACCCCCAGGATTAGGGCTGTCAGTCAGCAGTGTAACCCCTCGGGCACCCCCAGCCCTTCCAAGGCCACCAGAGGGCAAGAACAGCACCGAGAGCTTCCAATGCTCCGGCACACACCTGCACCAAGGCTGCTCTGGACATGTCGGAGGGATAAGAGTAACAAGACGGATGGAAATGTTGTTTAATGCTGACTGGGTGGGAGATATTATTCAGACTTTTGTTTACAGGATGATTGTTGTTATGATTATGATTATTATAATTATTGTCACTTTTTAACAGTAATAAAGTATAGCTCATACAACACAGACAATTACAGGAAATCTAGAAAGGCAACTGTGTGAGGTTTGAATCTAGCAGATCATAGTCAATTAGAATGGAATAGAATAAGAATAGAATAAAGAATAAAATAGAACACAGAATGGAATAGAATAGAATGGAATGGAATAGAAATGAATAGAAATATAGAATAGAATAGAAATATAGAATAGAATAGAAATATAGAATAGAATAGAAATTAGAATAGAATAGAAATTAGAATAGAATAGAATAGAATAAGAAGTCAAATAGAATACAGTAACACCTATATGTAACTAATAATAACCACACTGAAACCAGAGGACATGAGAGTACAATTATATTTTAAATTATCACATTCCTTCTTCTGTTCTATGGGTACGAGACTGATGCTTGTGCTAACACCTATTCAAGTTCAGAGTTTTGATTTCTGGGACAAGTCTAATCTGACTTGTAGCACCTCAGGTGCCCTAAGGGATGTTCTTAGGCAACTTGCAAAATGCTGCTTTTGCTCCTATCTGACTTGCCACAATAGAAGGCTGCAGAAATTTAATAGTGACATTTGGGCGCCTCCCTTGAAAAGGTTTGAAATGCTATTGGATAGTATTCTCTCATTTAATCACCAGACCTCTATAAAATACAGCACAAGTAAAGGAAAAAAATAAAAAAAAAAATAAAAGAGAAGGAAAGTTTTACTATTTTTAATCTTCAGGCTTCTCCTTCATTAAGCATTTAATACAAGTCACTCTTGCATAAATATCATGAGGAAGAGGTTTATGATTATTTCTTTTCTCTTTATGAAATAATAGTTTTACTATTTCTAAGCTCAGTCTTCTCCTTCATTGAGCATTAAGCCATGCCATAAGACACCACGAGGAAGAAGTTTATGATTATTTCTTTTTCCTTCATGATCTGAAGCATTTATATTGGGAAACTTCAAGCTTTGGCTCTGCCAGTATAATAAAAGTTTCACCTTCCAGAAGTTAACCTATAGCCATCCTTGCTGATATAGCTCCTCTTCTTCAGCCTCAAAAATAACTTAGAGAGAGACTTGTGTACTGTTAATGTATGTATTTCTAGCCTTCCTTTAGTGAAGATATTCATCACATCACAAACAGAAATGAGCTGACAGATGCTAAAATACAGTTGGCTTTTCAACATAATCAGAACTGTCACATCCTACAGCTGCCCTTGTGTTGAGAGAGTAGCACATTCAKTTATGGTGTTACCTCTTGGCCATCCAAAAAGGAGTATTTGTTGCTAGCTTCTTTATCAGTTTTGGCTTTAAAAAGTAGTACTGAGGCTCCTTTCTTATCACAAAGTCTATTTTAATCTCTCAGTAATTAGTGGCTGCACAGCTACTTCCACATCCTACTTGGGGAAGATGAAAAGAGATGAAAATTTATATAGAGAATATAGATCTTCATTAGAGCTGCAAACTGCTCAGGTAAGAAGAGAATTTTAAAATGGAGGAGAGTCATCTTCACTGTGTATACAAACATATTTGAGATTATCTTAAAATGGATGTGGATGAGAGTTAACTCCAAGAAAGAGTAGCGACCTTCCTATATTAGATCATAGTCCTTGATGGAAGAGATGCTGGATGCTGTACTTCTGGCCTGCCCAACTAACCTTGCTGGAAAGTATTTTTATTGTCCATAGCCTTTGCTCAGGCAGATGCTAGAGCAAAAAAAAAAAAAAAAAAAAAGAGCTGACTGATTTGTTGGTTGGTTTTTGTTTTTAATTTAAAAAGGGATGTTGAATGGAAGTTCAGTGATTTCTAGATGGATACCTCGCTTTGGCACTACAGTTCCCACAGGTAAAGACTATATAATTGTTATGTATCTTAATAAGCTCTTAGTGTGCATCCATACACTCCTCCTACACATCTGCACTGACCCTGTTCTAAATTTGGGTATCTGGACATTCATTTAATTTTCTATACCACAAACTTGATTCTGAAACCTGGGTTTAAGGACTTAAAAATAACCAACTTTCACTATGCTTAAAGAAAGGGCTTAGGTGGGGAAATAGAATAAGAGGCCTTAGGATTAAAAAAAAAACAAAACCTCTACTTTTCACTGAAGTGAACCAAAATGGACAAAATATAGCCAATGTAAATATTAAGGGAAAAAAAAAAAGAAAACTCAAAAGTCTCTCCCAAACAATAAAAAGAAACAACATGGCAAGATTTCTGAAATTACATGGCCATGTAATTTCTGAAAGCAATCATTTCCCATGTTAACCTTTATCAGCCTTTCCTGTAGCAGAATCTTGACCTCAGTCCAATAAAAAGGCTTATAGCAGTAACAATGAGCTAAATATATTTCCACTTCATTTTTCTGTTCCTTTTTCTTCCCAGTATCTATATAGAAATAACAGACACAAGATGACTCTCCTTCCTTTCCACTCAAGCTGTGATAAAGGACTTTTTACACAGTCTAGCATCACTGCAGGTCACGAGAACTCAGACAGCAACACCACTGTTTCTGCTAGGACAGGGATTCCTGTGCAGCCTCACAGATATCTTCCCGCTCTGGCTACAGGAGTTTGCAGGAAGGTGGTCTGTCTCCAYTGGTGAAATGCTCATCAGGATATATTTCACCAAACACTTTCAGGATCAATGAACAGTGGTGGGATTTTACACCGACTTCACAGTTTTTTCCATCTTGGGGGCAAAATAAATGTTGTGATCTCCTAACGGATGAACATATCCTTTTTCTGCGTGCACATATATAATAAAATTACAATGATTGAAAAACTCTCCTGAATTTGACAAAAAATAAAGATATTATCTTGAATTTCCCWACATGCAGCTTTCTGTTATTTGGGAGATGCCATTATGAAACACCATTCAAAACACTATTAAAAAAATCATAATTTTCATAATATTCCAAATAATTTTTTATGCAGTGACTAATACTGGTCAGCCCTAACACAGCTTACATTCATCATTTTTGTGGATCTGTAACAGGGAAAAAAGGAGTAAAGCCTGTATTTACAGTGTCTTTGGAGCACTCCCTCCAGGTGTCTATCTAACCMCTTGGATCACCAAACAAGTACAAAYTCTAGGATAGCCTGACCACCTGCAGGGAATTGCTATCRACAGATAATTCTCAAATTAACTGAGTGTCAACCTAAGCGAATCACAGTTCTTCCACTCTCCTTCCAGTATACCTAAGAAATATATCACTTAAACCTTAGGGATAATGCAAGYATTCCCAGCGCTCAAGTCCAAGATGGAACTAGCTGTTCTTCACYGATCCCTAAGGTATTTTCTGTGCCACAAATTTAACACTTGCATGACTCCAGAGGTTTCAGTGACACATATAAGTTGTATTTAAGCAGCACTTAATAGCAATGCCAATAAATCAAAAATGAAACTTCGGCAAAGCTGAATGCAGAAGCATTCACATCTCCAGACATGTGTCTTAACTATTAATAATGTTCATTGAAATCTTAATTCCCCCAGACTGAAGTAGAGTCAAGTGAACACAGGAAACAATAATGCCATCTGACATGCATGACCTTTCTGATTAAAGCAACTTGTCTTTCTTAGAAAAGGCAGCCACTACAGCTCATTAACAGCTTTGCACTCTATCCTTCAAAATACTGTATCAACCAATTCATATTCTCTATTTCTGGTGGCATTTGGAAATGTTTCAGTTTCCTCTTGAAGTTAGTGAGAGACATGGGGTATTCAGTTTTAGGTCAGTAAAGATGTGTGCTGCCATATAACACCACCATCTTCCTACAGAACATTTTGGGCCTTTTCTACTTCCATTCCCCTGTCTCCTCCCATTCTTGGAAAACAAACTTATCATTAAAAGATCTGGGTAACACATAAAAAGGTATTTCACCTTTTTTTTTTTTTTTGAACCCTGAATGCAATTTTCAATGTGATATATAGAAACTTATTGCATTTTAAAAAGAACCAATCATGTTACTGTCATAGGTACTAACAGAAACCCCAGGAAAGAATCAGAAGCCTTGGTCAGAGATGAYAAACAATTCTTCTTTCACTAATTCAGCTTTCACATCTCAGTTTCAAAAACACACCATTGATCACAGGCCAGGAATCTCAAACACAGAACATTAACCATGGTTGTACAAGACTCAGTTTTGAAACCCTAACTTTTCATAACATAGATTTTTTAAGTACATAACTAATAAATCTTTTATCAATGTACTGCACAAAAAGAAAACACATCAGCTCCCAGAACACCAGTGTGTATCTTCTAATATCACTATATTCATTTCAACAACTGACTAACCTTTTCACTCCAATTCCCGTGACAATGAAGAGCTAAAATTTTAAGATCATTAGCACAGGGACTGAATTCACATCAATCATATGAAGTGAATTTCTACAACCTTGTTGCCATCAGCCCAAAAAGTCAATTCTATCCTGGGATGCACCAAAAGCATCAGGTCAAGGGATCTCTGCTTTCATGAGACTCTACCTGCAGTGCTTCACCCAGCGCTGAGGTCCTCAGCCCAGGAAGGACAGGGATCTCTTGGAGAGTCCAGGAGAGGGCCACCAAGTTAATCAGAGGGATGGAGCACCTCTCCTATGAGGAAAGAATTGGGGTTGTTCAGTCTGGAAAAAAAAGGGCTATGGGGTGACCTAATTTCTTCCAGTACCTGAAGGAAGGCTACAATAAGGATGGAGAGATAGAGCGTGTAGTGACAGGACAAGGGGGAATGGAYCCCAACTGAGGGTAGGTTTAGATTAGAYATTAGKAAAAAATTCTTTACTGTGAGGGTGGTAAGACARSGCAACAGGTAGCCCAGACCCATCCCTGAATTTTTGAGGCCAGGTTGGATGGGGCTCCAAGCAAAACCTGATTTGTGAAAGGAGTCCCTGCCCATGGCAGAAGGTGGAACTGGRTGATCTCTAAGGTGCCTTCAAACCCAAGTCCTTTTATGACTTAGAGATGCTGTGAAACCTGCAATATTTTTSTGGGGCAAAATCTAACAAAAAGTTGCATTTGAAGCCTACAAAAATTAATAAACTTTGTTTTCTAGCACAAAAAGAACTAYGTATATGTAAACTCACATGAAAATTAGATAAGTTGTCGTGGATATTAGCTTTCTCTCTTGTACAAAGTTTAGTTGCCTGATTACATTCAGGGTTGATGTGGAACAGCTACATATTGAAAATGTAGTGATCTATTTGACACTGATAAAATAAGAGCTATGGAAATACTGTAAGCAAAAAGCTATTGCTCAGTATTTTTGTGTGTTATTTGGGATATAAAACTGACAGCTTTTCCATTGCAAAGTCCTCGGTTAATATCCACAGTTATTTGAGCATWTTCTGTGATAAAAATCACATTAAAATGGCTATTTAAAATACACAAAAACTGCATGTGTGTATTTTTGCAGTTTCCTCCTCATTTGCTCAAWCTTAATCCAGTTTTYACCAGRAAAAAAAAAAAAAATCTGCTTTTCCACAGTAGGGGCTATTTCAGCTTTCTATCTCCCACCTCACTGACTAGAGGAACATTTAAGCACAAATCCAAAGAGTCACTGAAGAGGAAAGGTTTTTCCCCTTGGCTTTCATACACTAAAAAAATGATAGAACTGTTATTGTGGCTAAAAGTCCATCAAAACCATATTCAGGCAGGAAAGATGAATGGAAAAAAAAAAAATCAGAAGAAGGAGGAAAATATTACAGAGGCTTAGGAGTAACAAACCAGAAGTTTGGAATGGAACCCTAGTTCACACAAACTTAATTTCAACCAGTAAAACTACTGGCTTTTTTAATTGCCACAACACTTTATTAAGCTTACACACATACTTTTAGGAAGAATTATAAATTGTGCAGTTGCTTTGTTTGCTGTAACTTCTAGGATGTAGAATGTATTGTACAGATCACAATAAGGCATTGGCCCTGACCCAAAGGCTGCCAGTGCCAAGTAATGCACTATTACTGCAGCTGAGGATTTTACACCACATGTTGAAACAGCACTACACGTTCATCAACCCAAATGTTGACTAATTTCCTGCTACAGTAACACACTTGTACCCAACACTCTGTGAAGGAGAAGTGATTTGATAATCAATTTAAATTAGTATTTCCAGCATACAAACACCTGCTTGAGAAACATGTGGCCATGATATCAAGAGGCCAGCAAAAGCATTGCTGCAYGTTTCTCAAAACAAAATGGGCTTGGAAAATGTAACAGTGCATTTATGGAGGTTCAGGTCAAGTAACCTGGGGAGYAAACTCTTAAGAAAAGTTTTGCTGACCAAACAAGTGAAACATCCATTAGATCCCAGCAACACAAAAGACCAAGCTGGGTGTGCAGTGCACATTGATAGGACTGCTGTCTGACATCGTGAGTACTTGGGGACACAGATTTTGAGTTCCACCCATGCTGATCCTTGAATGCTTGCCCTTGTGGTCTCCCAAATGAAACTTTATGCTCCTCAGAACAAACATGGGAGCAGATATCTTTTACTCTGCATCAGTAATGAACATAACTGACTCAATCCCAGAAAAACATGAATTTAGCAAACCTATTTTGTAGGTTATAGTGGCTGACTGCATTTAAGATGCTCACCCTAGGTTTTGGGTTGACTTGTTGTTTAGGGTTGTTTTTGAGATCAGGGAGAGAAGCAGGTACTATCTGGCAACAATTCATTTAATGCTAGAATAGCTATCTAAAATACATCAAGTTACAGTCTAATTAATTTATTTATTTTCATTGCATAAACTTTTAATAAATCAGTGGTTGCAGACAAATCTCCACATTGTAGAATTAGTTGAGATGAATTCTATTTTGAGTCCTCTGGGCACAGACTTGGGTACTGTGCCCCTACTTCTTGTGATCTAGAAATGTCACTGCCAGGTTTCAATTCAATTGATGATATGATAATGGTAAGTCATTTCACTTTTGCATGTCATGTTAAATCTCATTAATTTCTATGCAAGCAATCTCATCTCAGTTTTGGGCATGCTTTCCTTTTTCTGAGTAAAAATGACATTTCATGTTGACTTAAAGCAGGGCAATTTCTCCTCCTGGGGAGCCTCTCCATAAAACAGAAARGGGGAGAAAAGATGACTGAATTTCCCAGTCTGTGTCCCCTTGGGGCTAATATCTGCCTGGTGTTTCAGTAATCGTGCATTACATGATTTGTCTGAAAGGAAAGAAATATCATGGTTTAGATATTCTTTTATTGTTAAATTAAACTTTTTGTTTTCCTTTTGACATATATATTTCCCCGTGGGCCTTGACTTTCTAGAGCTGCAGAAACCAGATCACTGAGGGTCAGGGTCAATACTTCACTGCCAAGGCCAMTGCTAACATCTTATCTCCAGAAGAATATCAAGTGGGGAGTTACTGCTAGGGAGAGATATAATATATTGTCAGTTGAATCCTTACTTTTTAAATTTATTTTTCAAACTTTACACCAGAAGAGCAATGCTTTAGTAAAATCAGTGGATTTGGCTGTGTGGGTTGTTTTTTTTTTTTTTTTTTTTTTTGCCACATCATTGACATTTCAGAGTTTTYCTTCAAGGACCTCTGAATTTATCTACATGTCTTGTCCTAGGGGAAAGAATCAGTCTCCTTTTTACTATTAGCTTTTCTCCTTTTTCAGCTTATTTCCTACCCTTCCCCCCGCTTTTCCAGCAGCAGCTCTGGAATTTTTATGACTATTTGACTACAGTATCAAAGAAATCCTTTGGGAACAATCTGTCATGAGTTTCTCCTTAAAGGTCCTGTGGGTCAAGTGCCAATATCTCAGCCTCCAACAAAGTAAGAAGCCTTTGAGGAGGGAGACGGTCAAATGAGTTCTTAAGCCTCAGTGCGTTTCTTAATTTTTTTCTTTTTTTTTTTCCTTTTTCCTTCCCTTTCCCGTGAACTAGCTTCCTTTCTATTCCTAATTCTGAAAAGGAAAGGCTGCCCTCTTGCATTAATCACTTTTTCAGGGTCAYTGTGTGAAGTCTGAGCCAGATTCCACATGCTAGTGCTTTCTGCTCAGAAAATCTTCAGTGRAGCTGCGCTAGAAAGGAATCCTATGTAATGCGAGGTCACAGGGATGTGCCTCGACATTTTGTGTTGAAAACAATTCAAAAGCTATCTGTGTGTTTGCTAACTGCAAGGCATGAGCTGAGTTAGAAAGCACAGCAAAGTTTCTTGTGTGTAACTCTTCCAATTTTCACATTCCCTACCCAGYCTGAAGAACCAGGGAGGATGTTTAAAAGTCTTGACCCACATTTTGTGCTCTTAGCCATCACAGTATCTTCTTTCAGTCTCAGTCCTGTACTCTTTTTTTTCTGTATCAGCCTTGTTTGCAGAGGGCACAAAGCTGATAATCTAGAGACAGATCCAGACTGTGCTCTACAAACTAAGGGCTCCCTTTGTGTCATTTTGGCCTCCTGTGTGCTGTCCATCTGCTCAACTGCAAATTTTGCAGAAGCTCAAAATTCTCCCGCCGCGTCAAAGGGCTGGCAAACAGTCCTGCTGTTGATGAGAGACAATACCCTCTTTTTCTCAGCCAGCAAGAGGCTTACAGGCAGCAAATATGAGATATTAAAATTTATGTTAGAGATGTTGAGGAAACATCAAAGTTTAGGGTTTTTTTCCACAGTCCTTTCAAACTGTTTTATCTGATAYTGCTGGTGCCCATGACTGGCCATAACTTCCACCAAATTGCAACTGAAAATTCCCACACAGCCAGGCAACAGACTGACTATAGTGTGATAGCAGCAAAAGACAAAGGGATATTTGTGTTTTTAACCACCGAGAAGGAAACAGGGCAAAAAATKATGAGGAATCTCATTCAGGCACTCTTTTGCAAGCATCTCTCCAAGCAGGAACAGCACGAACATCACAGATTTAATTGTTTGGTAAAYAGAAGCAGTCCAAGCAAATGCAAACATCATGGCTGAAACTAATTCTAGCTCCCCAAAAGCTTAATCACACAAACACTGATGTTCCCATTATTTTCATCTTGACTTCTCACAACTGTCTCTGAAAAAGCAGTAAAGTAGGAACTCTAGAACAGTATGAATGTTTAGATAATATGAGAAATATAGCAACACTGAGGCTGTCAGAATTTTCTGTTTTGTTTTGCTCTTCCAATGGTTTCAATGAAACAATCTGCACTGTCTGAATTTTTCGTCCTGAGAGCTAATTTGCTTTTGGGTRTCTCTTCCCTCAAGCAATTAGCTAGAGGAGGGAGTTGGAATGAGACAATGCATAGAATTCCAGCTGATGCCAGAGTTCAAGCATCAAACATCAAGTATTAAGCCTGCAGTTTTGCTTTCTTGCCCTGTTCTCCTGCTGGCTGCACCTCCCTAATTCTACTTCCATCTGTCAATGGATGGCCTCTTCAATTCACCGTGTTGTTATCAGAGAGGCTCCCATTCTGCCAATTTCCCCACTCCCACCAAGGAGGATGCTTTACCCTSCCCTTCCATCACACATACACAGCATTTGGGAGAGCAGAACATGTCTCAAATCACAAAGCTGAGATTTTTACAAAGGGCTGAAGCACTTGTAATTGTATTTACTAGGTTTTCAGCTTCCTAAATATGTTTGAGTACCAGTTCTCAGGTATTGCTGGCACCTCCAATGAGCCCTTAAAAGCACAAGAGTTTTCTCTTTCAGACTTCAGAAAGCATATCAGCCCAGCCTGCCCCAAAGTGCTGACAACAGTTACTCAACTGCTCCTAAACTGGAAGCAAAGAGTAAAAAATTATTTTTACAGTGTTTTTTAATATGTTGCCTCTTTTCCTCTTTATGCATGCAATCACTTTATGACTATAGCAAAGTACAAAAATTGAAGCAAAGAGCAGGGTGAAGCAATCAGATGGAAAACAGAACACCACAACAGTGTTGTGTTAGGGAAGCTGCCCATGCTGGTACCAAGCACGGTCCAGTAGAGAGGGGTCGATGCGCTCCCCTTCCTCTGAATGGAGTCACAATAAAGTGAACGGTTCTCAGTTACAGCTAATCTTCCAGTATTGTCAGATTATAAACACCCTACTATATGATTACGGGCTGAGTAACACTGTAAAGTGCACATATCCTAAAGCTGATTAAAGGCTGCACACTCAAAGAAGTGTAGCTCTGTTAATCATCCTCATTTTCCAAGAACTTTATTCTTCCTGTCTCTTGTAGTTCTTTAGCTACAGTATTAATTCAGAGAGTTAGGCAGCTCCCAGTCTGGGAATTTAGCTATAAAACCACAGTTTTATCTCAGAACATGTATTGCCATAAAGCCTCCTGAAGTTTGGTCTCCAGAAGCACAAAAAATCCCAAAGATTTTTTTTTTTTTTTTTTAATATTGTAAACATTGTACAAATTTAAATGTCACTATAGTAATTTACTTGGCCAAAAAAACCCTTTTAATCTTAAATGCTTCTTATGTGAAATAMATCTTTTAAAATGAACACTGACTCCAGAGTGCTGTAAAATGTTTGACAGCTGTAAGCAGTACATTCTCAAAAATTTTGCAATATACATAAAACAAAACCAAAAAAAAGCAGTCATCTCCCAATCTGAAAAATTAACAGGAGACTGATTTTGACTAGTTGATTTCATCAGAGCAGCATTAGAATGATTTATCAGCAGATTAGCCACCTTATATTGAAGGCTTTTAGCATTTTAATTTTGTGTTCCAGCATACAAAAATAAGTTCTCAAAATGCAGCACTCTCCATTTTACCATAGATCATGCTGTAAATTTCTGTTTTGCAGGCCTGCTCCTATTTCACAAAGCTAAGCAAGATAGAAAGAACAAAGTTCCCAACCAAGACCATCTTTCCAACCACACTCAATCCCATTTTCTTTGCTCCTCAGCTATTCTTCAGTGGCTGACTGCTATATTTTTTTCTAATGCTATCTTGCACTTAAGAGAGATCATCATGTTTCCTTCAGCAATGAGCTAATTTAGAGGAAAAAGATTACCCACTTTACTTGTCTGAGAGCATTAATTCAGGGACTATGTATACAAAATGAAAAATTTCAATTCATCTTTTCTGCTATCACATAAAGAAATTCCATTGTTTCTAAAGCTCTGATCAGAAGTATTTCTTTATCCTCCTGAACACATAGAGATTTGCCATAAAGCTGGAAATTTTTACTTTATTTAGCTTTCTATATGAATATTTCTCTGGATCACCTTTTAGACCACCAGAAATGGAGCTATTATGGAAATAGAACTCAATAATGCAAAGTACAGTGCGTCCATTTCTTTCTTTATGTAAAAGCTATCATAGCTTCAATAAACCTGTACACAAGTGCTCACTTGCTAAATCCTCAGCAAGGATATTTTTACTAGCTTGGACCCAAGTAGGAAAGATTGTCATTGATTCTGCAGGCCCTAAGTTAAGTAACCAGAGTTACCTGCTCCAGAACACTGGCCAAGGAATTTCACCCAGTGATTCTTTATTAAAAGAAGAGCTTTTATTACACTAGCCTTGAGCAACTTCTTAAAAATGATAAATCTTATCTTCCTACTTCAAATAAATGATATCATGWTCACATCTTTCACGGCCTAGAATTCCCTAGCTGGAATTCCATATTGATCTCTTCTTGCTCTTACATGAAATCTTAAGTCTGACTATGTATGCTTCCCCTCTTACCTTACACTTAAATCTAAGCCACGATTCCCTCGATATACCCAACCAGTAACCAAGAAAAAAATTTCTTCTGATKCAACCAAGGTCTTGTGCCCTTCCTCAGTTTATTTGCAGAAAACAAAGATCATGAGAAAGATATTCATAAATTTATATTGAAAGCAATAAATTTTTTACAGTAGAATCATCAACCTAATTGTTAAAGGCCACTCAAACTAGCAGATRTTAAAACAAGTGGCAGATGTTGTACACGGGATGGGGCAACCCTGGATGTCTGTAAGGCTGGGGAATAAAAGGTCAGAGAGCAGCCCCACGGAAAAGGGACCTGGGAGTTCTGGTTAACAGCAAATTGAACAGGAGTCAGCAGTGCCCTGGCAGCCAGGAGGGACAGCCCTGTCCTGGGGTGCATCAGGCACAGTATCACCAGCCGGGCAAGGGAGGGGACTGTCCTGCTCTGTTCGGCACTGGAATGGCCTCACCTCAAGTTTTCTGAGCAGTTTTGAGGCACCACAATATAAAAAAATTATGTAAAGCTAATAGAGATCATCCAGAGGAGGGCTAAAAAGATGGCAAAGAGTCTAGAGAGGAAACCATACAAGGAAAGGCTGARGTCACTTGGGTAGTTCAAGTGGAGAAGAGGAGATTGAGGGGAGACATCATAATTATCCACAACTTTCTTGCGAGGGAAGTGTAGGGACAGAAACTGATTCCTTCTCTGTGGTGACCTGAGGGGATGGTCTGAATTCGTGTCAGGGGAGGCTTAGGTTGGATATTAGAAAGAAGTTCTTAACCCAGAGGGTGGTTKGGCACTGAAACAGGCTCCCCAGGGAAGCRGTCACAGCAGCAGCCTGACAGTGCTCAGGAAGCATTTGGACAATACTATCAGGTACATGGGATTGTCCTTCAAAAAGCCAGGAGCTGGACTATGATGACCCTAGTTGGTTCTTTCCAACTCAGGATATTTTACATAAGATTTTTTACATAATTTTCTACATGCAGAAATCGTTTGGATCTCCCAACAAAACTGGTCTGTGCTTATCCAAATCCCAGCCTGACTTCTCACAACAGATAAACTCTGATCACAAATAGTCAAGCAGCTTGCAAAAACAAGTTGACAACTTAATTCATTGAAGCAGTATGATTTTAAAAATGCAACTATTTGAAAGCAAACCTCAAAATATGTCACCTCTATATTAAAAATCACACAAGAACCTTTTATTGGTCTGGGAAAGTTCTTCCCTTGGCTTCAGGGGAGACAGTTTTTAAGCTTACGAAAGCAAACAAGCCGCCCTTATGCTAGCCCTACACAGACAGACAGAGATATATATAAAAATATTTTATTTCAAGAAGAAAAGATCGCTGATCTTGCACATTTACATAGATTATTTAGAATTTTCTTTAGGATATAATACTTCACTGATAGTTCTTACCCTATATTCATCTGTTTCCTACCACTCTACTGATAAACAAAGTTCTTGCAATTGAGACTCCTTATTCGGGATTTCCACTACAGGGTGGGCTATGAGCTGCTGTATTTCCATGTCTCAAGAGATCAGAGTACTAGTCCAGTCTTTATCACTAAGTAATACAAACAAAACAGCAACTTCCACAGTAAGATAAAACCCCAGTAATCATAACTATTCAGGATTTTCACTCACATCCTGGTTTTGCCACCCCTGGTTATTTACTTTACACAGTCCCCCCGTGTCAAATCAGCCCTACAAGGCTATAGGGGAGATGGCACCAAACAATAACACCTACTGAAGTCCTTAATCCTTTATTTACCTTGAGATTCAATAAGCTTCTCTTTGTTCCCATGCATCAATGCATCAACTTTTTACTACAAAAAAAAGTCTCATAAAATAATCACATCCAGTGGTAAACCTCCTACATCCAGATAAAAAAAAGCAATTTTACTCCAGCCATCATCCTACACACTCTGAAAAACAGACCTGAGATGATAAGAGAGATCTTYAGAAGAGGGAGAGAAGAATAACTCACAATGGAATTTAATTTAATTCACCCACCCACACAAACCACTYACCCTTACCAGAGGTGAATAACTACCTGCACTTTTTTAAACTTTTGTCCACTGAGACATCTTTATAAAGTTATGACATTATAACCATTGCAATGCTAAGCCTTCCACACATGCAGAATCTCACCTTTCTCRTTTCCCCACAGAAACTCACTAACCTGAGTTTGGTGAAGCTTTTAGTCTCGTCCATCTGGAAGCATCACATAACCTTTAGATTCTGTTTTCATGCAGAACGGTAACCAGTCTAGTTTCTGTGATGAYGATGAAGAAACTAAATCACTGAAGGACTGAAAAGGATTGAARACTCTCCACAACATTTTTTCCCCCAAGAGATTTAGGAGAATGAACTACCTCTTTAAGCCATCAAGTAATTGTCCTCAAAACACCTGAGGGTGTTATTTTGTACAGCTGTTAAAACAGCTGTACAAAATAACCCAAACAACAACACCACACAAGCAGTTCACCTGCCTGCTATAACTCACTTATAATCTCTGCTGGCACTTAACAAAGGTCAGTCAAAACCTTCACATTTGGCTAAAAATTATTTAGGCTAATATGGGGTGACAGCACACCAAAACTAATCAAGGAAAATCAATCCTAAATGAAAGCAGGAGAAAAGCTTYCAGTCACTTACTTGCTTCATCTATTGCAATCAGGTGTTGTTCTCGCTGAAGAGCCACAAGGTTACAGTTTATATCTATGGACTTACTGACTCAAAGAATAATGTTTCCCTCCAGATACTACAGCAACCATTGCACAAATTATCAAGTTTGATTCTAGCAAGAAAGTGTTTAATGAATCAGGAATAAAAGCAATATAGAGCAGGAGAGCTTTATGATAAGTTTTAAGATTTACTTCCTTTAGCTGCTGAAAAGAAGACTGAAGGCAATTCAGTGGGTACATGGCACTAAGTTTTTCCAGCTTTCTCTTTTTTCTAGAATATTACATATGGATTTACAATTACCAACATGCATTTTCAATTGAGAAAAGTGATAGTTGCAATCGAAGACAACAGAACTGTGAAAGTGGACGTGTGCATATTTCTGGCTTTACATTTCTTAAGACAACAGATCCATGCCTTTAACACAACTTCATTGCTCCAAATATTTTCAATGAGGTTACCTCAATACAGCCTTTCTCCACACCTTGTTTTTGAAATATGTACCTCTCTTGAAAGTTGATACATTTGTCTTTGTTCCAAATGATCTTGTCCTCACATCCCTGTGGAAGTAGTTATTTTATCCCACTCGTCTTGGATGGTCAGTTCCAAAGTAACAGCTGCTGAATGTGATACCTGGGAATGAGCTGGAGTTCCCAATCAGCAATGTCCACACTTAGAAGAGTTTTCTGTCTCCAGTGACCTCTCTGGATTACCTTACCTGGTATGACTGTAAGTTCTGAAATGCATCAGAGTAAGATAGGAAAATGAGGAAATTAACCACAAACGTGATGATTTAGGGAGGCATAACTTTTCATTATTTTTTTTAAAGTGTCTGAATGTGTGATACTTAATCTGTATAAACTAAATCACCTAATAGGTGAAAATAAGTAATGGGCTTTACTCTGTTACATGGTATTTTGGGCTGATATTCAATACAACAGTTTCATTTCTGAAAAATTCTAGCTAGTGTACTGCCATGTAGGTTAGCATTCTTTACACTTTGACAATGGCTGKTATAATCACCAGGCTCATCAAAAAAATTTTGTGCTAAAGAACATTCACTAAATGTCCACTTCTTTATAATAAAAGATTTTTTATTAATATTTTTTAAGAAGTTCAGATCTTGGATGTATTGGATTTGATCGATGGGACCAAATACTCTCTTGAAATCTTACTACTTTTTATTATTTTGATGGGGTGAAAATAGAGGAGACTATCSAAATCTGACCAGTTGAGTACCTCTCGCATAGAAATGAAGTGCAAGCAGAAAATTATCTCATACAAGAAGCATTTCCCTTGACCATCATTGTATGTTATTGGGGAAGGCGCTTGGAAACACATTTGTTTTGGTTTGATATCCAACACAGTTCTAGGAGTAGCTAAATACTCAGCTGAAGCACCTATATTTGTTTCCTTGTACCTGCTGTCATTCGTATTGCTGCTGTTACTGTTTGTTTTCTTATCTCATTGCTGTTTCCAGTAAATTGCACTTATCTCAACCCTTGATCTTTGCCTTTTGGTGCCTACAGTTCTCCTCTCGATCCCTCTGCAGAGCTGGACGGGAAGGGAAAACAGGGCAGTGAGAGAGATCAGYRTGTGGTTTGGAGAGTCTTGGTGGGGACACTGAATTGGGGAGTTCCTAAACTGGGGAGTATCATTCCTAAACAGGACACGCCTCTCAGTAAAAGAACAACACCCTCAGCTGCAGACACAACTCACTTGAMTGCTCTGACTTCAGCTGATGCTGGTGCTTGTAAGGACAAAGCAGCATAAGGACCTGCCACAGTTGTCATTTTGATACTTCCACTCTTATAAATGAATAGTGATGAAACTATTGTGATGAAAGTCTGTTGACACAGACTTTTTTCAAGCCAGAGAWACCAAATCTTGCTTTGCTAGGAGGCTGAAGGCAGCCAGTGAACGCAGCCCCAAAGCACCAATGACTTGACATGAATGGCGCTGGCTGCAGAAAATAGCGTGGCAAGTTACATCCACAGATCCACAGGCATTAACTTTGCTATTAATGATGGGAAAGACAGTCTTACATACCCCAGTCATTCTGAAATCAGGATCTAGCTAGACAGGGCCACATATTTGCTCAGGAGTACTTTAGAACCATTCTTCATACAGATGTTCTATAAAGCCTATTTAGAAAGAAAAGTTGYAAATATTTTCTACAAAAAACATAGATGGTGAAGCATCAGATTTGTCTTAATGTGGTAGCTGGTATTTTGCTCACCTGTTCAGTACAATATATTATGTTCAGACAGTTAGAATTCTCGAGAAATGCATACATTAACCAATCAAAACTTGTTTTTCTTTGCAAAGTTTTTGGCAGCCACTGACTGATAAGCCATAAAATGTTCATTCCTTGCCCAGAGCTTCTGATGAGTACTGAAGATGATACCATTTAACTCTCTCAACCACTGCAGCAGAGCATTAAGCAAAATTAGAATATTCAGAATTGTATTTCATCCACATATGGTTTCTTTGGGGTAAAACAGTTAATTTACATATCATTGGTTTTGCTTACTCCTCTTTATGTAAAGCCATAAGTGATTCCCAGGGCTGAGAAAACAATCACACTTTTCTCAAAGTCAAGCAAAGTGCAAACACATTCAAAAGAATCACTAAAGTAACTGAGATGGTAAGCATTACAAAAATGCCCAGAACTGAAAGCAAAATGGTCTTTAATGACTAATAAAAAAGCTGAATACAGCTTCTTGACATGTSTGCTCTTCATCCCAAGGATGATGTGCCTCCATGAAGTACTCCCCAGTTTCAAAGTGTCAGTAAGGGAATAGGCTGCAGTACCTGGCAAAGGTTGCACTTTGATCTCTGTGCCTGGAAAGGGAAATGTAAAGCTACATTCGGGCCTTTCTCCATTGCAGAACAAAATCTTTTCATGGTTTGTAATACAGGAACAGAAAAGCTAGCCACAATAGGGTTTGCATTATTTTAAAGTCATGGACAACAAATGAACAAGAACTTCTGGTGCTGTATAAGCAAGTAGATTTTCTTTCTCATTCAGAGTTTGTAATGCTTTCTTAATGACTTAAACAYAGAGACTTGATCTAAACACTGGGGATTTAGAGCTGCCCTAAAAATAGACTGCAAAATACTGCTCTTACAGAACGAGTACATATCATGGAAGACTCCTCTAATTAATAGTACATACAGTTTTAAATAAATYTGCAAGTGAGTGGGATGCTTTCTAAAGAGGTAGGAAAAGTTCTTGCTCCAACTTGATGGAACTGTATCACCCTGAGGCTCCAGCCCAGTTACTTTAACACATAGCTTTATAATCTCTGACATTTCTTTTTAGGTAGTTTTTAGATAAACTTCATAACAAACAAATTAGGAGTCTGAAGGAAAATCTAGCAGGGTTTAATTGTTTGGGTTTTTTTTTTTTTAAAAAAAAAAAAGACTGAAGAACCAAAACACTGAGATTAGGGACTCCCTAATCAGACGATTAGTGAAATTATGCAAACAAATGAGATCTATAGGGATGCATTTTTTAGCTAGAACTCAAGGCCTACACAGAAAAAAGAGGATGAATGACAATAGTTCCAGCAATTCCAGGAAAGCCTTTACCAGKTCAAGAAATCCCTGTAGACATATTAACTGTAAAGAAGCTGTCTCTGATTTATAACTCAGRTCASAGAATATTCTCAGTTGGAGGGGACTCACAAGGATCATCAAGTCCAGCTCTTAAGTGAATGGWCCATCCAGGGATCAAACCCATAACCTCGGTGTTATTGCCACCATGCTCTAAGCATCTGAGCTCATCTCAGGGTCAGCTCCTGGGGGCTGAAAATGTTCTGGGAAAGTATCACTACATGGTTGGTCTGTAACTGCACTGTTCCGAACATACATGCTGGTAAAGTGTTGGAAAAAACATTATAGGCCACTTAGAGTTTAGGTTTGTCCTCCTAAGAACATTATAGGAATTACATAAAGAGAGATTATCATGAAGGTTGACATCTCCTAAACTACACAGTTATCATGGTCTTTGTAAAAAAAACAACTTTCTCTTTACTTTGCCAGGATCTTTGTATCAGAAGTTAATAAGGAGAGGATTTCTAACTCTGTGTCTAAATTGTGTCTTTAAGATGTTTTCAGATAATGTTGCTGTCTAGCAGAGACACAGTCAGGGAGACTGCCATACAAAAAAATGCAAATTGATCTGTCGGTATTGTCAAGTATTAACTACCATATGAGAATATAACAAAGTGTTGGAGGTCTTTCTGAATTAGAACAGGGTAATGAAGGCAGGGAAGGCTCTCAAGCCCTCCTTTATATGGGAAAATCATGAAACAGTGTGAACAGAAATTCTTTCTTATTAATGAGTAACTTCCTCCCCTCTTGCAGCTCACAGAGAAGATTCAATTAGCTTCCTCTAGAAACAGACTCTGGGAAAAGCGGATCCTAAGGGGAAGATAAGACAGTTGGGGACAGGTATGTGGCAAACAACACCATTCTCTGAGCTGAAAATCTGTGTTGTTGAGTACCTCAATACCAAGAATGTACTAGGATCTTCTCTGATCCCAAAGAAGAAATTTCTTTATTTTTTCCTACCCAGTACATGGACCAGCTCTCAGAAAATTCTGTTCTCCTTTGCTGCAGTCCTACACATATTGAAAGGAAAACATTACCAAATAATTCCTGCAAAGTGTGAAGGGCATCACCCTTTTTCATGCAGAACCAATTTGCATCATCCAAACAGAAGAASCTCCTCTGATGACTACACTGCTCCTGGGATCTCAGAACTCCAGAGCCAAGAAGACAGCGGCTCATTACCACACAGATTTCCATTGACTGTAACAGGGTAACTGCAGCATCCAGAGCTGTTTGCAAAGGTGCTCTTGCTGCTGACTGTCCCTCAGCAATTAGGAATTCAAATTATTTTCTATGCTCCTGTGGTGACCTCATCAACAGAATCTGTAAACTTATTATAATTAAGGAAATCATAACATGCCAGAAGGACCTAATAATTTGACATTCTAAACTGCAAGGTTGCCAATGAATAAATTTTATGACCAAGCAGATCTGATCATCTTGGCTCCCTCTCAGCAGGAGTTTGCTCAGTCTGTTCTGTCCTCACAAATGGCACACAATATATGCATATTTTGTTGTTTCCTGCTTTTGAATCTGCAATGACAATTCAAGGTCCTTGCCAAATATTTTTACAAGTTCCAATGAGGCCTCATTAATRGAAGCTGTTTTCTCCACAGCAGAGAAGTATGCAGCATGTTCAACAATCTACCGGTTTGATGCACAGTCTCACGTAAAATTCTGAAAATTTTGGTTTTCTTTCTTACAAATTTCTGGAAACTTCAAGAATTATCTTGGATTCAAATGTACCAGAGGGATCAGCTTGTATTCTAATATAAAGTTTAAATATTTATTTTTCTTTAAGTCTTAAGGACAGCCCTAACAAAATTCTTTCTGCAGCTAAGTGTTTATAGAGGCCTTGGTGATATCCTGGAGGTCAGTTTTAAAAGGACATGAGGCAGGAATTAAGAAGAGGACTACTTAAAATATGTTGAGTCTTTTTTTTAGCTTTTGCTATCCATTTTCTAGAAGTACTTATTCTGGAATACAATAAATCCTTCAGCTGTAAGCAAATGTAACAGTATGAGGAATGCTTGACCTGGGGAAAACAGTCAAAGTTTAAAACTAGAAGACTTTAATCTTACATTTCTTGTACTTGGGACACCTAGTGGAGAATGTTTTTACAGAAGAATAAAATACAAACAAAATGCTGCCAAAGTTCTATGTGTAATTTGCAGCAGGAAAGCTTCCCATGAAGCATTCTACTCATTTCTGGTGCACCAGTCACTACTTTAAAAGGACTGTTAGTTTTGCTGCTACTACTAAAGCTAGGAAAAGAGTAAACGACAGGAAAAAATATATTTACCAGMGTTATTACAGTTTCTTATTTGTATTACCATATGGCCTAGAAGCCCAAGTTATAGACCTAATATCACTGTGATAGGTGATTTGAAATTTCAAATTTGAAATTTGGGAGAAGTTTCAGGTTTGTTTTCCTCATCTGAAATGCTCCACCCATCCTGTATTGTACATTAGTTACTAACTCTGAACTTTCATKTGTTTGACCAGAACTCTAAATCATGTTTCCTTTAAAAAGGTACAAAGAATTATTTAATTTTTCTTCAATAAAAAAACAGGCTGATCAKTTTCCATGTCAAAGCTGTGTGTTCTAAAATCAACACAATGTGTGCTTTGAAACACTGTTTTTCACTCTAGTGCATACCTGTTAGAAGTGCTTTTCTTGGTAAGATACCAGTAGAAATCATCATTTCCTTACAATAGCAAATACAGCCATTGTCATACTGATTCAGRCCAATTAATCTAGTCCAACACTAACAGTGACCAGCATCAGAGAAAAGAGCAAAAAAGCATGAAATTGGCAATTATGAAATTATCTTTCAATAGGTAAGGTTGCTTCTTATATCTGAATTTAGAAGTGAAGTGCCCTGAAGCTTGGGTGTCCATAGAAATTGTGCTGAACTTCTGAGTCAAATGGTATCATATGGCAGCGAGTTCTAGGCTGCTCAAATGTATTATTGTACTATCATTGTATAAGCTTAATTTCAAAAGTATTTCCTTCTGCTTTTAATTTTCTTGCACTTTTGCTCTRGAAATGCAAAAGGTAATAAGTTTTAGTGGCTGCAATTTAAGYAGCCTTTGTATTCACCCTCAAAGCAAACACAAACCATGTTTCTGCACTCCTAGAAGGAGAAGTAATGAGAAGCATGTAACATAAAAGCTTTAGAACAAATACTTTACATCTAGCTACATCCCTTTTCTACTCTCTCACAATGATGGTATTCATGCATTCATATAAATGTGAATATTTATTTTTAATAAMCAGCCAATACCACAAAAACATAAACTCACACGGACACAAACATTAAACCGTCTCCATCGCTGAATACAGTTTTAAACACAGAAAAGCAGTTTTATTAGCCCTTGAAGAGAACAGTGAAGGAGAAAAAGGAAAAATAAAAAAAATCATGTACATTGCCTAAACAGCCTAGCAAATTTAGTCATATATTTAGTCATTAAAAGCAACTGAAGAAATGTGTATTCTATTACTTCAAAAATACCAGCTCCATTGTTTGGAAGATCACTAACAGAGGATCCAAAGCAAATAGAAAACCTCCAAGACAATTGAAAAATCAAATATACAGTGCAAATGCCAAGAAGACAACTTTGAAAGTCAAAAAGATTAATTTGAAAATTAAAACCTACCCAAGTAATAAAGGAAAACAATTAGAAACTCTGCAAAGGAATGATCCCTCTATRCAGTACAGGACCGAATGGATCTTCTACAAAAGTTGTTATGCAGGGTAAAGTTGACAATGAATATGTATACTGAGCTGCTCTTGTTGAATACACACCAAAACTACAACCAATAAAGTTAGTATACTCGATTTATAGGATTAATAACATAAATTGTATAGATACATGTATCATGCTCAAAAAACAGAGCAATGTGCAGTAACTATTGTATCTTACAAGAGGAAAAAAAAAAGAAGCCGGAATAGCTACTGATGCCTAATGACAATTTTGTAAAAGAACCCTATTTAACTGCTACATAAATTCGTAACTTTATCGCCAAGAGTTCACTTGTTCTTACTAGACACTTSCAAACAAAACCGAAACGCATCTGAGAGCCAGATCAAACAATGTCTGAAATTCCAGGAAAGACTCCCATTGACTTGAGTGGTTTTTGAGTGGAGCCCAGAAATTATTAGATCTGTTCTCTTTGAAGAGACTGCAAAACTTGTTATTTGTGGTTAGTCCTGTGAAGCACCAGTACTTAAGAAACCAGCCCTCCTTAATAACAAATCACACCTCCAAATTGCTTTCACAGTGGTGATACCCTGGAGCTATGCAAGACCCTGAGCTGTCCTTCAGTGTTTTACCATCAAAAATATTGCCAGTGAGCATTGTCCTGCTTCCACCTCCAGCATACTCTAAATGAAGGTAAATAAGGCATTCATGCAGGAAATTAACACATGGCATAAAATAATACCAAGCTTCAGGGTGAAAGCCAGCATCMTGTCAGAGGGAAAATCAGAGTGTAACAGGGTGTGTGCAGTCCCAAGCAGGAGCTCAGCAAGGCAACTCAAACCCCCAGTARATGAACTGACAGATCAGGCACACAAACCAAAACTAACAGTAGTCACTTGTGCTAAGGCCTGAAAAACCACAGGTGACTTTTCTTAACTTTCCTTGATTTCTGCAATGTTCCTGTGCTCTTATCATATATTTTGCTAAATTGTTTGCAAAACTCACATTCAACTATCTTAATATATCTTTCACAATCTACATAGGTTTATAAGCAATGCGGTGCAATTCTTACTTCTGTTACCATTCTATGTGGGCTTTATTATTTGGAAAACAACAGGGAGAGAGAACCAATGCCAATCAAAAAAATCTATGGGAGTCTCYCTTGAAAGTGAGGCAGAAGCAACCAGCTTCAGAGTTCAAGTAATGTAAAACACTGTCCCCAGCATCCTGAAGAGGTATCAAAAGGGTGACAAGTGAACCTTCTCTGTTTCAGATTCCATTAGATGCCAAAAGAGCCTCTAACATTTTGGTTAGCCCTGAAAATTTCCATGGTCTGTTTGAGACAGATTAGCTGGGATTCCATCACCAGAGTGCTTGAGGTATTTCCTTCCTTTTCCACTTCCCAAGATTTCCTGCTTCCAGATTCAGTTCTGGTATATCATCAACCCTTAGCCCTGGTTCTTCCTTGAATGGTAACTTCTTACATGGMAAATAAAGTGATTTTAAACAGTGCCTGTGCCCGTGGCACTACAGCCCAGTCACCCATGGGTACCAGTAATACCCACACGAGGTTGTGGTAATATTCAGTGCATGAATAATTCATTAGGGTTTTTTAAACTTCCAGCAATGTACATTCACAGAGTAGTCTGCAGCCAGACTACAGCACAGGAGTCACACAGAAGACAGATGAAATTTTGTAGCAATATTCACACAAAAAAACATGGGAAACAATTTGAGAAATAAATCAGAGTTTAACTAAAAAAAAATAAATTAATAAAAAAAAAAACAAAACAAAAAAATAAAAGCCTCTATGACCAATTTTTGGCCACGAATGCAGACGAGAAAAGAGGTAAGAGCAATAACATCTTTAGAGAAGTTGCAAAGCAGTTGGCAGTTCACAAAGATGAAAATTTCAGGAAAAATGCTTGGGAGTGGAGCAAAAAGAGCTGCAATGAGCAGGACTAAATTTTACTATTTGGACTATTCCTGCCTCAAGAAGAGGAAGCAAAGGCCAGGGTCAACAAGGGGTCACTCAGCCAAGCCAAAAATGCRGAGTAGGTGTTTTGGATATTGCAACACTGTGAACCAAGCACTAGGCAAGGAAGAGGACACAAAGAACCTTGTGTTTGCTGATCCTGATATACAGGGGCCAAAAACAATAGAAAGCAATAGAAAGAATATTTCTTCTCCACAGGTGGCTCAAACTGCAGAGAAGATGCCTGGGGCTGGGGTGGGGGGAACTGGGACACTGCATCCCTGGGCCARCTGAGCTCTCCAGTACACTGCACAAGGGAGCTTAGGAGAAAGGAAGTCTGGGGCCAGGCCAGAGCATCATTGTACAAAATGGTTTCACTGAGCCAAAACTCTCCAAGGAACAGCTGGTCATATTTGCTGCATCCCCATACTGTGAAGCAGAAAATGCAAGTCCACTGCCTGCTGTCTTCTAAGGAAAGCTCTCTGTAAGCTGTTGGCACTGTATTTGTGCTTTGCTCTATCAATTTGCTTAGGTTTTCAGGAGGATAAAAAGGGGCAAAGCAAAATAAAATAAAGGTCCTGAAAAGTAAATGGAAGATGTCTGAGAGTTTACAATGAAGAGGAACCAGGGAGAAGAGGGGGAGGACGGAAAGGGGGAAGAGACAAAAAAGAAACCTTTTGTGGGAGCTGATTCATCACACTATTTTCCTGTTAAGATTATAACAATCTCCTTTATTTTAATATATTCAGGAAATTACTTTATTTCAATCAGAATTGTCTCAGGCTGAAATGACAACTGCTAATGGCAGTCTATAAAACCCAGACATTCTCTCTGACTCATTATATATATTTCTAGGGGAAAGTAGAAAATCATCTAKCTATTGGAAGTCATTGCTGTCTCTTGGCCAGGCAAACATGCACCAGAAAGCAGCACAGAAACATCCCCCAGGAGCACCAGCTTCTCTGGTCTGAGCAAGGAATTACTCTGTGGGCCCAATATGTCAATTCTCTAGTTTTCAGTTGATGAGTTATGGCCTTTACACTGCGCTACCACACTCCTTCAGCATTTGCCTTCAGGAAATACTCTAAAAATGAGTTTRTAAGGAATATTTTCTTAAGAAGAATATTTTTCAAGCAAGATAAAACCTTGTGTTTCAGGGGATGTCTGAAAATAAAGACTAGGAAGATCATTTTCCACCCAGAGAAGCTGATACTCTTCCTAGGAATACTGTCCAGTSTGGGACAGAGACATGGACTGGACCTGATACAGTGTTTCCATTCTTCCAAAAAAAAGCAATTCTGAAAAAGCGTAAATATAAATTTTCCTAGAGGATATAAACAAAATGCTCACCTAACAACATCACTTGCTCCTTTTAGTACCTTACCTTTTTCTTCATGTTAGCCCTTTTTGTTAAAGCAGCACTATGAATATTTCAAGGCTGCTAATTACGGAAAAGGTGTGAGGTTATTGTGTCTAAACATAGCCAAACACAGAACAGTGTCTGGCTGCAGGAAATCCAAACAAAAATCGTAGAATCACAGAATCACTGAATCAATTAAGTTGGAAAAGACCTTTGATATCATCGAGTCCAGCTTATGATCCAACACCACTAGWGACACATGCAGTCTTYTCTTAAACACCTCYAGAAACGRTGACTCCACTGTCAATAATTACATATAAATTATTTTGTTCTCACTCTGTACTGAAGTAGAGCTTTGTACAGCATAAAATWCTAGGTGGATACTGAATCTTCCATTTGAATATATTTTTAGAATAAGGGTTATTTATTTGAGTTACTAGTCCTTGAAATTATCTTTAAAGGACACTATGTARTTTTAAAGCCTGGTTGTTACAATTTTTTGAGGCTTTAACAGGGTCTTGCAGCTGAAAATGCTGCAACACACTAGATAGATCGTGCAATTTTTGTTCTTACTAATGACACTCAGTATTGGCTCTCAAAACAATAGAGAGAATGTACCTTAGAAAACACAATTTCTGTAGATGTCTAGGAGACCAGAAAAAAAGCAAATAAATAGCATAAGTTGAAAATGAAGTTGACATAAGAACATGTTGACTAAGTGTTTGTGCCTCACACCATTAAGTCACAGCAATTCCTTTAGACAGTTTCAATGTACCTTTATTTGTTTTGTATTATTTTATTAACTACCCATATTAGTGGTGTAGTTTGGGTCATTTATAAGATGTTACCTTCATCCACAACACCTTTTGTCACACAAACATGTTTTTTTTTACATTTCAAATGGAACAACTGTTCAGCTTTTTTTTCTTTCTTTTTCCCCCCCTTTCCCTTGCTTTGGCTTACCACCCAAGATGTGCAGGTTGATGTTTTTTTCCCCTTTCATCTCAATATATAAATGCAATAATAGAAGTAATTAATGTCTAGCTGTTTAACTTCGATTTTATGCAGAGTAGACATCTGATGATCAAATCCACCCAATGTCTGCAATTARAGCAACTTGTGCAGCTGCGCTTCCTCTTGCGAGCTGGAATGCTCTTCCCTTTTGCTCTGAACCAATCTGTGATGCACTTGATATACAATGTTCCATGTACAGCTTKGAAATAAATGTGGGATATTATTCTATCTTCAAGGCCAAAATACAGAAAGGCTGCATTAAGCATTTAGGTGGGAGAAGGAGAGAGRGAGGGAGGTGGGGAGAGGAAAATAAAATGAAAAGGCAATGACTGCAGATGCCCAGCCTGTATGTGGCACTGGAAAATCATTGTCAGCTTTGCTGTCACTGTCACACTAAACTTCCCAGATGTTCATATCTGGAAATGTCACAAAATGTCATGGCATAAGTTGCTGTATTTTGTTTTCTGTAGAAAGGGTGAACAATAATAAAACAGCCTCAGGAGTGTATGGCAAGAGAACAGCAGCTTGTAAAGGTCTCAGTAAAACAGCATGTGTGCACATTCTGGAAAAGAAGCAAACATCAGCTTCTTTTCTTTCTTCCTTTTTTTTTTTTTTCCTAATTAATAACAGTGCTTGAGCTGATAGAAATTTAACATTTAAATTGAACCAAAAGAAAAGGCCTTTTTGTAATCTTCTCCAGATCTCAAAGCTGCCTTTGTCCGAGAGCTAAAATGCTGATGTCAGATTAGTTATTGACAGAGCCAGTACAAATTTGTTCCATGTTCATTTATCTTCTGGAATTTGATATAGTGCTCCACAATTAAAAGCAGAACCCTCTGTGAAATAATTTCTTCATTGCTGACATCAATGTGTGTGGGAGAAAGCTTTGCATTTTAAAGCAACATCTTTCAAAGCACAGATTTTATCTTCTCCTCAAGGTTTGCGGTTTTGAGTGGAGTCCAGGTTAGGTTCTCTACGTGACATCTTCTTTCTCTGAAATTACYTCCATTTGCTTTTCAGAAAGCAAAACCACCTATACATGCATAAACTCAATGAGACACCCTACACTTAACCATTAAGATTAAGCATTATWAAATGGTATCTGCAGTCTATACATCCAAATAAAACGGCTTTGGATAAAATGATTTTGGCTCCTTTACAAAAGAAAATAAGAAAGAGAATCAATCATCTGTTTTTCTCTGTTCATAGAACTCAATGCAGAACCAGAAGCTACAGTTAAAATCCCTTTCTTACAATCTTCTCTTGCCTGTAATTAAGTTCATTGTAAAACGTTAATATTCCAATGCTGTGACCTACTTACAAAGTCAGAACTGTCAAATGGCTAAAAGTGACCCATTCACTTCCATATTGATTTTTACGAAGTCACTAAGTCCCTTTGCTGTTTGTGGAATCATGTACCTCAGCTTTATCTACACAGAATGTGTGGGGCACACACTTGTGCCTTTTTATAACATAGAGCATGACAGTTCCTGCAACTACAGAACAGAGGTGGGCACAAGGAACTAATCAAGAATAAATGCTAAGCCAGAATAATCTGTTTTCAAAGATATATTTGCTCCAAGACAGTGACTTATTTCAGTACCTATTTTATATATGCCAAGTGACTCAGATGTCATCATTTAGTCTTGCAGTCCTTGGTACATTAGTCTAATGTAACATCTTTGAGCAGCTGCATTCTCCTTTATGTGAAGGACAGGTGACAGCTATGCTTTGGTCAACTGTAAATTTGTTCATTCCTAATCTCTTTTTCATCACACTCGCTTTATTCTATAATGGTTGGCTCTACTCYTTTTCAGTGCCTTACTCCTTTTATCCAGCCCAAGTGTTTATCCATGTTGATGAGCRCTCAAACTTTGAAACATTTTGATGCTTTTCAATTATCTTATTAGATGCTATGTTTCAAAAGTGAGGTGAACCATTCTGTTAATTCAATAAAAGCACATCACCAAATGACAGAGTCTGCACATCATTCTGGTGCTTTCTGTTGTCATCTGAGGGCTGAAGATTTTACCTGGAAACAGTCATTCATCATCCACTGTTACCTGAAACAGAAGGCTTGGCCTCCCACACTCAATAAATCCACAGGAATGTCTGCTAAACCCCTTTAAACAAACAAATGWTATCATATTCACATATATCAAGGGAAACAGACATCCATAAGGTCAGGTCGGCCTCCTTATTTTTTTGTTATTATCTCTGTCTCTCCACSTCTTCGTAAACATTAGGCTGAGCAGGAAGGTATAGCTCCACTTCCAGTTATCCTCTCAACCACTCTGATTCCTGGTACCCCCTGGCTTCTCAAACTCACGGTGCAGCTGCCTGCAGTGCTGTCACATTAACCCACTGCTGAGGTGGCCAAGGGAGGCTGAATAAAGGCATCCATCCTGATTTATCCATTTGCCAGTTGCAGCTTGTCCATTGCACATCCTCTGCTGAGATTGGGTGTGGAGCGTCCCAGATGGGAGGGGATGCTCGTCCTGAAATGGATGTGTTTGACCACAGGATAGAGCAAAAAGAATGCACAGTAAGCTAGGGTAGGGTTTTCCAGCAAAATAGGGATTAAGAGACTCCTAAAACAATCAGGGAACAGGCTCAAAGTCAAACTTCAGAGCTGATGATAAAAAAAMTACTTCCACAGAAACTCAGAAGAGGCAACGCAGGGTTTGTTGCACCTCAGAGAGCTGATGAAAGTTGCTGGAATCATAGCAAGACCGAATTCACTCAACAGTCACAGTAGGCTGAGAGGGGTAAGAGGTTTCTGCTGTCAAACCCTTTATTTTAACCCACCTTGACCAACAAGACTTGAATTTTCTCTGTATCAGGAGCTTTTCACCTTTAGGGGGTTTGGGTTGTTCATTTGAAAGAACAGATGTGGCCAGATCTCCATGAAAGAATCAACTGAGACTAAGTTGTCAGAAAGTACAGGAAATGCCTGTATCACTTCAGATTGTTCATTACAAACTCCTTCCTCTGCTTGGGCTGTTACTTTGCCATTTCGTAAGTTACACAAACAAACTTCTTGTGAAAAACTGGRTAGTAGCCACTGTCAGTTCTATAAAATGGTGTGGTATAATTCTGCTCCCTTTTTTTCACATAGGTATCTCTCTGCAGAATTTGCAGCTGCCTGTTATACAGACTATTTTAAGGACCTAAAGAGCTACATTTGCAGGGAGGGATTAGCATATATCTTCTACATCTAAACACTACACAATTGAGACCCCATGAAAAAATGCGTAATTCCCACTCATACCAACTTGCAACAGCAAATAATGTCACCAGGAAAGTGATACAGCCTTACTTACATCACTGGCAGAAAAAAAAGCCCCAAACAAAGCAGATGAAGAAACAGGGCAAAAATAAAGCAAGCAGAAACACTGCTAAGAAATAGCTTTGTGTTAATATACCCCATGGGGCAATAAGTGCTGGGCATGAGACTTCTAAGTCAACCTCTCATTTWGTTTCAGCTTCTGCTATGCTATTTAGTCCCAACCCTGCATAACAATTAAGATGTTATTTCTATTTTATGTTCTAATGGATGTGTAGGCAATAGCTTATTTCATTAAATGAAAAATGGAAGTGCCTGGAGTCTCCTAAACACTTCAAGGTATTTCAAAAACTACAGGCTTTTCTTCTTTCTTGTCAATRTCTTCTTTAAGGAGGGGAATTATTTTCAGGCTTTCAGTGTACTTGAATACAGTTGTCTCCATTTATTAATATCAATACGATTGCAGCTGTATCTGTCTATATTTATTGAACTGAAAAAGCCCGGAGATATGAAATTTCCAGTATAAGAATTCTTATCTCTCTAATTCATTTTCAGAATTTGTTTCTTGGTATACAGTATTTACTTCTCTGCATTTCAGATTCTTTGCTTGAGTTGTTACCTGTTCCCTTAAGCTTTCTAACAAATGAAAGTATTGTACTAATACCTGAGGCAGAGTTTTCTGAAAAAGCCAGTCTAACGTGTCCTTTAAGATGAAGGTAAGAAAGCTTCATTCCAAAACACAAAAGTTTGCAAATCTATCAAGGATGGTACCCATTATATTTATAAAACATGTTAAAGACAGCTGTTTTTTTTTAAAGACAGCTTTTAACATTCAAAAYTCCAGAAAGTAACCCAGAATCTTCCTTCCAATTTCTTGGACTGAAAGGTTCCATTTTTTATTGAAAATACAATTTGGCAGGTGGGGGAATTTATCTAGAGCAATGCAGTAACACACAAAGCTGAAACAATATTACAGAATTATTTCATTCTATTTCAAACAAAGAATWGTCTAATTTTGTGGAAAAGACTAAAAATTTTTGACTTTTTATCTCAGTTTGGGACATCATTATTTTTAATGWATTTCTGGGTTTTGGAAGACCAAATAATTGTTTCTCACTCAGATCTTTCCCTAAATATAGAAATTCTGAAGGGCTCCCAGTCCCATTTCTCAAATCCTTTTGCATTTTGGCATGAGTAAATGATGACCAGCCTTAAATACTACCTGTGGCTGCCCCTTATCATTCTTTGTTCTAAGAGGACAGTAAAGGCAATATAGTTATTTTAGTTTCTTGTTTCTTGTTTCCAATACTTAGCAATATATGTTTCTTTCCCACTATGACTATATATCCTTATTGTCTGCTTCAGCCCATAGTGGCAATTCCTTATGTTAATTCCTAGGAAATATTCCTGGCAACATGGCAGATCAACACAAACTACTTGCACAATCATTTTAGAGATATTGGTTATTTCCATCTTAATGAACTTCTAGGTATCATGCTGGAATTTAAATATCCTTTTGTGGTTTTGCACACATGTAGGGTAGGTAGAATTTTACAATAGGATTGTTCTGACAAATGAGACATGTGCTTTCCGTAATCTAAAGCATGAAGTGAATATGGAGCTGCTAGTTTTATGTACTTCAGGTCATTGTTTTAAGCTGCAACTTAAAACAGTGCTACCTATGGTTTTCTCCTAAAAATTATAATGAAAGTGATCCTATACGTCACTTCACTTTAATCCCTCATACAGCTGCAACATGGTCCTTTTAATAGTACATTTACAGTTTTGTTTCTTATTTAGAAAGAGACCTGAATTCCTGTGTTTATATAAATAATAAAAGCATAAAATAGTGGGGTGAAAATGTAGGTCACTAAGAAAATGCAAGATATACAAAGAATAATACTGGGAATTTTTTCCTCCCCCCCCTTTTTTTTTTTTCTTTTTATTGGGCCATTCATCTAAGTAAGACTACTGGAACAAAGCCTATTGAAGCAGCAAACCGGTCTCAAGAATCCATCAATTTAACTGGAGTACACAGTCCCTTCCTAATGAATCAAACAAGCAAAAAAATCTTTGAGTTATGAACATTTTCTTAACTTTAAATACTTTAACATTGCCTTTGTTTAAGCAATGCTTGAGGCAAGGATAAGGACAGTCTTTGCCATTCCCTGATCAGGATCAGCTCCTTAGTTCCCACAGATCACATTAGGTCTTCACCTCCTCTTTCTKTTCTCTCCTTTTCACCAGACACCACAGGGTCACAGGATTGATGTGTTGCAGGCTGATGTGTTTCTGCCATGTGTCTCTTCACATTTCTCTGGCAGAGTTCTGAGAGAGTGTTAAGCAAAATCTGGCTCTGCTGGCCCCGCATCCTCATAGTAAAATGTATCCAACCCCGGTGTCTTTGCCAGGGCAGATTGACTCGAACTGAGGAGAAACCATGACCTTTCCATTTCATTCTTCCTCACTGCCATGTCGTAGCCAAGCTGTCTTATTCATCAGAGCATTTAAGTGTGTGGTTTTAGTTATATACATGCTTTGCTGAATCCTAGCCTCTATAATTATGGAAAAAAAAATCAACAATTGCTTAGAATACAGTTGCGTTTTTGATAAATGTCAAAGGCATTTCCAGCCCTGGATGAGTGCTCTTTAAAGTGTCAAATAAATCTAAAATAAATACACACTACTAGAATTCACAGAAAAAATACCAAATTTGTCTTCAACTAGTTACTCCCATAAAATCAATATTCTGGTCTTTTTACTTGCCCTCAGGGATTTTTTTAAATCTTTATAAATTTAGAAAATTAGCAGAATAGGAACAATTCTTATGGAAAACTTACATTGTAGCTTCTTTCCTCATATTCTTAGCCTACAGAGATAACAAAATATAGGTCATTGAATGGACACTAAGGGCCAAGCAAGACAGGGAAGGAGCCCTGCTTCACAAAATACTACTCTCTTAYATCTATTACCTATTCCTACAGGGGGAAAAACCCCCAACTCTCCCCACCCAGCCTCCCCCAACATACTCAAGAAAGCCAAAACAAAATTGAATAAAAAACAATACCCAAATGAATTTGTGTTCAGCTTTTATTTACACCTCAAAAGAAAAAAATAAAAGCAGTAAGATTTCTCTTGAGCCCTTGAATGCACTCTATATGAAGTCACTATGGCCAGTTTTGTGATGAAGTTCCTCTGACCTAGCGAAAACTCATTCTCTTAGATTWAAAATATCTTCCATTTCCCTATTTTAAGTTTTCCACCCAAGGATACTGCACTACACAAAACATGRAAAGCATCTTATTGCTTTCAACAGTTGAAAACCCAGAGAAATTAAACTGTTGCTTACACTCATCCATTGGTGTTAAGAAGTCACRTTGTGGCTATCCATTAGTTGCCTTTTAGAAGCACTTAGCAACATAATCCTCATTAGATTCGTAATCAGAATTTCTTCTAGCACAAGCAGTGTATTCATTCTGCAGTTCAAAAGATCATGGCAGTAAATATTTTCRAATATTTTTAATTGTCTCTGACTTCCAGAAGATTTCAAATGATTCAATACATTTAAGATGCAAAAGGACTGAAGGTTCTATAGGCAAAAATAGTTATTAAAGAGAGAAGCTAGCTTATACAAATTACACATAATTTTCATATACCTAATAGAAATAGCCTTCAGGCTAAAATACTCTCATGTTATTCCATAGAGACTACTTAAACTAAAGGTAGGGATCATTAGGTGACAACTGAAAATAATTTTTTCTTAAAGTGATTTTTCATTATGCCTGGACACAGTAATATATTACACCTGTAACTTTACTTTCAAAGAAACTTCTTGAAAAGGAAAAATGTGCAATAGCATCACATTAATAAAGGTCATTCACTTCTCCATAAAGACAAATTTAGCAAGTCAAGGGAAGTCTTATCTTCTCTTACATGCACAACCACGAGGAGTTAATGACAACTAAGGAGAACTACATCGACTAAACCGTGTTTAATTGATTCAGCAGAACCACATTACATGATTTTAAAGGTACCAGAAATCCAGAGCTCAAGAAATCTTAGCAGGTGCTGGGAAAGTGAAAAAAATTCCYTCTGCTGCAAAAGCTCATTGATTGAAAAAGGCTCAAGAGTTTCCCAGTGAAAATTTCAAACATTTTTGTAGCAAAGAGTCRAATACCACCACATAAATTAAGAGTATTAAGCACTAATCCAATAGTATTTCCCCCTTATGAGAGCAGGGAAGAAATGGTCTTCAGTCAAGAYAGAACCAGTAAATAAGCAAACTTTCAGGTACACCAAACTGTGAGGCATCAAAATATCAGCAGKGGGGTTACTCCAAGGGCCAGACTACCCCTGGAGCACACTGGACAAGGCAGGTACTTCCAACATGCACAAAAGCAAAGAAATAACCAGAAGCCAAGCTCCTCTACCATCTTAAACTGTATCAGGCTCCTACCCATCAGGGGAACCAGACCAGCCTGGTGCTGATCTGTTAGAAGCCAATGGGAAATCAAGAAACCAGCTGTAAAACTGGGCATAATCTGTATGTGCGCTGAGAAGAAATGGGTGTCTGAGTCATTTTGTGGAATGATTGCATTTGCCAMTAGTACGTCAACTACAGTAAAACAAAAATTCCAACTGGAACGACTTCCTTTGACCCTTGAGTAAGAGTTTGGGAGGGGCCCATCTGCTACCACAACAGGTGAAGGACACTTTTGCCTTCCCGTGTCACTATGACTCCCACCAGGCAAAGTGACTCAGGTGAAAAAAAAAAACGGTACAGGGGTAATGATACTCATCCGACAATCTAAATCCAGATGCACCAGCTAGGAAATTATAAAATGTTGCTTGACATGTCAACAGCAATGACGAGACTGTTTGCACCACAGAAAGGTGGGTGTGGGTTGGTAGGGAAACAGAAGGAAGCTCACCAGAGATAATCACACTCCACTTACCTCAGTGTTCTTCTTAGTTGTGGCTTTTGATCTTAGTTTTGTTGCTATACTCTAGCAAGTGCTTTTTTTTGTCTCCTGAGTGTAGCGAAGGGTGTAGCAAATAATCCGTGGTCATCAAGACCAAACAGCTTCTGTAGGGTTGCACGGTAACTGAGGATACTTAAATCCTGACTGTAATGGATCTAGTGTCAGAAGAATAGCCTGTGTAGTCAATCTGACATCATTAGCTAGAAGCAGAGAAGAAGACTTTCCCTTTACCAAGGGAGGCTCCAGRATCATTTAGGTATAACATGAGATACACTAATTATCACTTCTGGCTTAAAATTTAGTGAATAATTATAATAAAATGTTCATTTTTATCACAAAATGCTTAAACAAAATAGAACCATAAACAGAAGGCTACCTCTTAATCATGGCAACATTACCTCTAAAATAATATGAAACAAGTTAATTAGTTCTACAGACTACCACTCCTCAGGACAATCCATTTGTCAGACTGGCAAAAGATAAAAACAAAGGGTATAAACATTCCCCTCAGTAATGTTTCCAGAAGAGTTTCTATATGCTAGAATATTTATCTACATGCACTGTTATTTATATCCCTTTGGAAACAACATCCATTGCCTCACCTACCAAGGCTTAGCATTAACTTCAGAAAGAGTATAAAAACTGTCAGARTACAGATCTGAAGAGACTCTAAAATCTACTGGTTTCATGTGTCTCAAAAAAAAAAAAAAAAATCATTTTGGCAGAACAGAGTTATTTCCAGGAAGGTTTGGAGACTGTTTTCTAAAAGACACATTGAATTGCTAACTAATTGCAGTCACATTATTTGCCATATCATCAGTGGTGAGCATTTTATGGCTGGATGCAACTAGATTAATATCAATTAAAAAGATGAGGGCTTTKTATCATGTATTTTTATTTAGTCTGACAGCTGCTTTCTGAATGGCACAGAAGAGTGCCTATGAAATAATGAACCAAGTGAATAAATAATAATAATAATCAGTACCCTCTCATATATTCTTTAKCTCTTTTATAGGTGATGCACTTCATAAAGGAGGCAAAGATAAGAGTTTAAGTTCTGCCAGTTGTCATGCTTGAAATTCCATCCCAAAACTAAGCAATCTGTACTGTCTGTACTGAAACAGASAATATTGAAAGCAACAGAATGAGGAAATACTGCCAGAAATTACACAGGTATGAGTACAGAGATATCACTGGAAATCTGAAAAAGGATTAAAAAAAGAAAGCAACAGAGAACTGTAAGGAAGGGTACAAAATACTGGAAGAAGGCTGACACTGCCTTTGCCTTTTTCATGTAGCATTTTCCTGTTTTTTGCTTTCCTATGATTGGTCTACCTTTTGAGACCTTTGTGATAAACAATAGCCACTTACACAGCTTCTTTGTGTGTCCTGTAAAGTAAATAAACATTTAATCAACTCCTAATTTGTCACAAAACATTAACATTGCTTTAATGATTTAGGGCTGCACTTCAAAACTCTTTCAGTAACTGAGATGATCAAGCACTACTGCCACTCACCATACAAGACATACTTCAGCCTCGCACGAAGCTTCATCCCAACTCATGCCATRCAGAGCTTGGCAATATGCTTAGGCTGGACTGTTTTGCTATGCAAGAATCATTAGGCTTTTGTTCCCACATTTTTCTCTTGAACTTTCAATCCTGGTTGACTTTGCTACTGACATCAACATTACAACACCGGCAAGACAAGGAAGATGAACTACAAAGTATTTGCGTGGTAGATAACAAACAAGGGAAGTTGTAGAATTCCCTAAGTTTGCAGAGATCTTTTACATCAACTCCTTTTAAACACAAGCGAAGTTGACAAGATTGATTCTTTGGCTTTCAATTAAATTTTTGGTTGTGGCCGCCTACTGAAATCCCCAGTAGAACATGACAGTCTCTTGACAAGCAGTCCAGAAGTAACAATATGAAAATCTTTAAAAACACAATGGCTTCTCCTATGTTTTTGCTCATTTGATGTTTTAGTTTTGTTCTTTGTTTGCAGCTTTTTTAAAGTTGTTGGTTTTGTTTTAGTTGTTGGTTTTGTTTT
>NW_026623261.1:2407751-2456752 GCF_030028575.1 Malurus melanocephalus
TAAGGAAGAGTTCAAATGTTGGGCCTGCCCAACGTCCAGCTAAGGAAAGGTTTTTCAATTCCCGGTCAAATGGGATTCTTTTTTTTTTTTTTTTTAAACAAGCATTCTGCCATTTGGTTCAACTCTTCTGAAAAGCTTCAGTGACAAATTATGAACTTGGAATTAAGGATGCAGACTACAATGATCCTGCCTAAATTAAGCWTTGACAGGTTAGCCATGACTAGTTGATCTATAGAGTAGTTAATCTATAATCAATGAAATAAATAGACACATATAAAATGTGCTTCATGTTTGCCATTATTTGACGTAGCTGCTTCCCTCCATTGGGTACAAGAAGTGAATGAGCCACTTGGGTGAGAGTAACAGCTTTTAGTACCTGGTGAGTRAAAAGAATCTCCATTTACATGTCTGAGAAGAAAGAAAATGTGACCCCAGCTGATAGAAATATGTTCCAGGAAAACCTGAATATAAAATATGAGCTTCTTTCTCAATGCAGTTCAGCGCTATCAGTGGTGAGAGCTTGAAACAAAAATTACATTGATTAAAAAAGTAATTTATAACTTGKAACTGTACAGATCAAGTTGCCCTTTTTAAACATCAGAGAATTACTGAACAGAAGTCCCTGGTGTCATTTGTTCTACTGGCACATCTAAGTCTGCTGTGCATGAACTCCACATTGAACAGCCCACCCTAAGCTGTAACTCAGACTGATGCATYCAGTGGTTTCTCCTGCCCACTAGATTTCTTGCCAGCTAGTTCTCTTCCATGAATTTGCCATTAATTTAGCTCTACTCCAGAAGTGCTATGACATGATTCAAATGTACTACTAAGTCTTCTAAAAGGACAGTAATAAATAACGTAACAGCAATTAATTGAAATCTGGGATCCTAACACTGAAAAAGGCAATAATTACTTTTGGCATGATCCCCTAGTGCACTGAAAATCTAACATTTGGAAAAGACACCAAAACAGGCAAGACACACTAAAAACAGGCAAGAGCTAGAAAATTTATTTAGCAATTTTCAACATCAGAAAAAAATAAAACCAATGTGAAACAAACGGGGAAACAGAATATCAAAGTCAGAATAAAAAAAATATTTTTAAATATTTTTAATTCTCTTTTCTTCGTGTTTGCAGGAAACTGCATTATATAACAGGACAGACTCTTCAGATGAAAAGATTTATAAAATATATAATTGTATGTATGTCATTATAGTCACAAAAATCTACATTAGTAAAGAAAAAACCTATCACCTTGAGGTCTGCAATTTAGATTTTGCATTTCCTGTAATCCATTTGAACTTTCTTTCAGTCAGTGTTCAGTAACCTGAACTGAAATATCAGTAATTTCACAATGCTGAAAGGCTTTTAGACTTGCACCTGGTCAGACATCTCCCCTCCTTCTCTTTRGAAATCCACAAAATTATGCAAAATCACTGTGTAAGTGCAAAGCAACACACATTCAGCTGAAGGTTTGGCACAATATGGGGGTAGAGCTAAGCTATATTTTTAGTGTAAGAAATCCTTCCAAAATCACAAAAGGTAGAATTTTGACAGGAACTGACAGAAATTTCTGCTTAAGGCTGTAGGATGATTTGAACTGCCTGCAYCACGTTCCCTATACATAAGTACATTTGACAGAAGATAGCAAACTGAGTCCAAAACCCAATTAAGAAAATACCACAAGAAAAATCCCACCTCTACATCTTTGTACCATCATAACAGGCATAGCAAAATTGCCCAAGATGACACAAATCTTCGAGAAAGAACTACTCATCATGATTAAATAGGGCTCCTTGAGATGGAATGTAAGCATGCTGATAAAGTAATGCCAGGGAAGGACAGCAGTTGTTCATGTTGCATCTCTTCTGCAGTAGGGACACGCAGACTGGAAGGTTATTCTTCTTTTGGGGTTAAGCTCAGCAACAGTAAGAATACATGAATACAGAGCAAGCCTGCTCTAGAGGACAAAATCAAGCTAAAAACTGAAATCAAAACACCTTTTCTTTTCTTTAGTTGGAAAGTCTTTCAGGGAAAGTAATGGTAAAATAATGTTATCAAAGACAGATCTAATGTGAAACAGAATCTGACAGACTTGAAATGATACATCAAGGCAAAGGAGAAACTAAATGCAGTTTCTTTGAAAACTGATGAAAATGTACAAGTAGTTTTTAGTGGTGGTAGTTGATCCTCAAAGGTATCACCACCAGCTACTGAGCAATTCTGGTCTTATTCCATTTCCTGGTCCCAGCTCTCAGATGTGTGATTTTTGTGACACAGGAGGAGCTGACAAGACAAGACGAGCATTGAATCACCAATACTTTGTACACCGGCGCTCCMACACAGGCTGAGATCATGTCCTCTGCAGCAAAAGCCAGTGGGGGTTCRGGCTGCTCTTCCAGAAATTCTGCTTCCTGTGGTCCTCAACAACTGACCTCCCCTTGCCAAAGGCTGCCAAAGTGGTGCTCAGTACAGCCCTCAGTTCATTCTCTCTTTAATTGTCTCTGCTTCCCTAAGCTCAGTCGTTGATATATCTCACATTTTAGGGGCTGTAAGCAGACTCTCACAGTACTACACTCTCTGCTCTGACTGAAGGCTACTTCTAACTCACAGAGGTTGTTTCTGCGACCATCAGGTTCCCTCATACTAGCAGGGTAACCTAAAGAAACCTTAATGTAACTGAATCCTGATGGCTTCTCGCTACTGGCCTTTTGCAGAAGTAGATTTGTTTAGTTATTTGTCCCTCAGCTCCCCAAATTAGGACATTAACCACTGTACATATTCCCAAAACCTTTTCTGACTCATCATGAAAAAAGGGATGGGCTGTACTGCCATGGGCTTCATTTCATAAATGAGGCATCACAGCACCTAAGGAGGAGGAAACCTCTACTTTGCATGACTCAGACCAATTAGATTAACTCTGAAAAGTTCATTATCGCRTTTGGTACTTTCAAATGCCACAGCAGATCATTTGAGAGAATATTTCCAGCAGCTTCTTCTACAGTCCTAACTAACATGCCTTTCTGTTATGGCTTTTCTCCTTCTTGCTCATATCCTTCAAGGCTATGGGATTCAGTATCTACCAAAGSTAAAGCTGATAAAGTTAGGACATTTTCAAAAAGAAACAACGAATGTTCTTATAGCCTTGGTAATCGCAGGGAACCATAACATGGAAGATTTGAATTTAGATCTTGGGAAAGGRTATCTTGCCTCTACCTGAGATAATATCTCTTAATCTTTGAAAAGAACAACATGAATAGTATTCTACTTTACAACAAAAATAAAGGCACAGCACCTCACTGCTCTTTTTAAGAAAACTATCCAGCAGCAGTAGTGCAAATAGCAGGAATAGAGTTGGTTAATAATTTATTGGGCTTTCAGAAAGAAGTCTGAAAACCTCCTGCTAATATCCTTATGATCTCAAGTTTTGGTAAGAGAGACGTTGTACCAACTACCCTGCTGCTTGCCACTGTAATTCAAAGAGTTTTAGTACTTGTGCTCAACTGAGGGAAACTCTAGTTTGAATGTGAACCTTGCAGCAAATCAATATAATCTGCATTACAATACATGGTCTGATTCAAGTGACAGGATACTTTTTAATGATCTCCCACTGTGTACCACTTTCATGTTTTATTGTTGAAATGTTATTTCAGTACCAGTAATTTCACCTTAAACTGAAAAAAAAAAAAAAAAAGATTGCTTTTGTTTCTGCCAGTGTCAGCTGCTTTATTTCAGCATTGTCTATGTAACACTTCCAGTGAGTTCCACCTTCCCCATAGAGATAAAGGCAAGGATGGATGCTAAATTATGCTATTAATTTCATAAAGTATGCATTAAAAAACCCGAAGGAGGGAAAATATCCAAACCCACAACACAAAAAAGCATACCCAGAGCATAGATGACAAAATTTCTATCATTTCTACCTACATAGTTCTCTCTGCCTTGGAACTAAAGCCGAATGACCAAGAGGCATCTACTTCTATTTCTTTTAGCAAAATAGCAATCCATTTCCAGACATTTTTTACCATATGATGCTAATGTTTGATATTGCTCTTTGAAGCCATACCAGAACTGCTCTCTGAGTATATAATTTCTCTAACATATCCTCACTGAAGAGGAAAAACTAAAAATTGGGTGAGATAAATAAAATCATGTAGTAAGTTGCCTACATTTCCTGATTTYTAAAGTACTTATATTTACTCAGGATTTTATAAAATGTCATCTTGTTACATGACATGTTTCTTCTTACACACAAAATAACATATTCAACAAAGTGGCTGAAAATCACTAGTTAAGACATCAAGGTTTTGTATGCACTTCAATTTATACATCTCAAAATTTCTAAATTTGGGCAACAATTATTTCTTTCTCTCAGAGATCCATGAACAGCTATACAGAGCATTAGATGATATGGTCATCCACGAGGCCCATGATGCACCCAGACCTAGAGTGCAATCTTCTGGAGTCAGTTCTAGCCTACAGTAGGTATGTTAAGAACATTAATGAAAGCCAAATGAGAGAAAAATTTTCAATGACTTAAAGTGAGAGGGAAGCACTAGTGCCAGTAGATACTTGACAATATCATAATGCAGCCCTACAATATCATGGAGAGTTATAATCTGCACAGAAAAAAGATAACAGTAGTAAGAATACAGAGAAGAAACTTAAAATACTTATGAAATGAGGAGGGAAAAATCCTCCACTGTCTGAGAATGAAAAGACAAAAATATCCAAGCCTTTTGAAAGACTAATAAATTCTTGTTTTACAAGAAATTCTTGATTCAYCTTAAACCATCATAACTTACTTCATGAAATAAAAAACTTTGTTGCTAGAGAATTACACRAAGTGGCTGACTTGTCAATGAATAATGTCCTTACATCATGAGTACATACAATTATATGAAAAAAACATTTTGGAACCAAAGAATGAAACATCTACAGAGTYCTGTGGGAAAATAGCATGAGTGGCCCGTGATCTTAACTTTTTCAATGACCATGCTTTTTTTAGTCTTTTTCCAGCTGGCTGATCAGAAAAATATACAGATCACAAAAGAACTCATCTCTGAATCTTTCCTTATCTGTCTTTCACAAGCAAATCATTTTTCCATTTTAGTTTCCACAAGGGTGCTAATGGAAACCAATATTGGGCTAAACAAATTATCAAGGCTAATGGATTGCTAATGAACATTACTAGCAGAATTTATGAAAATCAAACTCTCAAATTCACATTCCCACAAATGGTTGCATGTAGATGTGGAGAGAACATTAACAGTAGAGATTGATTTCTGTGCATGAATCTAAGGGAAGTTACTGGGGGGAAGAAAAGGAAGAGACATTGACAGCTATGAAAACAGTCAAAAAGGACATTGCAAAAATGTAKCCTTGTTACTCATTTATCGCAGTGTACTGCTGTGGAGTGACTTCTGTTTCTACATCTGCATTTATCTACTTCCAATGTAATGCTGACCAAAAAATTAGTTATATGCTGCTGTAAGTATTAAAAAAMCATGAGATAATCTCAGGTCTCCTGATCTCAGGATCTGCAGAGATACTCTGCTGATTTGTCTCAAAAACTAGAATATATCATTCGTGTTTGCTTCAGTAGGATAAAAGTTAAAGAATCTGTAGGGATTTCAAGCACAGTATTTCACAGAGAAAATACAGACTCACAGACAGTTCTAGGAKCTCTCAATTGAATCAGTTCTGCTTGGTAGTTAAAGTTGTGTTTTAATAGTGCTGAAAAAGATTGCCAAAAATTAAAAAAAAAAAAGGCGTCTATAGAAAGGCCACAAAAGGTATTTATCACAGTAGCTTTTGAAAGATACCTCTTGTTCTGTCATGGAAAACAATTACATTTATTGCTAAATCACCTCTCTGGATCAAGTATATGCTTTATGCTAACCACTTCCCCATTCTCAAGCAGTAATTAACCAAGAAACATAATTGAGACCCTGTGTTAGTGTAATTGACAGAAAAATTGAGCAAAACAAATTACTTCAAAACTGGAACAAATAATTTGCACCTCTGTACAATTTTTTCCTGACATGAAGATAGCAGGAAGAATCATTGTCTACACAGGTGCCCTTTAACACTTTTGTTGGATGTTTGACACTTTATGCCTCTTTTGTCAACTCCTGCTAAATATGAAAAGTCCACACAGTAAAGTAGGTTTAATCTGAAAAAATGTATTGAAACCTTTACAGATGTTTCAACAGCATGTATTAAAATATATACACTATAAATAGTGAAGAATATATGTTCTTTGACATATGCATGCAATATCCTTTGAGCCAGTTAGTATTTAACTCATCCTAACTTTAYCTCTCACTTTGCCGTTGTGTTTAGACAACATGATGAGATCTATTAACAAGATGGATGTCTATCATGTTATTGTTTGTGTTGTTTGTGTCATATTTTTATATTTTTAAGGAGTAGGTGGGTTATATTTAATTTATTGAGCTCTTAAAAATAAATACCAATCACTTATTTCAAATATGCAAAGAGAAAAGGAAATACAGTCTACTGAATAACACTGTCATTTTGGTGTTCTTCATATGGATCATGGATTTGACCATTTTTTAATTCCTTGGTGGTATAAAATCCACTCTACAAATGTGGGGTACCATCTCTTCACAGAAGGACCACAATTTTTGGGAATCAGAAGCAGCTCACTCTATATACCAAATTCACCTTTCTAATCTTCACCATCTTATTTTCCTAGTGCAAATGCCTTTGTGGCCTGTTTTTAATTTCATATTTCATTCTGGTTTTGGTATTTCCCAGAATGACCCCTAGTCATAGAACCATGGAATCACAGAAAGGTTTGTCTCAGAAGGCAGTTTAAAGGTAGTTTAATATCAGCCCTCCTACCATAGGTAGGGAAACCTTCTCCTTGTCCAGGATGGTCAGAGCCTCACCCAGCTTGACCTTAGACACTTKAAGGATGGYATCCACAGCTTCTCTGAGCAACATTTGGCAGTGCCTCACCCCCCTCACAGTCAAGAATTTCTTCCTAATATCCAGTCTAAATCTAACCTCTTTCAGATTAAAGCCATTAGTCCCTCTTATGCTTGGAGTAATGCACAAATACTACTCAGTTTTTTTTTTACCAAGAGTAGATTAAAATCTCTAAAAAGTGAGGTAGAAAGGCATTTCTTTGCTTTTTTAGGTGTAACTGTTCTAAATATATGCCGTGTAATCTCTTCCTTGTAATAGTCTATTAAGATACACTGCACAATTCCTAACATATCCTCCGTTTATTTCAATTTTTTTTTTTTTTTTTCATAATGATTAGAGAATAATCTTTCTTTCCATTTGGGGAAAATTCTCTTGCCAAGTTACACAAATTGTTATGAGATTTTTATTAAACTCCTTGCATAATATATATGATATCTCATTAGGTCGTTTTAGCTCTGAGTAATACAGCAGTTTAAAGTGTTTGCTCGTAATTATCTTTTAACAGAGCAGCATTTTCTTATAGGAAATTCAGTATCAGTAATAAGGTACAGGCTTTGTCCCAGCTGCATCTTGTATAACAGCCATCATCTGTTTGGACACTTAATCCTGTGTTTTTTCAGAAGTCTGTATTTGTTCCAAAGAGATCCTTCTTTAACMGATCTTTTTGCCTCTGACCCAGAGGCTGCTGTAGCAGTGCCCACCTGACCTTTCTGCTGAGGTTTGTGCCACAATTCCTACAGAAGTGTTAAGCCCAGCAGTCATCAGATGTGATTTTATGTGGCTCAAAAGTTTCACCTGAATACCCATTTGAGCAGTTTAACTAGCACTTATTTGGCTCTCTACTGTTTTTGATGTGTTTCCTAGCAGGATAAAGTTATCTGACCTTACAGCACCTGTGATTTGACACAAATGCCAAACCCATCATTTAGTTTTAAAACCCAGTCCTAATTACAGAGATGGATAGTTGAGGAAGAGGGTGAAATCCTACTATGAYTATGGCAGCATGTGTAGACTATGAGATATTAAAACTTTTCTTTCAATAGAAAATGCTTAATGATTGGTACAACCACCTTTCAAAAAGCAAAAGATGTTATTTCCAGACACTGGGCACAGTAATGTCTTTTGGATTGGGTGGATTAACTGCATCCTATTAAAGGAGTGCTTGGATCATATTAACTGAACCTTTTTCTAACGTTTTATTGAAGTTTTTGGCTTTTTTTTTTTCCTTTCCATGTAGGGAAATGTTTTTATTGTCAAATTCTGAAAGATTTGAAAGGATCAGAGATCTACAAAGCAAAAAGAATGTAAATTTTAAAACTGATGATGAGAATAGAAATTTTCACCTTTCACTGGAATAATATGGCAATTTTTTTTTATTTTTTAAAGATTCATGATTGAATGTGTCAGACATACAAAGAGAAAAACAAAAATTAAAAAAAAAAAAAAAGTTGTTTGCCTCTTCATAGATTCTTCTGTAGATATTTTGGAACAAAGATAGAGAAGACAGAAAAGATGAAGCTGAATAAATGCTCTTAAAGAAATACATTCTAACATGATCAATCAGAAGTCAACCAATTCCTTCCCCACAGGTCTTGCACATATGATAATCTGCGCCTCTGCCAACCTGGAGACTAAACGCAACGTAAAACTATAAAACTTACAGAATAGCAATTCTACATGCTCCTGTTTAGGTCATCCATCTATCTATCTATCTATCTATCTATCTATCTATCTATCTATCTATCTATCTATCTATCTATCTATCATCTATCTATCTATCTATCTATCTATCTATCTATCTATCTATCTATCTATCTATCATCTATCTATCTATCTATCTAATCTATCTAATCTATCATCTAACTTGTGCTCTGTTCTCTGTCGAAAGTAAAAGCAAATCTTGCAGACAATCACTACAAAGACTATGAGTCACCCAAGTCCTACGGTGTAAGGACAAATCTCATTCCAGTTTAATGACAGGAATTTTGGTAAGAAAATGCAGACCAGAATGGACTTTAGTGGTAAATTTATGTGGCTCGTTAATTGCAATGGTTCCATTTCTACATATTGCTAGTAGAAGATTAGGGCTTTTCTATCCTGTTTTTACAGATCACTTTAAAAAAAGGAYTTGAAAAATAAATGTGAACAAAAACACTGGGGCTGCACCAGAATATTTACAAATTTCTCAGGTGGAAATTCTGAAGATAGGGTTCTGTGTGCTGCTCAGAAACATTGTGCAAGCTTTTAAGTCAGAAGTTCACTATTTGGCAACTCCTCCCCACTCCAAGTTTTGGAGTTTCCTGACAAGCTTGTTAAAGCACATGAATAAATTAAGCAATCTTTTCAAATGTTCCCATGCCCCAATACACCACGAATAGAACTGAACTGTCACCTCCCTGAGCCAAGATATTACAGCCTTTCTAGGTACATTGCTCAAAAGCAAATGCCTGTTTCCCTGWCAAATTGAATGATGCCACCATCCCTTGCTCTTTTTATCAATYATTTCCTTTACTTCAGTAGTATTTACAGCTTCTTTCAGTCTCATACAATCTCAAAATACAATTAGCAAGCTGTATGCCTCTTCAGGGGCATTAACAACAGTGCTGGCATACACTGTGTTGTCCCTAGGTTCCAGGTGGCACAGGAGAAGGGAAGGACGGCTGGCAAATTGCATGTGCAGCTTTGGGATCACTCTGCTCTACACCAGCTGGCAAACAGAGAGAGAAGCAGAGCTTTACTCCACAAAAATATCAAGGTTTCAAAATCTTTCTACATTCAGCACAGGAACTAACCCAAAATCTTTCTACATTCAGCACAGGAACTAACCCAAAATCTTAAAATAAACTAAGGCAAAAATACTGAGCAGAAAATAGTCTTGAGATCTGCACACCTTCTTGACCAAGCCTTAAATTAAGCATAGCAGAGACACTAACCTGAGTTTCATCTCATATGGAAGTGTTTCAGCACAAGGTGTCCTGGGAAGATGTATCTTGGTAAGACAGTGTGGGTGCTTGTATATGGTTCACTTTACAAATTTCATCTAAACTGTAATTCTGAAAAAAAAAAAAACAAAAACCCAAAACAAAACAAAAAAACAAACCAACAACATTTTGACAGAAAGAGTCTGTACAGATTTATTGCTGATACTCCCAAGACACAATTTATTACCTATTCAGTGCTGCTGGACACATTGGAGTAAATTCACAACCATTCACTCAGGTAGTCTGGTTTATAAGGTAACATTTCACAAATCTCTCCCTTTTCCATCCCTATCCTAGACTCAGAGAAGGGACTAATTCTTTCTACAAAGTCTTCATCACTGTTTTGTCCCCAGTGTAGAGAATTGCACTGATAGTTTTGCAGGTGACCCTGACACACACTGACACCATAAATGGCAATTCTAAAATCCCTTCCAAATSTGACTGGAAGCCCAGTTCTTTATATTTTTTTAACCAGTCCATAGTCCATGTCCTTTCCTTCAAGACTCCTCAAGTATCTAAAGATGCTGATATATATTTTTTTTTTATTTTTAAATTTACTAGGGACTGGGTTTAATCCCACTACTTTGTGAACAGGTTCAGATATGTCTTGCATTTTAAGTAAGTTCATAAAACTGCCACTATGTGCTGATGAGAATTATAGTCCAGAAGTTAATGGTGACTTGATTCAATTATCTTCTTGGCAACTCTGGGTGAGTCACAGGACTGTAATTCATGAACAGGGAGAAACAAATCCGATGTATGGCTGGAGCTCAATAGCATGCTGCCATGATCAAAATCAATAGGTCTGGAAAGGCAAGGATGAATCAGAGAAAGAATAAAGTAATAATCAGTAATTCTTAAAGTAAAATAAGAATGAGTACAAACTACTCTGTATAAGGAGGTCCACAAGTYTGGGCATGTGGCAGAAATGAAAACAAAATCACCTCAGCGAATCTTTGTGCACAGCCCAAAGTAAAATTCTTCAGCCTTCACTGGAATAAAATGTAGTGACTCGTGATGCTGATCTCAACTCACTGTGAATCAACTGACCCTCCTCAACTACTTCTTCCAAACCATTCCCCACTTGACTGTAGTAGGAGAGGAATGGATGAAGAGAAAGGGGGGAGGCAGGGGAAAGCACGATCACGAAGCGGGAATGTCAATAACGTCTCCAGCTTACACAGCTCTGACCATTTGGCATGCTTAATGACAGTCCTTCTTCCCACCACATCAGTCTGTCAGACTGAATCACTCTCACTCTCCACATGTGCAGCTCTACCCACACATCTCCAGCATTTTCTGTGGTCCCCTGTAGCCCAGGTCAACCACCTGTCCCAAGGAGAGTTCCAGCCCCAGCTCTCTTTAGGGTGCTGTCCAATGATCTGGCATTTTCCAGGCCACCTGCATTCCCTGACGGCTGAACATTCCCCATGACATTACTTTAAGAAGTACACTGCTAAGGGTGTTTCACCTGTCTGCTTCTAAAGATGTAAATAGCAAGGGTTATATATAAGAGAAGTTTCTCCCTCTGCAAAAAAAAAAAAAAAAAAAAAAAAAAAATCTTTTAGTAAAATGACTCAAAACTTCATAGCTGAAGAATTTAGAGATGATTTCAGTGTTTAGTTATGCTACAGGAATATACAAAAAAAAAGTATTTTGAAACTAGGCACAGCCTGAGGACTTTGAATGTGAGCTTCCTGTACATGTTATTTTTTCTTTTGTAGTTTTTAATAGAGAATCCCCAAACAGCCATTTTAAACAGGTGATTTAAGTGATACTGGAAATACTACTCCATCCCTTTCATTGGAGGTGCTTACAAAACAGTAGGGGATTAACAGAGYTGGGAGATGGGGTACAGAGTATGATTTTATCCATGCAGTTGAAGGAAGAATCAGTGTTGGAATAAACAACAGATTAGTAAAATGTACATTCCTAGGTTGAAAGGTTTTCCATGCACTTTCTAGTGATGTGAGCTCTAGTGAGAGGCATTTTGAAATGTTGCTTACATTGACACAGTAGGCTTCACACTGAACACACAATGGCTTTCTTTGTTTGCCTTACAAACAGCAATAGAATTAACTTCTAAAAGTTGCTTGTGCACAAGATTACGGAGATTTCTGAGCAATGCATTCAATATACAATGAATGAAAGTGACACACAAGGGCTTTCATAGTTAACAAAGTCATGGTGAAATCTGTGTCATCTGACTTCAAAACTCTATAAATAATTTGGTTATATCTGAACTAGAAACTCCATGCTGCCGATGGTGAGTGGAAACAAATAGGTTTATTCTGTGGATGATTCATCTCAACATAAGACAGAAGTCTGAACTGGACAGACACTTCCAAAGAACAATTTGCTTTTTCATCCTCCATTGCATCTGTAAGCAGTTTCATTTTGATGGGCTATCTTTAAATATGTAGYCCTATTTCACATGCCACTTCCTAGGGAAAGGGATATTTTGCTTTTTCTCCATCCTCTCTTCACAAAATCTTTATAAMAACACTCTGCAGAATATAGGTATCGTCTTGAAGGACATGAATGTCTCKAACCACCTGCTCCTATGAGATACAGACTTAGAATTCTGATGACTTAAATGTCATTATTTTTACCTCTTTCACTTGCAGTGACTTTCAGTTCATTTTAGGGGGAAAAACTCCCAAGCTGAATATACGAGGAACTGTCTTATTTTCTTTACATTTTTTTAGTAGATGGTTTTGTTACATGTTTTAAAGGGAATAATTCTGTAAAGCTCTACACTGCAAGGGCCTGATGTAGAGTAAGAGTTTCACTAAAAGGCAAAACCAGTGTAGCCTGTGGCTGATTTGGTGGTTCTTGAAAAAACCTGTTCAGGGGCTGAGAAGAGACAAGCCATTACTCACATCTACCAAGTCAATGTCCATTAGTGCCACCAGTAATAAACTAGAAACTGGATTAGGAACCAATCAGATATTTACAATGTTGCCTTTTAATAAACTCTTCTGTGAATGACTGATGGAAAAGGTTTTTATGTTGGTGCATCTAATGGCTCTTTTGTATACAGTGGAACATCAACAAATTAGTCAGCTAATGAAACATCATTACACTACATCGTAAAAACAAAATGAAAGACATACATAAAGTCTGACAGTGTTGTTATTCCCAATTGATGGTGCTGTATCTAACTTTGACATCCATGTTAAAATTACAGTAAACTCTTCATTCACAATGCACTCATCTCAAATATCTTAACAGATTGTTGTGGTTTAAGAACGTTTAATTAATCTCCAACATGAATGTTAGCTTTCTCATTTAGGCAGAGTTACTCTCCAAATTCATCCTTTCTTCATTTGTGAGAAACATTTTTCTTTAAACTAGCACATGAAATTCAGGTATTTACAACACACTTATTGAAATTACCCATCTCTTTTCCTTTGAGAAAGGATTTGTTTTGTGATGGAGTTTGATTTTGCTTTCAGGCACTTGGTAGACATAAGCTCTTATGAAAGAAGAACAGAACAATACCCTCTTCTCAGTCGTCAGACAGTGTGCTGATTCTTAGCTCATTAGTCTTGTCAGACTCAGAGTTTTTACTTTTACTCTTTAGACATAATTTCTCACATATCTGGATGTAGATAATTAAATATAAGAGAAGTTAAATGAAATGATGAAAATGGACGCTTTGATCTTCTGCTCCCACACTGCTCAGGAGCACTACTGAGGTCTTCACAATACTGTGCATTTTCTCCCCCTTTAACTGCAGAAATAACTTTAAATTAACTCCTATTTGCTGCCAGCTTTTAGGACATAGAAACAACCATACTATGATTTCTGAAGATCTAATGAGGCATTTCATTTTTCCATTCTTGTCTCCATATCACCAGCTGGATGTTTTTCTTCCCCACCATGGACTGCCAGCTACATTCACCCTCCAGTCTGGCTAGTGCTTCAGACATGGTCCTTCCTTTACCATGTTTTTTCTGCATATCTACACAGCATTTCTCACTCCCATTAATGCAGACAATTGGTTCTGCCTTCTCCCTGTTCACCTCTGGCCTGGAAAGAGGTGAAAGAGGCTAATTAAGAACATGGCCCCAATGGTCTGCAAGTCAGGCACTCCAGTGATCAGGTCCGGGACAGAAACTGGGAAGTTAAACAGAAGGTAAACACTGTTGACTGCTATCAGTAACCACAGGCAAAACAGATTCCCTGCCAATACCATTACTCATTTTCTGAACCCCAGCTTGGCTACCTGCCCCTACCAGCACTTGAAAGCCTAACGGCATCAGATACCTAAAGTTTATMATAAAATCATAGAATATGCTGAGTTTGAAGTGACCCACAAGGATCATCAAGGCTAAATCCTGGCCCTGCACAGGGCACCCCAAAAGTTACACCATGTGCCTGAGAGCATCGTCCAAATTTTTTGTGAACTCTGTGAGGCTTGGTGCTGTGACCACTTCCCTGGGGAGCCTGTTCGAGTGCTCAGCCACCCTCTGGGTGAAATACCTTTTCCTGATATCCAGTCTAAACCTCCCCCATCTCAGTTTCATGCCATTTCCTCAAGTCTTGTCACTGGCCACTGGTCAGGAGATTGGTAGCTGCCTCTCTGCTTGCCCTCACGAGGAAGTTGAAGATTGTAATGAACTCTCCCCTCAGCCTCCCCTGCTCCAGGCTGAACAATGCCCTCAGCCACTCCTCATAAGATTTGTCCTCCAGACCCTTCACCACCTTCATGGCCCTCCCTTGAACATTCTGTAATAATTTAATTTCTTTTTTTTTATATTACAGCACCCCAAGCTGCCCCCAGCACCCGAGGTGAGGTCGTTCCAGGTCAGAGCAGAGTGGGACAATCCCCTCCCTTGCCCGGCTGCCGATGCTGTGCCTGATGCACCCCAGGAAAAGGTTGTCCCTCCTGGCTGCCAGGGCACTGCTGACTCATTCAACTTGCCACTGACCAGGACCCCTAGGTCCCTTTCCATGGGGCTCCTCTCCAGCCCCTCATTCCCCAGTCTGTACACATATTGAGGGTTGTTCCGTCCCAGGTGCCAAATCCAGCACTCGCCCTTGTTAAACTCCACACTGTTGTTGACTGCCCATGTCTCTGATTGTTGAGATCTCTTTGCAGGGCATGATTCATGTTACAAATGTTAAATCATGTCAATCTTTTCTTTCATCAAGCTCTATATCCAGCTGGTGATATTTAGCTGCAAAAATGTCGATCTGGGTCATACAGGCTAAAAAAAAAGTTTTTGTTTTGCCTAACAAAAACCTAAACCCTATCTGCTTAGATCAGTAAGGGTTTCTGTACTCCAAAACAACATTTGAAGTCTCCCATAGTGTGAAGCAACTGTTTTTTCTATTAAGAGAAGATTATTTTACTATTCCTTCTTTAAAATGGGATGTGGGCATGTGGACTGCACACAGCACCCACATTAAAACAGCGCGTGTTGGCTTCAAAGGAGCTATTATTCTGACTATAAGTTCAATGATCTGCAAAGCAATAAAGAGCTCCTTCTGTAGCCCTCACGGCCTATTGAGTAAATAGTAAGCATTTAAGAAAACTCCATAATTACATGTTTACACACTGGAGCCATTACAGGCAATCTAAAAAAAAAAGTACATGTAGTTTTCAAAAAAAAATCCTTAATCAATTTTTTTTACATGATTACAACTCCTTTACAACCACTAAGGACTACCAACTACAGAACAGACAGACTGAAAAGATCACAGCTACAGTCTGTGTTTATATGCAGGGATGACATAATAAGATGCYAGCTGAATATTTTAGATATTTARTTCTAATRTTTTAAATTAAATATAYTCCATATGTACATACATTTCASATGTGTCASATCATAAAGAATTGGTAAAGAAYTAAATAGCTTGATGCTTYTAGCTAAGTCAACAGGGAATGAACCCAATGAACCCAATATTCTTGGAGACCTGTGTCTTGGACTCACTTCCCTATCTGTGAAGCACATTTCCTGTCCAGAGCTACAGCTGCTGCACCTTGTCCAATCACAAACTTTGGCTGCAAAACTAGCCTGCTTAATCTCTGCCTTATGTAGAAATTTAAATTTGAGGAYTTAGGAGACTGTATCATGTAGATGGAACATGCCCTGAAATTGCATTTGTATTAGCTTGACAAGTGGTCCATGGGCAAAACACRCAGTAGAAAAAGAACAGCATCCATTAGGAACGGGAGCAAACACATATTTGCCACATGTTGAACCCTTATAGGGCAGATAAGCAATTTAGGGTTGATACTCATCATTCATGTGCCTTCAAAGAACCATTTGCAAACAATTTGCATCAGACAAAATGCTTGATATACATGTTTGTACACTGCATGCTGTAAAAGTGACAGACTATTCTGTTAAGAATAAATTAAAGTAGCATTTCAGTATCTTTCTTCATATTTTGTATTCTAATTAAATGATCATTTCTCATATCCTTAAAACAACAACAAAAGTGTTTTTATCAGCTGAAGTGAACATTTCATGTTTTATAGGAACACAGAAAAAATCCTTAAGAAAACATGAGTGAAATGCTCCTAGAACAACTGTGGTTTGGGATCAAAGACATCCCTTTAACTTGTATATACCACCACACATATTGCGGAGAATTTATCTTAATCTTCATATGAGTAAAAAGTATGTATTTCCCCAATTTTTCCTCCCAACAATTAACAGTCAAATTGTAGATCATTTGGCATTACAACAATTCTGATACTTTGGAGATCACAGTATAATTCTACCTAAACTTCCAACATAACATATCTTTGGAAATTGATTAGGAATACATTTACAGTCACAGGTTACAAGCAGCATGTTGAACCGACTGTTCCTCTGCAAAATTACAATAGCCTTAATAATTTTGACAGGATTCTATGCAGAACAATTAAAGCAATGACACTCAAATGAACACCTACTTAGGATAGCTTCACATTAATTTAAGACACTGAATAGTAACATTTGCATTCCAGATGCTGAGAGACTTAAAATGTCAGGCAATAGTGATGTTTAATGCACAACACAAATGCATGTGTCGACAGATGTTGTGTCATATCTACCATATTCCATTAAATAACAGAACCCTGTAACAACCATGGATAATCTATAATAACCTGACAACAAAGACTGATGGAAAAAAATGTAGAATTCTAGCCCAGGACATTGATGCTTAACGACAAAATTCTCTGCCATTGAGTAGCACTGTCAGTGCTACATCATCACTTGATAAATATACTGAGAAGCAGGAATAAAATGCACATTGGTATTAAAATGCAATTTAACCAGAATTTCTGTTTAAATTGGTGCCTAGCATGGATCTAGTAGGTCATATTACCTTGACAGCAATTTTTTTAGATACATCATGTATTTTCCAAAGGTCATTTTTATAATGAATGAGGATATTCTCTTTCAGTGTATCTTTATTTGCACAGCTCTTCCTACCATTTAGATGCCTATGCAGATAATAGTAGCACAAAAGACAGCAAAGATATCAGTGTGTGTTGAATAATAAAGATGTGTTAGTCAAGCATTTAACTCTTTGTGAAATCAGCATTAGATCAGCATTTATATACCTTTAAAAACTGATTGTCTGTGAAAAAGTTGTTCTTACTCAACAGGTCCATTCTGCTTGCATAGTCAGCATCATGACTGCTCTCTCAGTCTGCACCACAATTCAGCCCTGTGAATTCTGGAAAGACATCTGTCTTTACTCTGTCTTTCTCACCATCCTACCATTTTCTGCAATCTTTTTACTAAACTCCTTCAGCACAATCATTCTAGCAATAGCTTCATGCTGCTTGATGCCTTTTTCAGGCAGGAATCAGCTGTAACCATCCCATCCCAGTTTTTGGCAGCAAACTGGTCATAAGGCAGGCCTCAGCTTTCCATTGGGAATTGTTAAAGAAATCTCACGTCAGAATCAGGGTGCAGAATAGTCTTACATTTCACATGCACTAGTGCAATATGTAATCAACCCAGATGAAAATGAAAATTTGCACTTTAGTCCTATGAAATCTMCCGAGCCAATAGAGATAGCACAAAGTGAAGCTTTTTCATTCCTGAGTCAACAGAACAGCTTGCTAAGTCTGATCTGATGCAAATATGAAGGTCCTGAACACATGATTCACACTGAAAACCTTTTAGTAATATAAACTACCAACGGTCAGAATCTCAGTCCTCAGTTCCAGATATGCTGGTAGATGGCTAAAGATGCTTTACAAGAAAATGATACTGCTTTACTTGTAAATTGTGTACTTATGAGAGGCAAAAAGATGATACAAAATGGAACCTTGTTATGYAATTTTCACAGAATTGCTTTTCAAGTCAGAACCACATAAAATTCAACACTCACAGCACAGGAAGGCTAGAAGTAACACACAAGAGAGGTTTTATACTTTGATTTATTATAGTTATTTCAGAAAGCGGTTTGACTGTCAATAAGGTGGTGCTCTTGATCATAGAATTATAGAACCATAAAATCAAAGAATCATAGACTCATAGAATATTTTGAGTTGGAAAGGACACGTAAGGATCATCAAGTCCAACTCTCAGCCTGGCACCATTCCATATAATCACACCATATGCCTGAGAKCRCTGTCCAAACTCTTCTGGAATTCTCAGGCTTGTTGCTGTGATTACTTCCCTGGAGAGCCTCTTCCTGTGTTCAGCCACTCTCTGGGTGAAAAACCTTTTCCTGATATCCAACCTAAACCTCCTCTGACACAGCTTCAGGCCTGTCACCTGTCACCACAGAGAGAGATTAATGCCATCCTGAGGAAGCTGCAGACTGCTATGAGCTCTCCTCTCAGTCTCCTCTTCTTCAGGCTGAACGCACCAAGTGACCTCAGTTGCTCCTCATACGGCTTCCCTTCAAGGCCCTTCAATCAACTTTTTTGCCCTTGTTTGGACGCTCTCTAAAAGCTTTAAATCCTTCTTATACTGTGGTGCCAAAAATACAATATTCAAGGTGAGGCCACCCCAATGCAGAGCAGAGCAGGACAATCCCCATCCTTGCCCGGCTGCYGATGCTGTGCCTGATGCCCCCCAGGACAGGGTTGGCCCTCCTGGCTGCCAGGGCACTGCTGACCCTTGTTCARTTTGCCACTGACCAGGAWACCCAGGTCCCCTTCCACGGCACTGCTTTCCAGCCTCTCATTCCCCAGTCTGTACGTTCAGGGTTGCCCTGTTCCAGGTGCAATTCATGCTATTAAGGAATGAGTTCTATGGACACTCTTCCACCATCAGTTACATCACATGTCTCGACCAGCACACATATTAGATGAAGAATTGTACTTTTAGATGGCCAATACAGCCTATTTCCACCACTACGTGCTGGATCTGAAGCTCGGTGAAGACTTGAACATAATGTTTGACAAATGTGCACACATCCAAAACCAGACCATTACTCCAGTTTGGTTTCAAGCATTTATGTTCTTCATACTAAATGGAAATAGAATATCTGTGGGCTGTTTGCAAGAGACTATGGTCTTTTCAGAAAATTGGCTTTTCAATGTTATCCACTTAAGTTGAGCTACTTTCCTCTGGAAAAGAAAATTATTCCTCTCACACAAAGATTTTATGTCCTCTTTTTCTCTCTGGAACACCAAGCCAGAGGAAACACAGACAAGGTAATTCATAAAACTTGTAAATATATTAACAGAAAAGTGACAACGCAAAACTGAAGAGTAAGTAATTTTAGGCTATCAAGTCAACCTACCTTGTATACCTTGCCCTTGCTTTCTTATTCTACATAATACGTGAAGATCATCACATGTTCACAATTAGTCCCAAATAGCAAGCTGACATTAAAATAGCCTGGAGGGAAATCATATTCACAGATGTTAGCAGCAGCTAGTAACTACATCAGTTAAATTAGGTTTAGCTGTATTTTAGATAAAGTCATTTGTGTTTCAGATATATYCTATAGACAATCTCACTGAGAAGCGAGAAAGCACCATCTATCTGTTCAAGTTTAAATAAGAATATTCCTCTTAGTGGATTATCTTCATGTATTATCATAGTGACAATAAATTATAAATGGCCACAATCAAAAGTTGAAAACAAAACATAACAAAAGCTTCATTAAACTTAAAACACAAGAGATCAATACAGAATTCTCCAYGATGATAGCCATTTACTTTGCAATGTACAAATAAGTTGAGTGTGAAAACTAGCATAATAAATTTTATGTTTTAATTACACCTTAGAGCAGCTTTCCAAAACATTAAGAGGAAAATCTAACACTGAGAAAGTGCCAAACTTCACATTTTCATATTCCAAATTTATTATGGATCAAAACTTATAAATGTATATGTTTAAATTAATATATCAGCCACATTACACTGAGATGCTACCATTTTGTAATTTGCCAGTTACCTTTTTCCTAGATCTCCATCTTAAAATTTCAGGGACAAAATCCACACTTACCCCCTTTCCTCACTCATTGTATCTGCCACTAAATTTCATGTTAACCTTTTTATTACCTCCATTAGAGAGTAAAAAAAAAACAAGCCCAAAACCAACATATGCACACACAGACAAGCTCTCATGCCCTTCTTGGTAATTAACTTCCTTGACTCCTTTGCTCTTGATGWTTCAAGTTACTCAAAGTTTGAGGATTTTGCTTTAATTAAGGGCAGATAATGAAAGTGTTTGCTTAATTTCTGGCAATTGGTTGGTCTGATTGAAAAGTCATTCCTTTTGAAAAGTTGCAGCTAGGGGAAAATGACGGAATCACACGGTGCTAGCTATGATACGCATTGAAGAACGGACCCCAAGCCACCTGCCAACAAGACTCATACCAAAATAGTTRTTCAGGCGGGAGAACAGAGTCAGACCTTATACCTCACTGACTCAAAGGAAGGAGTTTATGCATGGATGTGGATAACCCTTATCACCACTGCCACATCTATGCTTCTTTGTGAGATACGAATGGCACTCTACGGTAAGGCTCCTTTGTGCATCTATGCTTTCAGGGACCAGGTCACACATAAGGGCCCAGACCAGGGGACAGCATCACAGAGCAGCTCCCAAGGCCCTGAAAATCACAAGTCATGAGTCATGTGATCCTGTGCCATGTCACTGGAGGTATGTACAACCAAGATAAAAGCAAAACACTCCCTCAGTGAAACAACAAGTTGCAGAGCAATTTCCTACACCATAAGGTTCATATTACGAAAAAAATCCTTTGCCTTTCTTCTTCTTCTTTCCAAGAATCAAACAACTTCCTAACAATACTGGTCACCAGAGTCTGCTGTTCTGCTCAACCACTGCTCTCCACGTTATGCTGTTTTCCAGTAACGATGAGTATGRGATCAGCATTAGTTGGAGTAGGTACATTGGCCTCCCCCCACCTCTTCTCTTAATCTTGTTACAAAACCAAGAAATTTATATTACCCTGAATGCAATCCTTCATTACAGTGTCTCTGCAAAGACAAAAAGGAGCAAGTCATAWTATCTGTTCTTGTCTGTAGTACTTGAGAACAGAGGACAACAAAAATGCTTCCATTGTAAGCCCGCTTAAAGATTTTATTTCAATCCAGTGATAGGAATATCATCACAAACAGCACTAAGAGCACAAGAGCCAACAACCAGACCTGCCCCCAAAACCAGCCAACCAAACAAACAAGCAAAACTCTCAAATAACCCCAAAATATGCTATCTGGCTTCAGGTAAAACATCGTGACATTTTATTGGAGAAAGTGTTCAAATAAATGTCCAGAAAAGACAAAGTACAGTTTTAAAACAATTTAAAAGGACAAGAACATGAAAAACACATGAAAATCAAACATAAACACAAAAGATTCAGGAACCAAACAATATATAAAGAATAACAGAGACTGAAAATTGAAGATATTTGTAGTTATTTTACCAGAAGCTAATAAACCAGGTGACATTCTACAGACCTAAAAGCTTCCATGAAAAACAAATAAACAAGCAAACAAACCAAACTGAACAAAAAACCAACACATCAGCAATATCAGCTTCTTGGTTTAGAAATTTCATAAAATATCCCTGAAATTGCAAACACATAGATAGAACAGATAACTCTGCAGGCAAACCCAAAGGCTGTAAGTGTATTAATGAAGAGATCACCAACTTTCTAAGGATGTCACTTGATCCATGTTTATGTTTCCACTCTATGAAAACAGTAAACAAATCTGTAAAAGGYTGATGCCCAGGAGGATGATATGATGGTTTCCCAGGATTGTGCACTGAACAGATTTCTAAAATCATCAGAACCCACAGGGCTACAGATTTTAATATAAGTACTATTTGCTTCAGTCATCTGCAGACAACAGAGAATTAATTTAAAAGGGCAATGAAGGACAGGATTATTATTTTTTTCTCCAGCAAGCCTGTCTGTCCCACAAACGAGATTGGGAAGCGGGGGGAGGGAGGGAAGGAAGCAAAAGGCTGTGGAAGTAAATCGGCTATGGAAGGAAACCTTTTATAAAACAGAAAGCTAAAGCTTGGTATAATGATAATCCAGTTTRTACAGAGAAGTTCTGCATAATTTTGATTGCCTCTTTCTTGGCAGATAAGGAACCAATCTGCTAGAAACAAGCTGGCTAGGCTAGTCAGGGGCGGTAATTAAAAAAACTGAAAAGCCAAAAAGGGGGCAAAACCATACATTCTTGCAGCATAAAAAACAAACTGTCAATGTGAAAATGCTCAAATGTCAAATTTAAAAGAAAAATATTACAGACTTGCTGATATCCAGAAGCGTATGGGTAGGTGGGGAGGAGGAAAATATCATCATAAGCTGATCAAAGAGCCTGGGTTGAAGGTCTGACATATGCAATCTGGCAAGGAGTTATCACTAACCAATCAGAGCAGAAATAACAAGCCAGGTTCTGCAAAGCAAAAGAAGTACGCAATGGTTTCATGTCAAAATTTATTCTGCCCCTTTTGGTTTGCCTTTGATGCTGGAACTTCCCAGCTCCAATGCCTGCAGATACRTGTTTCTATGCACCTATACATCTACACGTGTGCATTACACTATTGATTACTCTCCTTTTTTTACAGAGCAAGAATGTTCCACCAGTCAGTGCTCTTTCTGTTCAAGTGCTACTGTGCATGCCCCTCAAAACTATTGCAGTGAATTCTGATTTGCTCTGTACYATTGATGCTGTATCTCCAAAACCCTGCTGACCACTAGCGGCTGATCTGCATGTAGAGTAACACCTTTCTCCTGCTATTAATTATGCACTTTCAACAGTGCTGATGAACATGTGGGCCTCATTACATTTCTCAATTATGAGCTTTCCAGAGGAAGATGAAGAAATAGGGAAAATGAAATACCCATTAAAAAAAATGCATTAAATGAACACTTGGATTGCACACATTATGAAGGTAGCAGACGCACATGTAAAGAATATTCAATACCTTGYTCTTTACTCATCATGATATTCCTTTTAGTTAATTGATTGCATTATAGTCCTTCCAGCCTCTGGAGTGTTCAAGATGAACCATGCCTACTACTGAAGGCAGGCCAATAGAAAATAGTGAGGCAGAGCACTTGTGTGTCTTTGAACACAACCATATATTTTGGGRAAAAAATGAATGTGTTCAGAAGACTGTAGGTCCCACCAACATCCTGAGAGCACTGGGCAGAAGGCTGGGKACAAAACAGGCTCTAATTCTTACATAATCAAAGCATTTTGACTATTAATATCTTAGTTCTGTAAAAAGTATGTTCTCTTGCTGGAATTAGCCCCATGTCTGAATTTCTGAAGGACCCAAGAATTGTTATTGTGCTTGCAGATCAAAAGAAGTGATGAGCTAGGAGAATCCATAGCCTRCTAAAGATGACTGAAATATTTTCGTTTCTACTTTTAGTGCTAGCAGTGCTTCTGGATTAGCGATTGTATGACGTGGGAGCTTTGAAAGCATCCTAATTTTAAAACATTAAATATTAGTGTTGCTTTGAAAATTTAGTTTTAAACAGAGAGATGATTACATCACCTCCTATAATAGGAAGAGCACAGTAATAGTGGTGTTTTTGTAGTGTGTAATATCCATGTCAGACCTCAGAACTCAGCACAATGAAAACACAATATATGATAGTCAATGAAACTAAGAGCATATGGCATGTAAGGAAGGTAGCAGAAGGKTACAGACAGTCAGGATACCTCAGTGAATCAGACAGTTATAACCCTGGTCAGCACAGCAGACTGCAGCCTCAGCCTACCTGCTGGCACAGCAGCAACAGCCTTGACGGCTTTATGGAAAGATATGGAAAAGGCCATCTTAAATAAAAATTGTTCTAGTGCAGTAACTTCTTTCCTGAGCATGTGAGCTCTAAGGGCTTGTGTGTTTTCTTAGCAGAGGCAGGGCAAGAGCAGAATCTGTTTGCAGCAGGGCAGGCGAGCACACAGGTCAGTGCACAGCCACCGACCGTTCACTGGCGATACTTTATCGCCCGGAAAGCAGGCTGACTCCTTGATAAAGCATACGTCTTTCTAGGTCACTTGGCTGAAGTTTGCTTTGCCATACACTGCTGAGAACAGCTGACAGCCTAATAGCACTGTTTCTCCAGCTATTGATTCCCTGATTATTTTTTTTTCCCCGCAGACTCACTGTATATCTACTTTATTCTGCACATCTAATGAATACATACAGCATTGTAAATAAATGGTACAGCATTTCACTGATRTTCCATCAGAGCGGCGAAAAGAAGGTAACAGAGTGAGAAAAGCAAGATGCAGCAAAGGGTCCCTGTGCCTCCTGATCTGGATCACACTYAGCAAGGCACAAAGACACATGTGCCAGAGCTGTGGCACTGCTGGGCTTGGGGCACCACAGACCTTTAGCTGAGGCTCCCTGAGGAGATTGTGAAAGTTTTCAGGTCAAAAGCAGCCACGTTCTGCTCTGTGGCCCTCTTGCCCTCAGCAGTGGCAGCAGTCAGCCCCAATTTAGCTCTGAGCACTTACGCTCGCACCAAAAATCAGGTCTCTTAAACAGACATACAAAGACTGACAACAGCAGAGCTGCAGAAAATGCACATTATCATAAAATTATCACCTGATCCTTGTCAGGATTGCCACATGTTGCCAATAATACTCACTGTAATTGATCAGAGATAGCATTGGAAAATAGCAGCAAAACAGACCCCCAAAGGAATAACAAGCCCCCTGTGCTAGAAGCTCAAATAGTGTAAATCCACAAGCTCCAGAATTTGATCCCTCATCTAATCTGTCCACAAATACCTACCTTTTAAATACAAACTCATCAACAAACTTGTTCTTTGAATGCTTTCTGATTGTTACCCAAAGGTCCATTCTACACTCACTTCTCTATTTTTAAATGCTTAATTCAATACATCCTGTGCTACCCATTGCGCTCCTTTTTATCCCTGCTGAGAGAGAAAAAAGCCTGAATTACTCATAGACATTCAGYGAAGAGTAAATTTCTGCTCTCTTTATCATCAATAACCCTCAATGAAAACTGCAAAGCTGTCATTCTTAACTTACTTCAAAAGTAAGCTACAAAATGCATTTTAATTTCTATAAACTACAGTCCCATAATCAGAACTTGTAAAYTACACTAGAACAAACTTTCAGTGATGCAAATTAGCATCACATGCTCTTCTTGCAGTGTATTTCTTTCACTTTTTTTCAGAATTTTATGAAATGCATGCATTGCACTCAGAATGCAGTAGGTTTTTTTTTTTTTTTTCCTAATGCCTTCATAGGGGACTGGAAGTTCATTTTCGGCCAGTACCTTTGCAAGGGAACAACAACTTCATGGATGCTACCAAGTAAATCTGTGGTTAAAAATCAACTGTTGGATCTAAAATTCAGAGTACAGTAAACAGAAACTGTGGCTATAAACCCTAGTGAAATTATATCCTGGTGTATTTCAAGTCATACATTTAAAATTGAGCTATCTGAAAGCAATGGCCACTTCTGGGACCTTCTGAAGGTCATTCATCCTTCTAAATTTTTTTTTTAATGCTTACAAGTATATCTACCAAAAAAGGATACCAGAAAGACAAAGAGATGTGTTTTTAAATATGCAGAGCATAGTAAAATGCATCAGCTGTTACCATAACTTGCCTACACTTTTGAATCACTTGAAATCCTCAGCTGCCCTCAGCTACTTGTGAAAGACCTGTGTGAACCACCTCCACCTGCCCCAAATACTGTCCCTACCTTGTCCCCACTCCCCTTTCCCCCATGCTAAGGACTCTCATTGTGCTCTGTTTCTTCTGAATCCTCCCTGTTCCCACTGTTCTCCTTTCTTTCCCCCCTACCTGAGAAGTCCTTCAAAGGATGAATGATATTTAATTATTCTGGGAACACTGAGAGGAAGAGCACTGCCCTGAAGGGCTGCCAGAAAACCAGCGTCAAACTTAATGTCAGGCCTTGTATTATTTAGCCATTCAACTTACCAATTAATTATACAGTAAATAAAAACTATTTCCATGGGGAGTCAAAGTGCAGTCCTGACAATCTTGCTGGCAACTACACAYAGTCAGATCAGGGACAATCACATTACGACAAACTTTGTGATTAATGAATTCATGATATTCAGATAGTGACAGCTGCTGTATTGCCTGTGGCCATTGCTCTGTAATTCCATCGCTGCTTAAACCCCTGAGTGACTCACAGAGGGAACTGTGACTACAGACCTTGGGCCTGTTGATGAAATTTTGGACTCAGGGTCTTCACCCAGAATTCAGAGCAATCACTTTAACAGTGAGACGGAACTATCCTCGTGTATCTGCTGTGCTATTGGGTGGGTACCCCAGACAATGTCAGGACTCTTCCAGCAACTGCACCCYCAGGAACAGAGCAGCTGCTTCATGGATCAACTTTAATTCTACCTATATCAGTAAAGCACCAGTCAGATGGGAATGCCACAGCACATGCTTCACCCCCACTAAGGACACATATCTGATGACTTCCCTTGGCCTCAGTAGCCTGGYCTGACTGCCAGAAATTCAGAAAATCCAGTTATTCACATTTCTTTAGTGCAACCAGAGGCTTTTGCAGTCAAGAATGGAAGGAACAAACAGTATGAGGTTCTCTGACAAGGTGTACAGTAAAGCACACAGAGGTATGTTCAATTTGAGTAAGAATGAAGCACTCTTTCAAAAGATGTTATCCAAGACTGTATGATGTTAAATCACATAGTGATTTTATCAATCACTGTCATCATAACTGACACAGGAACTACCAGAATTCATTACATAGTTTTTAAAAATTTACATTTGTCTTACTTAGAAAGAGGAAAAGTAATCTTTATTCAAAACGTGGGACTGGAAGGTTGCCTAACAGCTCATAAAGTCACGTGAAAACACATTTCAAGAATCAAGTTTTTCTACAAAAGTTAATTATGCAATTAGAAGTTTAACAGCTTAAGTTCATGCTTGTTTCATGTTTTAAAGAACATCTCATACACTGAAGAAAATCACATGCCAGAGACAAGTACCCATGAAAAATTACYCTTCTTACTTCCAAATCACCACTGCTCTCACCAGTCAAACCTTCTTCATTTGCAACAGCATGATCAGGTTAGGTATTATGCATTTTTCACTCCAAGAGTGTTGATTGATGAGGAAAAGTTGGACTCCTGACATGGTTTCTGCTCCACTAGCCACATCTTTCTTCCATTCATTAGCTGGTAACCTAGGGAGGATGTCAGACTTCACTTGAAACAGTAAAAGGGTATTTACAACATGCACCCCACCTGATGTGCCTACCTACAAGGAAGTTCAGGAACTGCTTCAAACATGTCTCTGAGGTGGAAAACAATATCCAGAAGAGGCTGACAGATGACAACACCACATGACTTCAATCCACTTGGTGTTTTTTCTGTGTCAATGCAAKGAGATTTTGTTTTAACTTGCTTTCAGTGATGCCAAATGATACCAAATGAAGGAAGAGGTATCCTGACACCYACAAAGCAGAACAAGGAACAGGGAAGAAAAAAAGGTTGTAAGAAGAAAAAATGACTGAAATAAAAAGGAGGCCTGAAGGAATGGATGGATCATAGTGGGAATGGGAAAAGCAGAAAAAGAAGAAAAGACACAGAGAGGTATGAAAAAGGGCTCAGATGATGTGATCCAAAAAGGCTAAATTGACACTAGAGAGAAAGACATCATAGTTTATCACTTCTAATACTGAACTATATACTGGAGCAGAGCTCTTTGCCTTTTTATTTTAAGGGGGCCAAATTAGGAAAGCAAGTGAGTTAAGAGTAGGTGGGTTGCAAGGATACAACAGATGGGACGTGGACAAACCTAGTACAGAAGTGGGAAGGGAAAAATGACACCCTGTGCAGCACAGAGAGATGAAGGAGGGAGACATTTGGTGCAGTATGAGGCAGGATACATGGTCCGGATACTGTAAATCTCATGATGTCACAGGAAATGCTGGTGTTGAAATCCTGCTGTCCTCCAGCATGTTTGCAATACACTGAGCACTGCTCTATACCCTGAAGATGCTGAAGACTCAGGAAATTGAAATAATAATTGATTAGAAAGCCTATCCAGGACATGGTAGCTTTCTTTCCCTCCACCAGTTTTCACTTAACTCTTCTGTTCATAAGAGAGGTCATAGGGTTACTAATAGCAGATCATTTGACAGCCAGAAGAATGAACACAGCCTGTCATCAGTGGCAAGAACTTGCTATTTTGAGCAACTGTTTCTGGAGGTGGGACATTTTGACAAAAGGATTCTTAAATGCCTGCTGAGAGCAGTTAATGTTGAAGGCTTACAGCTCCAGAGTCAAGTTCCATGTTTCGCAGGAAGCATCCTTGGCCTTGGGACGGACATCTCTGCACGACCCCAAGTCAGTGGAACTGTACATCTTGCATGTTTCAGTGCTCCTCAGCTGTCAGCACACAGCTGTGAAATCCATCCATAGAGCTCTCTGCAGGCACTAGACACCACTAATGACTGACATGAGGGAGGACAAAMAGCATACAACAGCTATCAAAGACCCTGCAGGCTCTACTAACAGCTGACAGGGGTTCAAATGGAGGAATATGTAGTATTCCCTTCTTAATAATAATTTTTAAAAAAATCTAAACATTTGATWAGGAGGTTTCAAGATAATCCACTTGCAAATTTTAGAAAGATGTCAAGAGGCAGACTCTGTAGATTTCATTTTCTGAGCTTATGATACACCATTAAGACACGCATTATGATATTGGCTTTAATCATATGATCACACAGTGCTCAGGACACATTTAAAACATACTAAAAAGTGGAAAAAAAAAGTGGAATAAAGTTGAAATTAAAAAAAAAAAAGAGAGCCACAATAATCACACAGAATTCTGGATTATTGCTTCGGAAGTCCATATCCCTGTGTACCAAAAGCTCTGGCAACTTTTTCAAGTCAGAATCTTGTCAGGGAAAAATTAAAGTAATAAAAAAAATCTGCATTTTTTTTTGCATAGTTAAGCACTTGGTAATAATAAATTTGAAAGCCACCTTTGACAGAAGAGAAAACTTGAGGAATCACTTTTTCCTTYTTTTTGTCCTGTGTGTTCTGCCATTTTTTGAGTTAGAGATGTAATTTATATGTAAATTTTTCCTGAATAACACCTCAACCATTGAAAAAAAGTAAATATTTTAAGAACAGTATATAATTATTTGGTAAGAATATCTAAGTAGTATTTAAAGAATAGTGGTAATTGAAAAGAATACAATATTAATCAATTACAACTTTTACAGTATGTGCTACAATTTCTAGGACAAAGTCAAGGAATAAATGAAATAYTGAAAATATTTGAAGCTAAACATCCATTTAGGGAAGCAAACACACATATTAGGTGAAGGATAATAAAGGTATGTATTAAAATTCATTCTACCAATTGAAATTTTTATGTTTATTTAAAGTCTGAGCACAATCCTCTGAGACATTCCTTTAAATAGATGGACTGGATAGCCCAAAATAAAGGTGTTAACCCAGACTGCRTTTCACTACCAGAATAGCTACTGGTTTGATCACTGTTGCTCTAGATTAAACACGTGTGTATATTTCTCAAAAGTTAATACACCAGACAAAATTCACACATAGCTTAATAATGAGCATTTCCAAATATCTGTTTGAATTGGAAAACATGAGTGATTCACTTTGATCATTCCAACAACATTTATTTCTGCACCTTGAAAATAATGTTGAAGAAAAAATTTCTCAGAYGAATGTTCTGCATTTAGAAATCAGCTGACACCACACTTCAACACAATTATTTATTAAAGCTTAATCAATGTTGCAACTTCAGGTCTTCAGTTCATATGAAACGCAGAGATGTAGTCCTTTAAATATTGTAATAAGTTAGCTTGGCATTGTAAAAGAGTCTGAAGATGCAATGCACTGTAAGAGTATATGTGTATATATATAACAAGAGTGAGAGTGTTGGTGAGCAACAGAAACTTACACTTTTCCAGACTGGCCCTGAGAGGTTAAACTCTACAAGTCAGTTACAACATCACAGAGATGGTATAAAACAAAGCCATTTCACACTACCATGGAGCTTTGAGATAACAAGCCGGCTCTGGTCAAAAGATTTCTAAAATGAACAGATATGGTAACTTATTCCCTCGACCTTTAGTTAAAGGATGACCATTTCAAAACCAAATCACCTTCTCAACTCTGTATACAAAATATCTACCATCTGAACTTCCAGCTCAGTAGGCTCCCTCAATCATCATAGGCAGCAAACCATAATATTTAAGAAAATTTTCAAATTTATAAAAGCAGGTCCTTAATACTTTATTGTTTGCTGTAAATGTTTCATGTACTAGKCTGCAAAAGATAAGGCAACATGAGTGGCAAAGGATTCCTTTGCTTGACAACCAGTTCTTGGAAGAGCTTTCAGAATTAAGGCGAAGATACTCAACAGACACCTAAGGAAACGGCACCAGTGATAACCACTTCCTGTGTGTATATAATATTCCTCGGTGTGGCTAGGAATGCTAGAAAGTTTGTAACCATTGATAATTTACCCCAATTACATACCCTTGCATACTGTCAGAACCTCTCCAACAGCTTTATCAGATAGGGATCTATGTTCTCTGATATTTTAAGTGATGACTAGAAAAAACAACTATAGTATAACTTCAGTACTACCACAAAAATTAACACAACAGATGTACCCAAATACTGAAGATATTCCATGTCTTCTTTMATCATAACTATTTTTGTTTTCTTTAGACCCAGTGATAATCACTGTCTACATTTCTTGTCATAAAATGAAACACTATAAAATGAAACAGCTTAACTGTTCTTGTGCCTGTGCTATATAAACTGAAGGAAAATATGCTTCGAACACAACAAAAAAATAGGTTTCGGTATTTTCTTAAATTAACCTTTCTTCACACACAAAWTCTTGMTTCTAGTTTGTAKTGGCTTTGTKTKGYAAGGGTTTGGTAGCAGAGAGCTGGAAGGGTGGCTTCTGTGAAGAGCTACCACAAGCATCACCCAGGTCCAAGAGAGCCAATGGCAGCTGGCTCCAAGACAGACACTGGCCAAGGCTGAGCCCCATCAGCAGCACTGGTGGAGTCTCTGAGATACTGTAATTAAAAAGGGGGAAAATAAAAAAACACCTGAGCAACTTCGACTAGAGAAAGAGAGAAGATGCAAGACTAACAACTCTGYAAACCCCAAGATTCATGAAGAAGGGGCAGGAGGTGCCCCAGACACCAGAGCGGAGATACCTTGGCAGCCCCTGGAGCAGACCATGGTGAGGCAGCTGTGCCCCTGCAGCCCATGGAGGTCCAAGGGGAGCAGAGATCCACCTGCAGCCCATGGAGCATCCCACACCAGAGAAGGTGAGTGCCCAAAGGAGGCTGTGACCCTGTGGAGAGCCTGCATTGGAGCAGATCCCTGGCAAGACTTTCGGATCCATGGAGAGAGGAGCCCACACCAGAGCAGGTTTTATGGAAGGACTTGTGACCCTGTAGGGGACACCCGCTGGARTAGGGGGGACTGAAGTACTAAAAGAGTGCACCCCACAGAAGGGACACATTGGCACAGCTTGTGAACATCTGCAGCCTGTCAGAAGGACTCATGTTGGAGAAGTTGGTGGGGGACTGTCTCCCATGGGAGGGACCCCACGCTGGAGCAGGGGAAGAGTGTGAGGAGTCCTCTTTTGTAGAGGAAGCAGCAGCAGAGACAACGTRTGATGAACTGAATGCAGCCAGCATTCCCTGTCCCTCTGTGCTGTGACAGGGAGGGAGCAAGTAGAGAATTTGAGAGCCTTGGAAGAAGGCAGAAGTGGTGAAAAAGTGGTTTTATTATTTGCTTTTTATTTTTCATTATTCTACTCTGATTTGATTGGTTATAAACTAAACTGATTCCCCAAATCAGTTTGTTTTGCTCATGAGAGTAACTCTTGAGTAATCTTGTCCTGTCCTGATCTTGACTGACAAGCCTTTTGTTATATTTTCTSTCCCCTGTCCAAGGAAGGAGGAAGAGTGATAGAGATGCTTTGATGGGCAACTGGCATGCAGCCAAGGTCAACCCATCACATATTCTTACTTATCAGTGTTCCTYAAAGAGAGAATAACTTGTACATGGGTAACTATTCACATAATAATGTATTTTAAAGATACTGAGATAGTATCTATCACACATACAATTACCCATCTGTTTCTACAAATTACATTTAACATAATATTTAATCCCTTCATAGAGAAAAGGAAGTCAGACAGGCATATATGCTTTAAAATTTTAATGGGAGATGATATGAAAGAAAAAAGGAAGAATTTAAAAAGTAGTCAGAAAACTGTTTTCTACTATATTTCTTCCTTTCTTTTGACAATATTTACAAATGCTAATACAGGTGAGCAATGGGAATTAAAAGAAAAAAAAAACTGGAAAAGATCCCTGATTGAGCTGTTTGCTCAATAAGGTGCAGTTTAAGCTTTACAAATGCCAAACATCATCTTCTGAATAATTTTCATTTGTATAATAAGAGAAATAAAACTAAGGCAAGAAAAAGAAAATAAAACAGAGAWGATTATAGAAATTATAGCAACCAGCAAATTTCCGATGAAGCAATCACACTTTTTATTACTGGCAGTCTGGATGAAAAACTGATGCAAGACAGCAAAGCTACTACACTAATGTTTTTGCCAATAAAAACAAAACCATAATGGTGGCTACCAATAATTTCCTTGAATCACTTGGCTGGATTCATGGACTGCTACTCTGGCAATTGCAGGAGAGACATCTTAAGCTAAGACTATAAAAGATGCCAGAAAGGTATTTGGATGTCCATTTTATATTTCAATTGTAGCAGATTTGGGTGACTGAAAACAGGGGCAGCTTTCAAAAACTTGAGTCTTGCTTTCACAAAYTCAGAATTGGTCTCTTGAAATACACTTGCTTGGAATAAGGAAACATGAAGATTTTCATGCCAGAACCATGAAGATCACTGACTTTTGATAAGCCCAGAAAGCACAACACCCATTTGACAGTATCAGAACTGTATTTAGGAAGACTGTAGGTCATTAAGAAATACATTYTAACTGTAAGGGTTTGGGGTTTTTCTTGTCGGGTTGSTGGTTTTTTGGGTTTTCTCCTAGTCAGGAAGGCAGACAGCAAAAAGTTTACAGCTAAGTAATCAGATAGACAGGCAAGAAATAAATCACATCCTTTTTTTCCCCCCAAAGAAAAGTGTGACTAAGGAGAAGGACAGGTTAGGAAATTAACTGCTCAGTTCTGTCTGTGGGACACCAGGKATAGAATTATAGAATATCTCAARYTGGAAGGAACCCACAAGAATCATGTAAAACATGGGACAGCAGTCAGCAAAAACATCATTCTGTGCAAAACATTGTGCAGGCACATTTAAAAGAGCATCCAGAAATGATGACTCTAAAAAAAGAAATCTTAATTCAAAAATCAGACTATTTTCATCAGTTCTGGACACTGCTGTAATTCAGAGAAATAAAAGAGCCACAGACAGATACTCAAAGGCAAAAGACCAAAATCTGGCGAGGAGTGACAATGCTCTGGGTGCTGCCACAGGTCCCTCCCACATGGCATCCCACCTCTGAAGAACTCAGTCTGTGGCAGCAACACACTCACGCACTGCCCTGAACAGCGAGGTGCAAAGCTAAGAGCATGAACAGAAAGGTGCAACCTTATAAAATTATCAGCCTGTGCCTATGCAAACCTTCAAGGAAAAGAGAACTCCAAGTATACTCATTTATTGTTCCTGTTGAAACTCACTTTAATGTCTCACTGAATAAAATCAGACCCTGAGCAGTAACTGAACAGAAAACAAGCTTAAGATATTTCCCCCTGTAAAGTTTTTTTTTAGATAACTACTGACGATGATAGAAACAATTTACAGTGTAAAAAAAAAAAGAAAAAAAAAAAAAAAAAAAGAAAAAAAAAAAAAAAAACAAAAAACAAAAAACAAAAAACAAAGAAAATTTGTGTTTTATCTTTCTACCTTAATGTTGCTTTTCCTAACAAAGCGACTAAGTGTTGTAGTAGCAGTAGTCTTTATAACGGATCTTCTAGGACTTTAGTTAATATTTAATAAGACCTTTTGCTTCAGAAAGAGGTTTTAGTCCTGGAGCTTGAATCTAATTTTTTGGTAACACATATAATTAATGTAGCTAATCTAGGAACACTTTACCAAAGAAGAAATTAAATAAGATCAGCCGTGAAAGGGAAAACGTCAAGGGTCAAGGACTCAGATCCAGTTCCCACTCCTTGATATCATGACTCTGGGTGGATGACTAAGATTATTTCTACCTGACTCTATACCACACTTAACAAATTCCCATAGAGATCTGGTTTTAATACTGTTTATGCATCTTTTAACTTTATTACAGAAAATGAGTAAAGTGGTCCAAACAGCTGAGTCCAGGTACATTTCTTTAGGGAACTCTTTTGTTTTACATAGAGGGAGCTCAGGCATCTTCTTTCTTTCTGTCTTGTGCTTGGTCTCGACTGAATAAAAGCTGGAGAGATGTTCCCATTACTCCCGGGCTGCTGGCAAGGGTACTCTCTCTGAGAAAGGCTGAGAAATGAAGGGTTCTGCCTCTGTCTGCTCAAGAGGGCAAACAAATGGATTCTTTTTTCTTGTGTGTGCAAACTAAAAAGTCACTTTCTATGTGAAAACTGGGCCACACTACAGCTACAACTACTCCTTCTCCAGACACACTGTGACAGAAAGGACCAAGCCTCATCCTGGGGATGAAAGAGCTCAGTTCCTGCCTCAAGCWCAGGCTGCAAGCGTGGATCTCAACCCCATGCAGCATTTAATGTGTGCAGTGGGTGGTCACTTAAATCCAGCCAGGAAGAGGAATGAGGCTGGATTTAAGTGACCAGCCAGTGAGAGGAATTTTGAGGACCTTCCACATCCTCAAAATGACCCGGGAGTTCTTCTGCCTGCTCTGCGTGCTCTGTCTGTTCACAGCAGACAAACCAAGCAAGCAGCCTTCATTAGGACCTAGGGCAAATCCATGGAACTAATCTAAACAGCTTTCATTATATTATTACTTAGCTTACCAAGCAGATAAAGCAGGAAAGTATCCAATCTTTAGGCTTGAGTAGCAGCTAAAATAGATAAGGACAAGTACAGGAAAGATAATTAAAGGGAAATGATCTAGCCTAGACACATCAATATGATACCAGTAAAGCTTCAAGGGAGTTTAGCACATAGTTAAATTCTGATCAGATTTTTTTTTGGAGGTGATTGATAAACTCCAGGAAGCACACACAGATATATTTAAAGGAGTACTGAAATCAAATCAGGAAAAAGCAGTGTTATAAGCTCAGATCAGCAAGAATTAACCCCCTACAAAATCAAAATAACATTAATTATTATACATTCAGCAACACAAAGCATGTGCTGCTTGACAGGAAGTGGAAGTAAAAATGGAAAAKGAAAATTATTTTATGTTTTTGTAAGCTAAGTGAGTGAAAAAGCAGAAAAGAACAGGTTTCATAAGTAGAATAAACATGCAAACTATTACCTTGTCTTAGCCAAATGCTCCTTCACTGTGGGTAGTCTTAAGAATACCATTGTTGCCCAACTGTAATGCATTTTTTCCTCTATCATGTGTTTTGTTACGTGGGCTTTAAAAATCAACATTTATACAATTTTTGAATAAAAGTGTCTTACTGACATTACATGGGGTGCTCAATTTATGTTAGTTCCTTTATTGTAAAATCTGAGCTGAAGCTTAAATTTTAGTAGACTTTCTAAATATATTCAATATAACCCATAGACTTTATCACAACTTTTATACCAMTGGGCTAAGAATATTTTCCAGGGTTTTCTTTTTTTTACAAAATGAACTTAAAATGTGTGTGCTTGCTGCTAGGGCACATAAGCTAAAAGTATGAGTTTTTCCACCCCCACTGCTCAAATGCCTGAACTGATTTCTCAGCTAGGTGAGTAAGCCATGGGTGATTGGAATGAACAGGAATGCAGGGTATTTCTCCACCAAAAGGAACATCATTTCTGATGACAAGCAATACWGGTTACTGGCGTAATAAAGCCAACTCTGTGGGCATGCCACTGCTYTGCCATCCCTCTACGAACCAAACTCTGCTTTCCCTGGACTCCTAATGTCTMCAAAGAATGTCCAGAGACCCCTGGTTTGCAAGATCCAGCAGCAGAGGCCCTTCATCTGCATTTGCTCCAGGAGATTATACCATCTCTGAAGAGCAGTATTATATTGCTGTGTTCCCAGAAAGGCCCTGAGTCTTGACATCTTCAYTCATTATCCAGGTTACCTTTTTTTCTTCTGCTCTCCTTCCCTATTCTCCCAAATTAGCWGTCTAGCACTGAGGATAATAGTAGGAAGTGGATGAATAAAAGACCTTTCTCATTTAATTCAATGACATAAATATCAAACATTTATCATTTACTCAACTTGTAGGTCTGCTAAAGACAAAKTCACCTGTGACACATGCAAGATAAATTCATATCTCTTTCTAATAGGCTTCCATTAGTATCAGACATCATCCATTTGCCTACAGTCTTGAGTACCACCCATGCAGCGTAGGAGATTATGATTCTATTCAATAGGATTCTATTTTAAAAACTCACAGCACACACATTCAGAGCTGTGACTTCATTCAGGCRTATTTTCTTAAGCTGCTGTCTCTTTTGTTGCAACACTGAGCTGAAAATGGATATGTAATCCACTGCTTATATGCACCCTTTATTCAACATGTTCAGACTCTGCCTGTGTCTAAGCTTCCTCTACTTTTTCCCAGAAGCCAAAATTTTCCAGCTCAAGTTGTAAAGTTATGTGACTTTTTCTTTGAAAGTCTCCAGTTCTATGATACATTCAGTGTCATCATGTATGCACTGCAGTACACCTGCAGTACCTGACACATCAGTGCTTAAAATATGAATTCACTGTCAAGTATGACATSTTCACACATCTCTGAGACACACACATTTTTTTCCTGTTAGATAAACACATAAACATGCATTTCCTGTATATATATATATATATATACATACCATGAATGTTTCAAACTGACTTGCTTCCATCAACCTCTTTATCTCATCTGAACTATGAAACCCTGAAAAACTGTTGTCCTTTTTGATCAAATCACATAAAAAAAATCTAAAAAGAGGTTGGTCTAGGGGAAAGAAACCACTCTGAGAACAAATTACCAAAATTAAAAATTAATTCCATAGATAATGTATTTTCTTTTCTTTCTCATCCCTTTATCTCTTTTCCCCATTCCTTCATCCCCCCATCTCATGGTAGCTGTTACTACAGCAGAAACAAGTTCTTACTTTCCTACCTGCACTTCTTGAACTTAATAAGCCTTACTGTCATTTCATTCACCTATTATCAAAGGATTTTCTTTCACTAAAGATGTACTTCCTTGAGATGTGCAGTATTTGGAGGAAACAGCTCTGCCTCTTTTTCTTCTGTCATGCTCCAACAGAACTGATATTCCCTCACATTTTTTACCATGGGAATRAAGAAGACAGTCCAGTGAAATACAGGCAGATTTCTTTGGCTACACATGGTCTTGTCACCAAATAGATCACTGACTGACTGCAACCATGAAAATTCATGCAGATTCAGTAACCTAKGAAAGAACCAGAGTGATTCCATCCAGAAATATTTCATGTTTATTAGTAGCTATTTAGTAGGCAATCCTTGCTGTTTATACAGCTTAGCTTATAGCTCATGGCAGCAGCAGAGGCAAGCTAATATAAAAAATAACAACTAAGCAATGYCTCCATGTAACTTTTCTTCCTACCAAGACATTCCAAATAAGTAAAACAAGTAGGACTTGATTAGTGAAAAGAAATGAACAGTGACAAAAAGAATGTGTGAAAGAAAACTGCAGTCACATACTCTATTAGTGCATGTCAGCTCTTGGAAAGCAGAGACTCAGTCACCATTTTGAGGCGATGAACTTTATTAACTCTGTTTTACAATCTTCCTGATTACAATTACATCCAGCTTATTGCATAAGTAAGTCTGAAGAAATAGTGCTTCTTTTGTTTGTTTCCTTGATACATTGTGCAGATCCATAAGGAGATGATATAACTTAAAAAATCTGGTTATGGCAGAGCATGTGCATGCCAAGAAGATGGGGCCTGACTCTTTTCAGTGATGCTCAGTGACAGGACAAGAGGCAACAGGCACAAACTGAAATATAGGAAGTTCCACCTGAACATGAAGAAAARCATCTTTACTTTGAGGGTGTCAGAGCACTGGAAMAGGYAGCCCAGAGAGGTTGTGAAACCCYGCCTGAATATGATCCTGAGCAAGCTGCTCTAGGTGAGGTTGTTTTAGCAGGAGGGCTGGACTATGCAGAGGAGAGATCGTCTCCAGAGATCCCTTCAACCCCAACCATTCTGTGATTCTGTGAAATATAGAGGGGGGTAAAGAGAAAGGAAAAAAAAAAAAAAAGAAAAAAATTATCCATATTTTAAGGTAATCTATATTTAGCACATAGAAGTATACATCAAATGTGCATGGGAGCAGAAAAAGCAGAAGTATTCTGTGTATTCCAGACATCTTATTTATGACTCAATATTCTACATCAAGTTCATGGAGACAGTTGTCCTTTCAGAGCATGATTTAAAGCACCTAGATTAAGTTTCTAAATGCTAACAAAGAGCAGTGAATTCTTCCCCTAGAGGCCCCTGCCAGCCTCCATCATCCTGATAGGCAGCCTAGACACTGAGATAGGTACCTGGAGGGAATTCCTCTCAGGTGCCTGCATGCATGGGAGAGTTTGGCAGTAAATAAAGCGGTACAGAAAATGGCACAGATCTCCAATCTGGTGCACTAGAAATACTTACTTTAAGATTATACTAGCTGACTACTGAAAGACTGTGATGACCCACCCTAAAGAGGAAGGAAGAGCCTTTTATTACTTCTGTAGTCAGAGGGAGACTGTAAAGTAGACACAAGAAGAAAGGTGTTATGAAATAAAATACCTGTATGACATTTTTCAAATATGAATACTCTCGTTAGAAGGACTCCATAGATACATCTTCCTACCTTCTCCTTTGAAAATGCTTCCCTTCCAAGGCCAACTTCCTTATGGTAGCAGTATTCACTCTATGGAGTATCCAGTAAAATCATTGCAGTGTTCTTCCTCGAGAAATTMGTAAGCTAATAATGTCCAAGTAAGTATTTATTTTCTTACACTGTAGGAACATTAACCAAAAGACAGAATTTTCTAAAATATTTTTAATTAAAAAAAAAAAGGATACGCTAACATTCCTAAAACATTAATGTGGAACAAAAATCTAGAGTAAAGCTACGTACAACTATGTACAAGACATGACAATCAGAAATATTTAGGTAAAGTGGTAAACAAATTTTCAGCTCAACGTCAGCTCCTGCTGAGACAATTATTGATCAATATTCTGTCAAGTATAACATCAKTCTAGAGATTTATTTTCTTTATCCCTCACTTTAACCTAAGACCTGCTGAATTTCAATTGAAGTAAATACATGATCTTTCCTTTTTGACCTTTGAAAAAAAATCACTAAGCACATTTTATCTCTATCAAATTTGAAGTTCTAAAAAKATTTTGGTGGCTGTATTTGTATACTGACCTTATATAAAAGTCCTAGGATGGCTATGATGTAGAGGTTCCTCATAAATGTAATTTGACACTTTATATGGAAACACTTCTGGAAGATTAATCATGCCTTTGCTCAGCAACCATGTCTCAGCACACTCCTTAACAAATTTCACATCAAGATAAATGGGATAAAAGCTCTAAGTCACAACACTCTGTTAGAGAAGACCAGAGACAACTCAGTGCAAGAGTCTCAGGTCTCTACATGAGCACAAACCTTCTAGGTACCTTTGTAGGTACAAAATTGATGTAATTCACTGTGAAATCACTTTACACTGTAAAAATGCAATTCAGAGGTCATCTTTGCATTGGGGTATGAAGGATGTCAGCATGGCTCAGTCCCCTGGWTGCCACCATTCACAGCTTACATGGAGGACATTGAACATTCCTATCACAGAGCATTACCTACGTAGGGTAACGTGTTATCTGTGAGAGCAGAAAAAATCTTGTCCTAAATTGTGCAGGTGGGCCTAGGGTGCAGACAATAGCATCATGTTCTCATGAAATCTGTAGAGGCCAAAAATATGAGGTCTGCACCTCCTTATGACACATACCTTCCAAACTCTCTCAGAGAGGGYTGTTCTAAAGTACTCCTCTGGCACCTGTTGGTATTACCAGTTTGCACTTTCTATTGATTTAAAATATCTCATATAATTATAAAACAAAAATAAAAACAAGTTAATCAAGTTTTTAAAGCTTACTACTGACACACAGCTTTGTGCCATTCCCTTGGGTCCTGCTACTGGTCACCAGAGAGAAGAGATCAGTGCCTGCCCTTTCTCTTCCTCTCCTGAGGAAGCTGTAACTGCTATAAGGTCTCCCCTCAGTCTCCCCCAGGATGAACTCACCAAGTGACCTCAGCCACTCCTCATACGGCTTCCCCTCAAGGCCCTTCACCATCCTCATGACCCTTTGGATCTCTCTAATAGCTTTAAATCCTTCTTATACCATGGTGCCAAAAATACAATATTCAAGGTGAGGCTGCCCCAGTGCCAAACAGAGCAGGACAATCCCCTCCCTTTCCCGGCTGCCGATGCTGTGCCTGATGCCCCCCAGGACAGGGCTGGCTCTCCTGGCTGCCCGGGCACTGCTGACTCAGGTTCAGCTTGCCACTGACCAGGAACTTTTCTGCAGGGCTGCTCTTCTGCGTCTCATTCCCCAGCCTGCACATATACCCAGGGCTGCCCCACCTCAGGTGCAAAATCCAGCACTTGCACTTGTTAAATTTCATKTGGTTGGKGATTGTCCAGCCCTCTAATTTGTYGAGGTCTCTCTGCACAGCCTCTCTACTCTCGAGGGAGTCAACAGCTTCTCCTGATTTAGTATTATGCTTGTGCTGAACATCAAAGCAACTTGGACTTTTAGCACAGCCATTCTCCAGAGACCTCAAACTGAAAGGTAGCAGCAAACTTAGTTAGTSTAGGTTTTCTAATTCATATAAAAACATACTAGCAGTTTGTCAAAAGTCAGCTATTTTTAAATGGCATAGGCATAAAAGGAAATGTCAAATATTAACTGTTCAATCCATTCATCACTGTAGCTTTGTATCTTGTCTTAAATTAGTAAGGAAACTGTCTGGAATAGATGTAGTTTCAAGATGAATAATTTTTCACTTTCCAAAAAGAGTCAGGGCTTGTGCTCACCAAGAAATCTAATTAGTCACCAACTACTGCAGAATTTCCAATTTACTCAAATTTTTAAAAGCAAACAAAAAACAAAAGAGAAAMTTACATGAACGTAGAGGCATGTGTTTACATTCCTTAGGCCAGTCCTTAAACCAGGCAGCTCTAAGCCGAGAGAAGCAAGTGCTTACAGATTTACATATGAAGCTCATTACAATAGCTAAAATGCCAAGAGACGGTTCTTGAGAGTATGTTTTTGGGCTTGCCATGGTCAATAACCCTTGTTGTTCATTGCAAATGGTTTTCTCCAGCTGAGTTTACATTAGTTCTTAACAGACTTATGATGGCACTGGTGCCACTTCTATATTCTCCTTTTGTTTTAATTTAGTTCAATTCTCAGCAGAAGTGACAGCACCATTACAGCAYCTGAGTAGCTTTGGAAAGATCTGCTGGTCACTCCTTTTTTGTAATCATGATGGAATTAAAGAGAGACTGAGGAGTTTCCACAAAATGCTTAGAATTTGGAAATATCTCCTGCACACCAAGCTTCCTTGGGCTGCTCTWGGGATGATGGGCTCCTGAATGCCTGCTCTTCTAGTGAAGACACTCAGCATGTTCTAAGACTCAGATGCTGTGCATTTAGACACTGACTTTCTCACCTTATTTAAAAGGCCAACTAATAAATTGCTGGAAAATCACAACCTCCTTACAGGCACTGAACTCTGAACAAGCATCTGAATAGTCCCAGATTCGTCACTGTTTCCTTCCTGGCTTTATACCTAAATTATTTAACTCAAACCATCAGAGCTCCAGCATCTGCCATAGGTGAAATGCAGAGGAGGGTTACACTCACAACTTCTGTTATCATCAGTGGTAGTTACATATATGTGCTGGGCAGAGAAGAGCAGCTGTCCCCTAATAAGGTGCTAGCCATGACAAATATAATACTGACATGGGACCCACGTAATTGTCYTTATAAGAACACTGCAATGCAAGAATGATTGCAAATGCCAGGAAGCAGGGAAAAAAACCCAACATTCTCCCCTACTTTTTTTTTTATTTCAATTCGGAAAAAACAGCACATTTCTGCAGCAAATAGAGCTTACTAAACCAGGTGCCTTTTGTTAGTATCCTTATGCCTATCTGTGATAYTATACAACATACACAATTTATCAGTGTCCATAAATAACTTTTACWATGCATCTGGAAAAGCACAGTTTAGCACGATGCAGAACAGACATTTCTTCCAGTTGCTGAGGCCAGTAYCTTTTCTTCTGAACCTGCCATTATGATCYCACCACTGGSTGATGGCTTTTGTTTACAAAAAAAARRAARRAAAAAAAATATATTGTACCAGACAGTAGGCCCTCTAAATAGWCTGAGAGGCTGCCAGGACTAGAAATAGGCTTTATTAGGAATATTGCTGAATATTGCATCCAACTCCAGTTTGTTGTGGATTTCCTTCTAGAAGTACCAAATTTACTGCCAGCTCCACACTCAGGAGAGCCAGTCTGATAAAATCTAAGACAATGAACTCTRTTTTCAGGATACAGTGAAGCCCATATCTTATGTTAACACAACCAGTGCCATCATCTGGCTTGTTACCAAGCTGCTGTCACTGCCTGTGACTGTTGCAAGTGCCAAAGAAAATAAAAGCTAACTAGCCTTAAGGGCATGAAATGGGCGGGGACAAGAATTTTAAAATAATTCTTTTTTAAAAAGAGACAGAAAAAAGGTAAAATCCACTTTATAACTTATGACAAAATAACATCTCAATTCTAYATTATAATTTATTTTTTTTCAGACAAGCCTCTTACTGTTTTGCATTCCCTTAGATGCTAATGTTTTCATTTGTTTTACTGCTATCTGCTGTGCCAATTTGAACAGTGATGTAATGACATATGACTCCCTCATATTCAGTGGTACTCACAGCACCTTTGTCACTGGTGGCTCAAGAGCACAATGAACAGTATCTTGAGTTTAATGTATTTGTGGCTTTGTGATGGCAGCAATGACACAGAATGGGTWTTTTTCTCCTTTTGTTTCTGTGCTCTGTAATAGAACACCCTGCCACAAAGACTGTGACCAGAGTATAATGAAAAATGCTAAGCCATTGTTGGTCATGGCAAAAATTTGCAAACTTTACATTTTGTTTAATTATTGAAGAATGGCTTTTCAAAGAGACATGTATTGTTCTAAAGAGACATTGCAGCATCTATCTTCCTCTCTTCACAAAAGCTTTTTATCTTCAAACAAGAAGAATATACTTGTTGAGGGCCAATTAGTAGCCTGTCTATGAAGAAGTTTAAAGGAATTTTTAATTAGTAAATTGACCCATACTATGAGTCACCTGGAAGGAATGACATCATTTCCTAAGACAGTTAAGCTTTCTTACACAAATATTAGTCAGTAATAGATTAGATTAAAGACCCTCTAACTCTTAATGCTATCTTGTTCTAGCACACCAATTTAATTCACTACTGCAGCATCACTCAGAGTGACAGTAAATGCTACTCAAGGTGAACAAGGGCAGCCSTCTGACCCTTGTTCTAGGCCTCTAGCATGACTTCCATTCATCCAGAAGAAATGTTATGTACCACTCAATTATGTTCTGCTTGAATTTAAAAAAAAAAAGAGTTTGACAGTCTATCAAATCTTCTTTAATACAAAGATATCATCAAAAATAAACAGGCTTAACTACATAATGAGGTAAAYAAAGGTGCATGCAGAAGAGAGGCCTATACAGTCGATGAAAAGAGACAGCCACTCCAGAAGGTGGTTCAGAGCCATTCATTACATGTTTGAATGAGACAGCATGAGTCTCCCTCCCACCATCTGCAAACAGTCCCGCATTTTTTGCCTTCTGAAAGGTGATGTGATGTATAAGCATGACAGGCATCATCAACACACCTCTTAGAAATGATAGAATTAACCTCACATGCTGCTTTCTGTACAAAATACCGTTAATGAGAATTCCCTCATAAGGAAAGAAGGGTGAGGAGGAAACCAGAACTCAATCTGTTATGGTATGAATATAGAATATGACAGACTTTTCTTATTCCCATTCACATAACTGGTAACCTGCCAGTAACATGCAACTGGTGACTTGCCACTAGAGATACTGCCTAACATCCCAAATACAAAAAAAAAAAAAGGAAGAACACACCCCCCACACACATACTACCTCCCCAAACTCCAATATTAGAAAAGCTATTACTTTAAACAGCATAGGAAAATCTGAGATTCATTTATGTCAAATAAATGGGGTTTTTAACTGTTTTCAGCAATCAGTATAATCAGCATTTCCTATATACTTTACATCATTACGTAGGCAGCAGAGAAGTAAGTTCTCTGTAAAGATTCACCTTAATCTGAGCATGAAATGAAAKATATTTTCAAGGTATCCAGATATATGTAAACATTTAAGTGGGAATCAGCAGATCCCTAAACTGATAAACATTTCTCATAAGTTATGTATGAATTAAAATCAAGTTTTTATTAAAAATGCATAAGTATGATCTGTGGTGAATAGAGCCATTAGCTATGCATGTTTACTTTTTAGTGAACACARAAATCAGTAATTTTTCTTCTAAATGTCATTTCCATCAGAGGATTATAGAATGCTAAAATGCTTAAACGATTCTCAGATGCAATCCAGCTGGTACATGTACAACTGGGGAAAGGACATAAAATAATGAACTGTGAAATCTTTATTTGCCATTGGGGCAAGAAAATGTCATTTCAACTATTCTGCCCATTCTACTTTACAAGTCAGGTAGCACTCAACAGCTCCTCACTTTCATTCACCATGATGAAAAAATAAGTGATTATTATCATCATTTGGATGATAATAAACTATCTGTTTCTTTAAAGTTATTGCATTTTCAGCACACTCTTTTTGATCACACATTATTTGCAATGTTTCCTGTCTTCTTCATTGCTGTTGGAACCCACAGAAAATCATCCAAACCCCAAAGTAAGCATAAATTGGTTTTATCCATGTGATTATAGTATCATATTTTAGGGAATCATAAGAGAATATGCACAAAGGCTGACATTGTTCTAGTGAAAGCAAGCTCCTTAGTTTCTCTTGAYAGTCAATGAAGACACAAATACCTTTCCAAAACAGAATTTCTTAATACGTAGATCACAGTTGTCCTTAAAATCAAAAAGTCCTCACTTTTTGATTGAAAATCAGAAGTGAAAATACAAGAGGAAGAAAAATATWAATAATAAGTACTGTGAAGAGCTGAAGTCATACAATGGGTCTGGGGTTTTTCTTTGCTCTCCCACTCCCAAAAAGTCTACTTTCCTKGAGAGACTACTTTACTTAAAGCACAATTCTAATGGCCAGTTTAGGTGAAGAAACAACATTTGGCACTCTGAACTGATGGACATCAAACTCCCCTAAGCCCAGGGAGTTTCTACAAACTTCACGCTGGATGTTGACATCTGTGTCATCAAACGCACTGTAACATTGAGAAGACCCCATATGGGTTTAGATTCCTTTCTGGAAGAACTCCCCAAGTACTTGTTTTCACACCTTATCTGCTGCTTTTTCACTGTGTACATTCTCACAGCCCAGCCTGGGACAATAAAGTCACTACCAACTCAAAATATTATGTTTATGATTTGAACCACAGAATCTGTTCCTTTCTGATAACTAAAAAAATTACATATTTCCCTTCATTGACTGCAGACTGACTAGAGAGAGCTTTCGGTGTATTTTTAAAATGCTTACTTAGTGCTTTTTGTAAAGCTGTAGAAAAAAAAAAAAAAAAGAAACCAAAAACAAAAGCACAACAACCTACACTCATTGTTCAAGGTGCTAGCTCAAATCTCTGTCAATAAGAAATGAATTCCTACTGTCACAGATTTTCCCCATGACTATACAAGAGTAACTTCAGTAGATATTCTAGGTGCCTMTATTTAAGTAGTTTATTCAACTTCTCTCAATCTTTTTAAACATATCCTTCCTACCAAACACCACAGTACTRGTATGTTCAGTCTGCTCACTGAACTCTAAAGGGGTTCAACTTCAAAAAGCAGAGAATTAAAACCATTATTCAGCTGGTCTTAAATCTTTTACCCCGTAACTTAAAAACAACATACTCTGCTTTTCTTGAAGTGCATGACTGGCTACTCACAATTGTTATACATTCACACTTATATGGAAAATAATACACTACCATTCATAGCAAATGTCAAGCCACTAAAATTAAAATATGTAATGGACTGTTACCTCTGACATCCATTTTTTTTGCATTCACCACCCTTTTTGAGCTCAGTTTATAAGAAAAAAAAGTTTGGTTATGAATCATTGGTATTTTATCCCAAAACCAAAATTTTTAAAAAATRTTTATTTTTTTCTACCAAGGCTTCACAAACTTAAAAACATTGCTACGTATTTTCCCACAACAAGAGATGTTAGCTCTCTGAATTCATGATCAAGTTCCTGTTTTACACATTTCCAACAACACCTCAAAATCTACTCCTTAGTGTTATACAATAGCTCTCAAACACACATCTGCTGAAAGTCTGCTATTCACAGATTGTTTCCTTTTCATTGCTAGTGGGATCACATGTTTTTGGATACAATGAAACTTTCACTTTCCTATAAAATTTGAAACAAAGCAAGAAGCAGGACTTTAAAGAAGGGACAGACACAAGTTGTTGACATAGTCACAATTTCAAAGGCAGCACTTATATTTAAGTACTATCCGAAACACAGAAACCAATTCTTTCTATTGTTTGCAGATTGATAAAACTGCAGCTCCATAGGCTAAGCACAGCAACGACATCACTTTCTATTCCATGTGAAAAGCCCACATTTTTCATTTCCCTTTTGCTAGCAGAAAATGTAGGAACACGTACGTGTCATCAGAATTTTCCATTGCAGACACTTCTCTCCTAAAGCTGCTATAGAAAATCATTGGCAGCAGTGACAATGAAACACAACCAAAACATACATGCAAAAGGAAAAAAAACTCTCCACTAAACCCAGCAATTAAAAGCGAAGTCCAAAAATTTAACTACTGCTTCCCTGTAACAAAAAAGAACAAAAAAACCCCAAACAAACAAAAAGAAAAACAAAACAAAACAAAACAAAAACATGATGTGTTTACTAGTTATGTAGTCTGGTGGGCTATGGGAAAGCACCTTGACACTATGTATGGTATAAGACCCTATATTAACAAAAAYATGTTCTTTATTGCATAATATTTCAAGATAGCTAATTCTAAGGAGTATCTGCTGTGACTGCCTTTGCTTGGCTCTCACTGGGACCTGAGCTGTAATCCAGCAAACTTCACTATCTCAAAGTCCCAAGACAATTCAACCTCTAAACTCTTTAAACATGAGGTTTTCCCCAAGTAAGAATATTCATATTTAACTGTATTGAACCTTGTAGTTAGATTTGTGATATAGACTAGAGCCYGTCATGATCACCACTCCTGAAGTGTTTGAACAAGCATAAGAATGTTTGCTATTCATATTTAGAAAAGGCAAACCTAAACTTTACAGGACTGATCACTAAGGCAGACTTTTTCTCCARCTACCAAGCTCTGTTCTCTGCAGTTACATGTACTGATTTTTAATAATACAAGTGAGAATTGGAAGACTACAAGAAACTCTTAAGTCTTATATCAAGTGTGCAATGTAGATCATGGGCATCTCTCATGGCATCTATTGCCATAGAAGAAATATGGTAGGTACTACTTGCCACACTAGTTTGTATGTAATTTATTTCCTGGGTTCCACCACTTTWCCTGCTGCAGGTCAAATATGTATCTTCATGTCCAACAGGCAATTAAATATGTGTTTATGGACACCAGTATCACAGTTAAGTATAGAAATTACCTCACTTGAAACAGTTTTTGAAACAAAGTAGTTTAGTTTTCTCTTAATTACCATTATTCCATTATTGTGGAAAAGTACAAAACAAGGACATTCTATCCAAACCATTAGCATTTTGACAATTTTTTCATTAGCTCAAAAGATTTGGCCTCTTGGCAAATGCAACCAAATTTGGGYGTCTTTCTCATTCTGCTTGACCAGCATGATAGACTTGGACAGAGCCAGCATGGTAACAGGATGAGTTCACAAAGAGTCACAACCAGGCTGTGTGTCAGTGTGCTCATGGCTCCAGCTGTGAGGGGTCAACGAGTGAAAGGAGAGACTGCAAGCATCATACACTGGTTCTTGTGAAAGACACTGGTTTTCAGAGATTCAGAGATAAATACGTAACACCCATTTCTATGGAGCATCAGATTGAGTACCCCAGTATCACTAACTTTGCATATATGTGAATTGTTTACAAATTTTATATAGTTTTTAATAGCTAGCTGAAATATCAGAACTGCAATACAATACAATTTACTTAAAA